>NC_067398.1:78850672-79164839 GCF_016432865.1 Antechinus flavipes | reverse complement strand
AGGAAGGGTCCTTTCCTTCAAGATAATCCCAGAAATGAAGAACGAAGTGATTGTTTCCTCTCTTGCCTCAATCATAAACAGATATCAAATTGAAGATTTCAGAAGACAGTGTTGAAGGGTATACATGACCACAAAAAAGGAGAAAATCTTCCCGCTTTCTGGTGACCCAAACCACTTTGGCTTTGAAGGCAGCTCAAGTACTCCTCAATAAGTGCTACTAAAAGGCAGCTTGATCACTATTCTATTGTCAAGTTTCCTTTGACTACTGAGCCAGTTATGAAGAAGAGGGAGGACACTGTAATCCTGGGAGTCCTTGTGAATACCAAGGCCAACAAATACCAGATTAAATTTGCTGTAAAGATATAATTGTAGTCAAACTAAACACACTAATCCAGTATGAGAGAGATGAAGGCCTTGTTCCAACTTGATGCTTTAGATGTTGCCAACAAAACTGGAATCATCTGTACTATGTTTCACTAGTATTGTTCTACATACATGAAAATGTCTCCAGTATCAAGGAAGGTTACCACCAGCATGCTAGGTGGATCCTGTAAATCGAACATTATAAAGAACATGAACAAGAATCTCACAGGATGGGTGGGCATGGATGGACTACGATCTGCATTGTTGGAAGAAACCCCTAAATTGATGTGGGAAATGTCAGTGAGTACTGGAATATGCCTTTCCCAAACATCTTATCTTGAACTTGGGATAGCAAGAGGTTCTAGAAACTTTGGGGAGTTTATATGTGAGCCTTAGAATGTTTGTGTAATTATAGATCATTAAATCAATTTAAGGTTATCTACCTTAGCCCTGTAGGAATCCAGTGAAGCTGTAAAAAAATGCTTATGTGGCAACATTGAGCATTCCCCCTGCCTTTTTATTTTTCAAAGTTTTCTGGTAGAGTATTATGAGAGATCCCAGTTACTTTCCTTTATGGAACTAGTATACAACTTTGTTAAAAAATACTTTTGTATACCTTATTGAAGTATCAATGCATAGTCTTGTTAAAGTTGTTGTATATTTTACTCATGTGACATTTTCCAAATGGTGGCTACCCAAATATTAGGTGTTCAGTGGTGAGACCAGAACCTCATTAAAATTATTTAGAAAAAACACAAAGATTGTTATGATGAAGATTTTGAAGGGATATTTTAATATGTTATAGACTCTTTGAGAAGAATGGTATAAACTACTGGTCAAAGTATTCAAGACAGAAGACAGCTCCATCACTATTTTATGAGCTTCCTGGATCTGTGAGACATTCTCAGATCCTGAAAGAAATCAATGACAAAAGCAGAAATTGGAAATTAGTTTTTAAGCACAGTGCCTAACACATAGTAGGTACATATGGTCTGTTGAACTTCCCAGAGGTTGGTGAGAGTTGGATACAGTTTAAGAGGCCCTCTGAGAGCCAATAGAACACCCTTCTTTTTGGGTGGTCATCCAGTGATGATGTAGACATTAATTCAGCATGTGGTTCAAATTGGTATTTGTGCAGTATGGGCTAGGTAGGGAAGAGCCAATGACAATTAAGGTTATTTTCATGGAGAAATGGACCTTTATCTGGAAAGTCTTTGATACTAGACCTGACAAGACATAGATGTTAGACAAGTGTGGCATAATACTGGTGTAGAGAAATATAGGTTATTATATTAGAGATCCAGTGCTCTTGATTTTGTATGCACATTGAATTCTTAACAAATTGGACTCATGTCAGTCTCTCAGGAATATAAAAATACTCATCGGCAATCAACTTTAACCCCAAAGTGCCAACTGTGTTACATGAAGATGCATCTTTGCACAACATTTTGATGGGGTGAATAGACCCCAGCAAAAAGCCACATCTGGGTTGACACATCCAGGTAGGCCCCAGGGAAGATATTGACAGATTTACCTTGTTCCTAAGTGAGCCTTTGTAGAACTTCTTGCACCCACAGGATTATCTTGTATAAATAGAGCTATCTTGAACTGATGCCCATAGTTACTGTATACAATCAGGACACCATGCTAGAGATGTCAAAGCTAGGAGATTATTTTGTGTAAACATTTAATGACCAGTTGGCTTTCTGAGGCTAACAACTAGGACTCAACTTTGAGTCCTTTCCTGTAAAAGGTCCAATCTTTCTCTTTATAAACGACAAGTTCCAATAAAGAACTTAGACCATCTTATGGCACCATAATAAACTTTTTGCCCCTTGACTCAAAGATGCCCTGAGCCTGTGAATTCTTTCTGTATGATTCCCACCTTCATGACTTCTTATACCTCATTAATTTCAGGGATCAGATAGCAGATAGAATGTGACCAGTTATTGCAGAGATATGTCAAAGATTTCAGTTGTCACTCATCACATGTTCCCTGGCCACATATGTTCCCTATTTATCTTATGACTTCATATAGGTTAGCCATGTATTTTCCTGTGTGTATTCAAGGATGATCCCTACATATGTCCATTCTGAAGGTATGTGTATTTTTGAGGTTATATACCATGTTTATTGGGGAAATGTTTTATTGCTATTTTTTCACTTTTTTATTAGATGCTTTTGTTTTTAACTAATTAGGTCCTCTGGCTAATAAAAGTAAACATATTGATGGGAGATGGTTGTGAATGGGTGTAGAATTCATCTTCAGAGTACCTTGAAATTCTGATAACTGTTCTAGAATTCTATATTGGGATATCAATATTCTATATAGATTGGCTATACCAGATAGCTCCGTGAAGGTTCTCCAAGGCCAGTTTCCCTATAGTCTGTTTATATAAGGAGTATAGGACCATATGTTTGTCAAGGATGCTATAACAATTGGAAGGGATTTATCAAGTCTGCTGCAGAGTGATTCCTTTTTTTTGGCTATAACATCCTTTAAAACCATCCATTAGTTTACTGAAAGCTGTCATTTGGATTGGTTTGAATACACATACTAAATAAAAGTATTGAATACATAAAATAGCCACTAGGTGGAAGTGTTGTACAATTTAGGGATCTCATCCTGGGCTCATCAGTCTAAGAAGGCTACCTACAACTCTATTCTTAGGATCATACTTTTAGAGCTGGAAGGATATTCCCCTATATGATGAAACTGAGGTCTTAAGAAGTGTTTTTTGCCAAGATCTTAGAAAGGTTAATTATCTGTTCAATTAACTCCATTCATTTAAATCTTTAGTTATTCATGGGTATATACTTATGGGTAACCATAACCCTTTCATCATGCTGGTGAAACTTATGGACCCTTCTCAGAATGTTTGTAAGTGCATAAAATACAGAAGGTTATAGAGGAGACAAATTATAATAAAATAAAGTTATGATACTTGAAAAAAATTCACTTAAGGTTAAGAATTCTCCCTTGATTAATGGAAAGGCTACTGGAAATGAAATCACAAGACCTTTTGCTTTTCTAGGTGTACCGCTAAGAGGATTTACTTTTCTGGGTTATAGGTTCTTCACCTATAACATCCCCAGGAGCCAGAGAGCACAGGACCCAAGAGGCTACAAAGAAGCCTCAATTTCCTGTAGTTGTTAGTGACCATTGGTTATGGACTTTATAGGGGTGAAGGGGAGTGGGAAGAACCCTACCTCGTTTTTGCTAATCACTGGGAGCCAAAAAAATTAGAGAACTGGCTGATCAGATGTCAATCAGCCAATGTAGCCAAGAGCAAAAGGATGAAGCAATAAGGTATGTTGGAGAAAGGCGACTTGGGGCTGATTAGAAGCTCTCTGCCTTTACTGGGAGATTTACTGGAAACTACACCCACTGTTTCCTATTGCCCATCTGACTAGTTCCTTTCCAGTTTCCCCTCTGAAAGCACGAAAAAGAAAGTGAAAGATGAGGGCAAAAAGGAAGGAAAGAGGAACTCCTATCACTCTCTTGGCTGTGGTCGCTGAAGCCCGAAATTGGGAGCCAAAGTTTACTTATTAAATGTTTATTTGTGTGTCTCTGATAATTTATTCTATAAGGAAACTTCCTCATCACCAGCTTCTGGTTTCCTTGGTCCCGACTAAAATCCCACTTTCTTCAAGAAGCCTTTCCAAACTACTCTGTGATGTAATACTAGCTCCTTCCTTCTATGAGTATTTCCAATTTATCCTCTGAGTAGGGTTTCTTTTGCCTTTCCTGCACTTAGCGCAGCGGCTGGAAGCAGCAAGAGCTTTACAATGCTTTTCGACTGACTACGGGCCAAGCATGGGAAAAATGGGAAAAGAAGCTTACATTCTAATAGAAGATAGCACAATAATGTGTACACATATGCAGTTTGCAAAGCACTTTCCATGTCATCTTGCGTATTACGGAGACATAAATTTGCATAGTAAAGCAAACATATTTTCTGCATTGGCCAAAAAAAAAAAGTCTCATGGTGCACGGAGATGCTGCCGCTCCCGGAGTCGAACTCCCAAGCCATGAAAGACCCCAAAAGGCGTGCGAGCCTGCGGAGCCAACCGCAGCCAGCAGCGGACGCGCCAAGCCCGCCCCCCCGGAGGCCACCCACACACTCATCAACGGTCAGTTTTCCCCGAGGAAAGACGGGAGCTTGGAGCGGAGGGGGATGTGCTCGGGCCTCCTCAAACAACCCTGAAGGGAAGGGGCGGGTAGAGGCTGCTTGTGGAGGCCAAGAGTGCGAGAGTTTGAATGGGTAGCTAATGTTCCGAGCGCCCCGCTGGGATAGAAATCTGGGACGTAAACCTTGCGCCTGTACAGCCCATGCTAGACTCTTCTCTATACTGCGCCTGCGTTCTTCTCGTTCTCGTTCCCCTTCCCCCTCTTTCTCATCCTACGGCGCCGCCGCAGGCCCCGGCTGCGGGAGGACTGAGGTCAGTCCTCCTGGGCGCGCAGGGCCGGCTGGGAACTTCTACGCCCAAAAGATGGCGGTAGGCTTGAAAAGTTGGTCCCCGAGTTCGCCGCCGCCGTCGCCCCTGAGGAACCCTGCGCTCGCGCGGAAGGAAGGACCGCGCGCGCCCGGTTCGGGGCGGGGCGGGGGCACGAGCTGGCGCGCGCCTAAGGGGCGGGGAGCGCCGTCCAGGAGGAGTCCGATAGGACGGGGCCGTCAGACCCGGAAGTCGGGGGTGGAGTGGAGGGGGCGCGGTCTATCCCATTGCGGACCGGGGCGGAGACTGTCCCCGTTGAGCCCTAGGGGCCGGGCCGGGCCGGGCCGGAGAGGGCGGGGTTGGGGGGGGTGGGCGGTGACGGGCCGCGAGCACGGCGGCTGCGGCCGAGGAGGCGGAGGCGGCAGCGGCGGGAGCGGAGGCTGTGGCTGGTCTGTGGGAGCGGGAGGGGGCATGTAGCCGCCGTGGCGGGGGCGGGGGCGCCGAGCCGCGGCCGGGGTGCCCCTGGGGGGGGCCGCACGGTTGCCAGAACTACACACATGAGACATGGAGGAGGAGGGCAAGAAAGGGAAGAAGGTAAGAATCTCGACAGGGTCCTGAGGAGACCCAGAGAAAGGGGCTCCAAACCAGCAGAGGGGGCCGAGGTCCCCGGGAGAAGGGGAAAAGGGCCGGGGCGAGGGAACTCCAGGGAAGGGGTTTGAGGAGACCAAGGGAAGAATCTTGGGCTACTAAGCGGAGGGTCCTGGGGGACTTCTGGGAGAGCGTCCGGGAATCTAAAGGACCTAGGAGACTAAGGGGGAGGGGGAGAGGACCGAGGGAAGAGATTCTGGGGGTCTAAAAGAAGAAAGGGTCCTAGGAGACTCAGGAGGGGATCTTGGGGCATTCATGGAAGAATCCTGAGGGACTAAGTGAAAGGGTCTTGGGAAACTAAAAGGAGATGTCCTGAAGGTCTAAAGGAAGAAAAGGTCTTGGGAAAACCGAGGGAGGGAGGTCCTGAGGGTCTGAAGGAAGGAAGGGTCCCCTCCCCCAGCGTGGGGGGAGGAAAGGGGACTGGGATAGATCCTTCGTTGTTAGTGGGGAAGGTGGGGGAAATTTGGGTTTGGTGTTGTGGGAGACCTCCAGGGTTGGGTCGCCGTAGGAGGCGTGGGTCCACGTTGTGGGGAGGGGGAGCTGAGACGGAGCGCGCCTCGGGCATCCCGGACAGCGGCGAGCGCTCCGCCTGGGTGGTGTCGGGCTGTTTACTGAGGAGGTTCGCTCTGGGAGGACGGCCGAGATAGGCGAATCCCTTCGGATAGAGTAAGAAGAAGGCGCTCCGAAAAGCTGGGGGCTGATGGAGAAAAGCCTGTGTGGGCGCGGGTTCTCTGCGTGGCCCGGGAGAGGAAAGGATCCGGGAACAGTCCGACTTGGCCGCGCGTACCCGGAGGGAAGGGAAACTCGCCGGCTCGGAAGGCGTCTGGAGGCCCCCAAGTTCTGTGACTTAGTTAAAAAGCATTTCCTCGAAACACAGCAAATGCCTTACTCCGAGGCCCGCTGCTGTCTTTTACAAAGCCTTGAAATTAACCCCAAATGTTGGTCGGCTCTTTCCCAGTGTGTGTTAGCTACGTATGCTCCTGACCAAGGGAGGCGGAGGAAGTAGTGGTCCTAGGGGTAGCTGATTGTGAAGGAAAAGGGAACGAGTGGTGGGATTTAGAAAGTTCTTGTGAGTTTTGTGGTTCAGCCAAATGGGTAAAAGGTTAGCAGTGTTTCAAACGTTATTTTCCTGACCTTAGTTTGGGATTCAGGCCAGAGCAAAGGATTTGCACTTTATTCTATGTGACCTAATAACTTGTTAAATGTAACATATCTGGACAATCAGTTTGAGTGGAATTTGTAAGATTCTTTGGCAGTTGAGTTGGGAATACAGCTAATGATCCTAAGGTTCACCAGGGTCCTAGTTTTTGCAGTTTTAAAAGTTTACTTTAATCACAGACTTGAATCAAAAGGTAGAATAGCTCACTTTGTTCCTAAGAATAAAGGACCACCATCTATAGTAGCTTTTGACTATAAGTGAAAGATAGGTGTTAATAAAATGCATGTTTATTTTAATAAAAAACGATCTGAATTGTCTGCCTGCAGTTTTCATATTTCATATTTATCTATATATGCCGATGAATACACAAAGATTTAAAACAAAAATCAAGTTATCTCCCACATCCTTAGTTTTATTACTTAGTGCACATCTTACTGTAGAGTTTGTCTTTTTAATTAATTTTTGCCTCTGATAGAGGGTGGCCCACATAAGATAGGTCTCACTTGAATCTGTGTATAATATTGAGTGCTAGATATAATGTTCCTGATGTTTTCTTCTGTCTTTTTTTTTTTTTTTTTACTTTTGCAGCTAAGAAAATGTGTTGCAAATTACAGTTGAAATTTTTTTTTAATTATAGTTTGGCAGACAAAAGCCCCCAAAGACCTTTTCAAGTCACAGGTTTTCAACTCTAGAAGTAATTGAAAAACCACAGAGGAGAGATGACTGTCTAATAATGGCAGATCAACATGAAGTGAAAGAAGAGAATCAGTTCTAGGTTTGTTGTTTTTTGGATTGTTGCAGTAACACCTGTCACATAAAGGTTGTTAAAATTAACTTACAAGGGCAATGCTTTACTTACAGTAGCCATCATGTAGAAAGGTGGCAGCAAAGAGTGCTAGGAACACTGCTGAGGATGGGATGGGATTTTTCTTTAATATAATTGGTGTGCTGGTCCACAAATGGGTCAAGGTTAGAACATGGGGAGAATCTAAATGACAGCTAATGACAACAGCTAGCATTTAGATAACGTAAGATTTGCAAAGCACTTTACAAATATCCTCACAAGGGTTGCAGTTACAATTATTATCCCCATTTTGCAGATAAGAAAATTGTGGCCTTTATCAAATTGAGTGCATCCTTTGATCCAGAAGGGTCTCTACTGAGACTTATCCCCAAAAGATCATAAAGAAAAGGGATCCACATGTGTAATAATATTTGTAAAAGCTTCCAGAAACTGGAAACTGAATGGATGCCCATCAACTGGAGAATGGCTGAATAAGTTATGGTATATGAGTGATATGGTATATTATTGTTCTGTAAGAAACAATCAGCAAGATGATTTCAGAGAGGCCTGGAGAGACTTACACGAACTGATGAACTGATGCTGAGTGAAGTGAGTAGAACTAGCAATAGCAAGATTATATGATAATCAACTCTAATGGACATGGCTCTTTTCAACAATGAGGTGATTCAGGCCAATTCCAAAAGATCTGAAATGGAGAGAGCCATCTGTACCCAGAAAGAGAATGTGGGGACTCAATGTGAAACACAACATAGTAGTTTCACCTTTTTTTTTTTCTCATTTTTTTTTCCCATTTTGATCTGATTTTCTTGTGCAGCATGACAATTGTGGAAATATATAGAATTACACATGTTTAACATATTGGATTACTTGCTGTCTAGGGGAGGAGGAGGTGGGAGAAGGGAGGGAGAAAAATTTGGAACAAAACGTTTTGCAAGGATGAATGTTGAAAACTGTGTTTGCATATGTTTTGAAAATAAAAAGCTGTTATTTAAAGAAAAGAAAACTGGCCAGAAGGTTAAATGACCTGCCCAAGATCACTTAGCTAGTAATTATCTGAGGCTGCATTTGAATTTTGATCTTCCTGGTATCACGTCCATCACTTTACCCATTCTGCTACCCATTTGTCTCAGATTCCCTGTTCAAGCTGTATTATAATTAGTTTAGACCTCTGAGTAGTTGCTTACATAGTAAAACATTTCTCTCTAAGAAACAGACCGGAATATGTGATAGATGAGTGAAAAGTTGGCATATTTTGTCTTATACGCTAGACTTCATATGTTTCAGAGGAAGAGTAAGAAGGATCTTGTAGTCTAGAGAATGTCATCTTAGGAGGGAGAAGATATTCAAGAATGAAAAATAGTTGCAAAGAGAATAATTCTCTTGAAGAAAATTGGGAGTTGTCTGAAGAGACCAATGTGGATTTACAGAACTTACCAACTCTTTTAGATTTTCAGAAGATAATATACACAATATGCAAGCAAGGATGAGATACTAGAATGCATATTAAGGTATGACACGTTCCTATTAGAATAACACTGCTAAAGCTCCTAAGGACTTGAGGCTAACAAAGCGCTGAGGACAACTACGGTCTTTTAAAGTATACTGGAGAAAAGAAAGATAAATAAGGAATTGGACCACTTTTCAAGGTGCATAAGATGAAGATAGCTGACTACAGAGAGGTGGCATTTGTGCTCCCATTTTTCTTTGCTACAGAAAATGATCTTTTAGGAGGGAAAGGACAGAATATTGGGTTGAATTTCAGATGATGAAATTTTTAATAGGTACAAATGTAAAGTCTTATGCTTGGGTTCAAACAGTAAACTTCATAAAATTTGTGGAAAAGTGTAATTCATCAATAGTTTAAAAAATATCTGAAGATTTAATTAGACTCAAGGTTCAACATGAGTTAGAACTGTGAGATGGTCAGTCAAAAGGCTAAAATAATCTTTGGTCTCAAGAAGAGGGAATCAGATATATTCTAGGATGAGGAGGAAATAGTCCTGCTGTTCCTTACCTTGATCAGACTATGTCTACAATACTGTGTTTCACAATTCTGTGTACCACCTTTAGGAATTATTTTGGTAAATTGGAAATCTCCTGAAGAGAATGGGTAGAATGGTGAAGGGACTCGAGTCCATTTTATGAGGATTGGTTGAATCAATTAAGCATTTAACAAACCCCTGCTGTGTGCCAGGAATTATGCTAAGTGCTATAAATAAAAACAGAAGAAAAAAATGAAATCTTTATATAAGGAAATACATCTTTAAAATTTTTTAAACAATTTATTATTTTCCCAATTACATGTAAAGATGATTTTCAGCATTCATTTTTGTATGATTTTGAGTTCCAATTTTTTTTTCTTACCTCCTTTACCTCCCCCCTCCTCAAGACAGCAAGCAATCTGATATGTGTACATTCATTTTTAACATATTTCCATGTGAGTTATTTTGGGAAATAACAATCAGAACAAAAGAGAAAAAACACAAGAAAGGAAAAAAAACAAGAAAAAGAAAATACTATCCTGTGATCAGGATTCAGTCTCTCTGGATGAGGGTGGGATTTTTCATCCAAAGTTTATTGGATTTGCCTTGGATCACTGAATTACTGAAAAGAACTACGTCTGATTGTCGATTGTCGATTATTACACAGTCCTGCTGCATACAATATTTTCCTGATTCTGCTCATTTTTCAGACAACATCAGTTCATGTAAATACAGACTACTTAACTTCCACAAGTGGAATGGGCTACCCTCAGAATTAGTTGATTACTTACCCTTTGTAGGAAATGTTCAAGCTAATTGCTAATATTTATGTAGCACTTATTAAGTATTAGGTATTGTGCTAACTTTACAGTTATTATTTCATTTTATATAACAACCTTGGGTGGCAGGTGATATTATTATCCCCATTTTACAGATAAGGAAACTGAGGCAAACACGTTAGGTGACTTGCTCAGAGTCATACAGCTTGTGTCTGTGGCCAGATTTTAACTCTGATCTTCCTAACTTCAAGTATGGTACTCTATCCACTGCACTATTTTGTTTCCCCATGTAAAAAGATATGTAACTATTGGAATGATTGAAATATTATTCAATATTGAGATATTGAAATGTAAGTATTTCAATCCTGAAATTTTGAGATTTGTTATTGAGAAATAAGAGAACATATATAATAAAATGTTCTGGAGATTTGAAATTAAATAGTAAAACTTTAGTAATTGTGATATGAAGGCAATGATAAGACAAGGTTGAAATACTGATACCATGACTATTTTTCATGTAGTCAGAGAAAAGATTCAATGATCTCTCCTGAATGGTATTAGAATTTATTTTCACTTACTAGCAAGTTTTCTTGTTTTATTTTTATGTAGGCCAGATCATTTTGGGCCATGCTTATCAGAACCATGACACAGACCATTATATATTATTAATTCAATATAGCATGCTAAGGTTATTTTAGCAAAAGTTTTGCCTTACAAGTGTTAGTCAACCTGAAATCATCCCAGACTCTTGAAATTTGATCTTAGCCTTTTCTCAGAACTTGGTAGACTACTAGAGGTATTTAAAGCTAACACATGGAATCACACTTAAACAATAAAGTATTTTTTTAAAAAATTTTATTTATGTAGTATGAAAGCTTTTCAAGACTTGATATTGCTAATTACTGTAGCAATAAAAAATAAATACATATACATAAATATAAATTTTTTAAACTTTCTACTTTTTTGATTGTTGCTATAAGCTTCACATGTACATGCTGCAATATTTCTATCTTGCCTCTTTGCTTTTATTTATTTATTTATTTATTTTTGATTAAAACTTTTTATTTTCAAAACATATGCAGGGATAATTTTTCCTTTTTTTTCTTTTTTAAAAATTTTTCTTTTTCTTTTTTTTAATTTTTAATAGCTTTTTATTTACAAGTTATATGCATGGGTAATTTTACAGCATTGACAATTGCCAAACCTTTTGTTCCAATTTTTCCCCTCCTTCCCCCCACCCTCTCCCTTAGATGGCAGGATGACCAATACATGTTAAATATATTAAAGTATAAATTAAATACAAAATAAGTATACATGACCAAACTGTTATTTTGCTGTACAAAAAGAATCGGACTCTGAAATATTGTACAATTAGCCTGTGAAGGAAATCCAAAATGAAGGTAGGCAAAAATATAGGGATTGGGAATTCAATGTAATGGTTCTTAGTCATCTCCCAAAGTTCTTTCGCTGGGTATAGTTGGTTCAGTTCATTACTGTTCCATTGGAACTGATTTGGTTCATCTCATTGTTGAAGATGGCCAGGTCCATCAGAATTGATCGTCATATAATATTGTTGTTGAAGTATGTAATGACCTTCTGGTCCTGCTCATTTCACTCAGCATCAGTTCATGTGAATCTCTCCAGGCCTTTCTGAAATCATACTGCTGGTCATTTCTTACCGAACAATAATATTCCATAACATTCATATCCCACAATTTATTCAGCCATTCTCCAATTGATGGGCATCTACTCAGTTTCCAGTTTCTAGCCACTACAAAGAGAGCTGCCACAAACATTCTTGCACATACAGATCCCTTTCGCAGGGATAATTTTTCAACACTGACCCCTGCAAAACTTTGTGTTCCAAATTTTTCCCTCCTTCCCCTCATCCCCTTCCCTAGATGGCAAATAATCCAATATATATTAAACATGTTAAAATATATGTTAAATCCAATATATGTATACATTTATACAGTTATTTTGCTGCACAAGAAAAAATCAAAAAGGAAAAATGAAAAAGAAAACAAAATACAAGCAAACAACAAAAAGAGTGAAAATGCTATGTTACAAACCACAGTCAGTTCCCACAGTCCTTTTTCTAGGTGTAGATGGCTCTCTGTCTTCATCACAAGATCACTTTAACTGGTCTGAGTCACCTCATTGTTGAAAAGAGCCCTGTCCATCAGAATTGATCATGGTATAATTTTCTTGTTTACCTGTACAATGATCTCCTGGTTCTACTCATTTCACTTACCATCAGTTCATGTAAGTTTCTCCAGGCCTCTCTAAAATCATCTAAGCAATTATATTTTTTAAAAATGTAAAAAAAAAAAAAAAAAAAAGGAGGGGGTGCAGCTAGGTGGCACAGTGAATAGAGCACTGGCCCTGAAGTCAAGAGGACCTGAGTTCAAATTTGGCCTCAGACACTTAATACTTCCTAGCTATGTGACCCTGGGCAAGTCACTTAACCCCAACTGACTCAGCAAAAAAGTAATAAAAAAAAAAAAACTTTGTTAAATGGAATTGATCTTTAGGAGAAGGAGGAGGAGGAGGAAGATACAGGAAGAAATTTAGTAAATATAAAAACAAGACAAATTATTTTTTCAAAAATAGCTTATAGCTTCTGATCTCTGGTATTATGTTTACTTCAAAATTCTTCAGCAGAGGTTCTTAAACTTTATGTCACAGATTCCTTTGGCAATTTGGTGAATAGACTCCTCCATTCCAAATAAATGTTTTTATATGCATTCATATATTCTTTATATGCATAAATACATATGCATATAAATATGCATATATACTTTATATGCATCAAGTAGCAGTAGTAACTGATTTTGAATATTGTGGAGTAGGATCCCACTGCCTATATACTTTACTGCTTGTTTTCAGCTAAAACTAGAAACTCAAGTACAAATTGGAGGTCAAATGTCTTTTTGGGGTTTCTTTTCATGCCCAATAAACTGTCTCTTGAGCAGATTGGCTGACATTAGTTCACTTGCTTAGAAGATAGTGTCATAATATACTTTTCTAATATAAGCTCTCCCATATCTTAAATTAGCACAAGGCATATACAGAAAAAAAAAAAAAAAAAAGGAGGAACAAACAAAAAACAGTCCCTAACCTCAAGGAATTCACATTCTAGTGAAGGAGACATTCGAATAGCCAGGGATATGCAGTGTAAATGGGAGGTAATATCAGAGGGGAAGGGGGTGGTAAGGGAGGAGACTTGGGAAGGTAATCTGATTTGTCTTGAAAGCCAGGGGAACCAGGAAACAGGTGAGGGGTTATAGCCAGGGAAGAAGAATTAGGGGACTGTGTCCTACTTAAGAAATAGTAAGGGACTAATGTTTTTAAACTCTTAAGAGTAGATGGAGATGAATTAATATAGAAGAAAACTGGAAAAATAGCAAAGGGCCAGATTGTGAAGAATTTTTAAAGCCAAATAGTATTTTCTATTTGATCTTGGAGGTTTAGTAGGAAGCCAGTGGTATTTTTTTGAATGGGGGATAACTTGTATAGATCACCTTATCATTGATACTGGGAGACCCACTGAAAGACTGGTGTGAGGTAATTAAGATCTCACAGATAACTTTGCAATTTGAGATAAAGGGAAGGATTCAAAAGCCCTTGTGAAGGGAACAATGGCCAGATTTGGCAAATGTGTCATGAGATTGAGAGTTGAAGGTGGCATTAAGGTGGTAATGGTAATGCCCTTAATAGTAGTAAGGAAATTAAAAAATAGAGGAGATTTTTAGGGAGAAAGAGAATAAGTTCTGGATTTTGGATAATCTTAAGTATATGGTCAAAACAAGACTAGAACTTAATAGGCAAATCTCTACATCAGCAATTTTCTTATGCATTTTCTTTCAGTAAGCAAATCTATTTTTAAGATAGGGCAAAGACATGGAGATGGGGGGAAATATTTTAGTGTATAAGAAATAGCAGGTAAGATGAATACTGAAAAGATAGGAAGGAGCCAGGTTGTCAAGAATAAATGCCAATTAAAGGAGTTTAAATTTGATCCTAGAAGTAAACTATAGTTCATTGGATAAGTAGTGACACGCTCAGACCCACAATTTTAGATAATCATTTTGGCAGTTGTATGGAGAAACTTGCAACAGGGTGATCAGATTTGTCATTGATTGTAGAGTGACATTGGCAAATCGCTTAATCTTTTTGGACCTGTTGTTTTCTCATATTGAAATTGAGGATTTTAGCCCATTCAGCTCTGAAAATTGATAATTTTGTGAATTGAGGAGGGCTCTGAAGCCATCCTTGTGATGGTCATTTATTGTTGGCTCAAGACTTAGGATCAAAACCAAAGGTGATAAGATGTTCTTCTTGAACTTTAATTTTTCTCATTCATCTAAAAAAAATCAAATTAGAGAATTGGGGATTGTAGGTATTTTTTTTTAAATTGGAATTTATGGTTTTGGGTACTGGGGTAACAAGGTAGTGAACTGTGTAGGGAATAGAGAGTAGATATTCCTCTTTTGAATGTTAATGTAACTGCACATTATTAGAAAGGGTCTGTGCCCTTGGCATATTGCTTTTTTTGTTGTTGATTTTGCTGCCTTTATTCTTCCCTAGGTCCCTTTCTTGAATAGCTGTCACTGAGACTGAACAACATTTGTTCTTCAAATAGCAAGGTTGAACTTGTCAGTCTTGTCTTGGACACCTTTCCCCTTGCTAGGAAGCATTTAAGTAGGGGATAAAAGACAGGATTTTTTGATTAATTATATGGACCACAGCTAAAATTCAGGGTTTTTGTTTTGTTTTTCCTAAATGAAACTGACTTTTATTACTTCATTGTTATGGCAAGAATTAAATCTTATTTCATGTGAGTAATAAATGAATGAAATAAAGATCTCTTTCCGTTTGGATTATAGTAAGAATTTTGGAGTTTTAAGATGGAGGCAAGGAGTCATTTGCAAATGAAGGAGGCAAAAGAGATTTAGGAAGGATGAGAAGAGAACTTAAGTCTTCCTGTATTGTCACTACCGTTGAAAAAAATACAACAAAAAATTTCACAATTTGTCATAGGTCTCTTTTTACTGATGAATAAAATGTCCATTGTACAATATTTTTGGAGGAATAATTAAATAGCTTTTATTCAATTCACTGATGCTTACCCATGACATTTTATCTTCCATGTCAGCATCTTATTGCTTATCATGCTTCTTGTGTGTTCTAGGAGGTATGTTCAGGGACACATCTGCTGCTGTATATTCATAATGTATCCCCTAGCCAAAGGACTGGAGATCTGTGTCCCAGTTCTTATTCTGCTACGATATAATTATATAATCCAGGAAGAATCACTTTACTTTGCTAGGCCCTAATATGCTAAGTAGGAATTGAGTTAAGTAGTTACTGGAATCTGTCCCAGCTTTTGGGACTCTAGAATTGTTGTATTCTTTTAGATTTTAAAAATGTGTTTAAACTTTTGATGCAGTATAAACTGAGCAAGCTGATTTCAGAAAAGTCTGGAAAGGCATGAAGTGATGCTGAGTGAAATGAACTGAGCCAGGAGTACATTGTATACAGTAACAGTGAGATTATATAATGATCAACTATGATAGATTTGGGCTTTCTCAGCAATGCAATATTCTGAGACATTTCCAATAGACATGGGTTGCAAAATGCCATCCGCATCCAGAGAGAAACTATGAAGACTCTATGTGGTTCAAAACATTATTTTCACTTTTTTGTCTATTTGTTTTTTTCTTTCTCATGGTTTCCCCCCCCCCTTTTGGCATGATTTTTCTTTCATAACAAAATATGGAAATAAGTTTAAAAGGATTGTACATCTTTAACTATATCAGATAACTTATAACTTGCTATTTTGGAATGAGGAGCCGGAAGGAGAAAAAATTTGGAACATATAATAATCTTTAAAAATGAATGTTGAAAATTATCTTTATATGTATTTGGAAAAATAAAACACTCTTGAGAAAAAACCATAAAAAAGAAATATTTCTTGTTAATAAAAAAGATAAATTTAAAAACCAGACACCCTGACCACCCCCTTTCCCCCCAAATGGAAGGACAATATAGCTAGCATTTAATTACATGTTTCTTTATGGAGATTGAATACAAAAGTGCCCTAAGTGACTATTATAGAATTTTATAAAAATTTTGGATAAATAAGTTAGCTTAGACAAGTATAAATAAATTGCTTAATATCTAGGGAACAATATTTATTTCACTTAAAAGAATACTAAACACCTACCTTGCATAATCATAGGTGTTAAGTTTAAAAGACAAAAAATAGAGTAGTCGTCTCTACCTTCAAGCTTCCATTTTACTGGAGAAACTTATCAAGAAAAGTTTTGAAAAGGTTCTTTGTTGAGTTGCTTACATAAGACTTTCATTTTCTTTAGAGCTGCTAATTCGACTGTTTAAATGCTTTTAAAATTATTTATCATAATATGGAAATAGTTCATAATCATTCAATAATTCAGCATCTACTAAAGTCATCTGGCACAAAGTAATAAAAGCTTATCAATTGATTAACCAAAGAAAACACTTAACTTATGATAAGATCTGGAATAGATTTCAAGATCTGAGAAAGAAAAGTCATGAAAAAAATGATTTAGAACTGGAAAGGAACTTAAAGATTGTCTGATCCAAGCTCATGTTTTACAGATGAGGAAGCTGAGACATAGAGAGAGTAAATGACTTGTCTGAATTTATGTAGGTAGCAAGTATCAGAACTAGACAAAAGCCAGTGTCTTTGGACTCCAAATTTATTGCTCTCCTCATACCATTTTGGCTCTTTTGGCTCAATATGAGGAAAAAACTCAGCTGTCCTTGGAGCACCATATCACAGAAAATATTCGTGATCCCCCTGTTACAGAGGCTGAGATAAAGGATTAGATGAGCTAGTTCTAATTTCTGTTAAACATGAATGTTTGCTAAGTGTTTTCCTTTGTAGTAAGTTGGACAGGTTTTTATTTCACAGAGAAGAAAATTAGTGATTTGGAGGTGAAATAAAGTGGCTTGCCCATAGAATGTAAGAGCCAGAACTCAGACTCTCTTCCCTTGATTCCAAGATACAGGCTCCTCTTAACCTGTTTGATTCTTGTCCATATTTTTCTATTATCTTCTCCCTTGCCCTTTCCACCTTTTCCTCTGTCCTGAGCCTCCAGCCAATGACCTGGAGACTTTTCCTGTGAACTTTTGACATTTTGAGAGCCCCAATGAAGTGCTGAGTCCATCTCTCTTATCCCTCAATCATGCACATGAGCAGCTTTCCTAATGTTGATTCTTGAGCATAGGTTAACGTTGGATAAATTCTGTAACTCATTCATTCCCACCGTGGATCTTTTTGTGTTGCCTTTTTGGTCACCCATTATTTTAATTCTCCAGAGATGGTGTTCCAACATCTACATCAAACAAAATATTCTGTGAAGAATATTAGATTTAAATTTTGAGTCTTCAGTTTAGATCCCAAAGAACATATGGTGAAATATTTCCCTATTCTCAGTAGAGTTGAGGAACTCTAGGTGCAAACTTTTATTTCCTATCAAATATAATCATTTTATAGGTTGGTCTTACATATTTTTTTCCCTTTGTTATAAGAATGTTCAATCCAGGGAGGGTGGGTGGGGATGTTTTGACTGTATAATGGTTTAAAAAACAAAAGACATCAGTAAAATTTTCTGAAAAAGTAGTCTTTTTTCTAGGGAGCACTTTGAAATTGTTAAAAGTAATGCAAAATTTCCCAAATGTGGTCTACCCTTTTTTCTTCCTTCTTTTCAATTCTTGTTCCTACTCATTATCAGTTTGCATTGCTTTTATCATTGTACATCCTAACTCAATGAATTGAACATCTCATTGCTTGCCAGAAGTTGGATAGTAGATATTTTTCATCTTTTCAGTTTTTCTTATATGGAATGTTAGGCCATTCTCATTAATTAATGATCATGAGATTAACTGAAGGAACTCCTGTAAGTAAACGTTCTGGAATTGATTCTGTGCTCCCAATTATTATTTGTCAGTAATATCTGAGGACTTCACCAACTACAGGGAATTCCTATTCCCTTTGGACCCTGTATAATATACCTTTTCGGGTCTTTATGCTTTGATATTAATGATGTCATCAAACAGTTATTTCTGTGGTTGAATTCATCACAGAATATTGTATGACCTTAACATATGTATGAGAGACTGCTTGTTGGAGGAAAATTGGAAAGGTGCATCTACTCTAGCAAGTCAGATTTTTTTTTGCAACCAACAAACACATGTCTGGAATTTAAGTCACTAAAGATATCTTCAGAAGAGTATTATTGGTGTAAGTCTACCTGTTACCTTTTCATTTTCTTCAGTTATTCCCTGAGTAAGTTTGTGCATTTTCAAAGATGAAAAAGTAGGTATATGAGCTTATAGTTATTGATGTTGTCAATTGCCTTTTGAGTGTTTTTCCATTATTTGTGTTATCTTCTCTAGCCTAAAATCTGTATATAGAGAATATAGTACTTTAAAGATTGTCAACATTTTGTATACAAATGAATTTTGTTTAGCCTTTTAAAAAATGTCTAAAGAAGACTTATGCAGCTCTGAAGAGGACTATTATTTTGACACTGTTGTCTAATTTGAATAAACACATTGAAGTTTTTCAGGGCCTATGGTGTTTGGGATATTATAAGCCTGTGGCAGTGGGTACTATTCATGCTCATCATCCTCACTAATCTCACAAATTAGTTAAGTAGGACACATGAAGAAAAATAATATTACAAAATATTATTTAGTAAGTAATGTGATTAATAATAACAGTAATAATGGCTTATTTAAAGTTTATAAAGTACTTGGCAAATAGCTTGTTTGATCTTCACAATCTCATGAGGAAGGTATTTTATTGTCCCTATTTCACAAATGAAGAAAACTGAGGCTCACAGAGATTGAGACTTACCCTGGGTCATCTGTCTAAATAAATATCTGAGGTGGGATTGAGACAGATCTGTTAGGCTTTCAGACTCTAAATATTGTATCACAGGGGATGGTACAGGACTTCAGAGGAAAGAGTGACCAATGATGATTTAGGCAGTTTAAATACCAAATGAGTAATCTTAAATTGGAGAAAAGAAGATCAAAGAAGGTATTGGATTGGAAAGGAAGCCAGTAGATGATAGAAGGATAGAGCTCTTCAACATTGCCTTGTCAAAGAGAATACTCTGGAATGGCAAGGATAGAGTAAACGTAACTGGGTGGGGGTGGGGGTTAGAGAGGCAGCCTGGTACACTGGATAAAAAGTTGGCACCTGGAGTTAGGAAGTTTGGAATTCAAATTCTAACCCTGATGTTCTGGTTTATGATTCTTGGTAAGTCACCTAACTTCTCAGTACCCCAAACAACTAAATTGCAATGTGGCTCCTGATATTAAGAGAGGGTTCCACAAACCAATGAAATCACATCAAAGAAAAAAAAAATGAGGAAAGGATTAAAATTTGAGATAAGAGAATACCTAGCTACCTTTTGAGCTCCCTTCCCAGGTTCAGAATCTTGACAGAATGGATAAGCAGCCATTGCTAAACCACCTGGTCATCTTGGTTTCTGAAATAGAAGAAAAATGGGACAGATCTGGAGAAGGGTAGATATTTCAATTTTTAAAAAAAGAAAAAGTAACTTTATCTAAGCCATTGATTTTGATGTTAATTCCTGGCATAGTTTCATTAAAATTCTTGATTGTAAATATCTAGAAAAAGAAAAAAAGAATCGTTAAGAACCTAATATGGCTTCCATCAAAAAGAGATCAAGTCAGCCTGGAAACAGGGAGACCCAGTTAGAAAGCTGCTATCATAGTCCAGGTGAGAGATGAGAAGGACCTGAACTAGGTCTGTGAGTGGAGAAAAGGGGACAGCAGGAGAGATATTGTGGAAGTAAAACTGATATGATGTGACAGCTGACTTTTGGGGGAATTAAAAGAATGGTAAAAATAAAGGGTGATTCCTGAATTGGGAGATTAGGTTTATTTAGAGTGAGAGATAATTGAGTTTAGTTTCAAACATGTTAGCTTTGAAATCTCTCTGAGATGTGTTAAGTAAAGATATGCAGCAGGCTACTACCTGAAATAAAGAACTGATAAAGAGTTCAAATAGAGAACAAATGGAGAAATAGCGATTTCTGGAGTCCCTTCCACATTCCATTGCAGGGAAGTAAAACATTTCTTAAACAAATACACATAATCAAGCAAAGCAAATTCATTCAGTAACTATACAGAAAATGTATGTGCTTCATTTTTCATTCTAAATCCGTTACCTCTCACGGTTAACAGTTTTCATTAATGGGTCTCTGAAATCATAGTTATTGTAGTGATCATAGTTCTTACAGTTTTCAGAATTAGTTGTTGTTAGTATGCAAATTATTCCCTCAGTTGTGCTCATTTCATTCTTCATCAGTTTTCAAAAGTTCTCAAAATTGTCGTTTTGATTATATTTATTTTATAGCATAAATTGTTCACTGCATCAATTCATTTATTTTTGTATGCCTTTTGAAATCGTGTATTTCTTCATTTCGTAGAGCACAATAGTACTCCATCATATTCTTATACCACAGTCTTTTCAGACATTCCTCAATTGATGCTTACAGAAGATCCCCACAGTAGGATGTAAATTTTTTTAATTAAAGCTTTTTAATTTTCAAAACACATGAAATGGATACTTTTTCAATATTAACCCTTGCCAAACCTTGTGTTCCAATTTTTCCCTGCCTTCCCTCCATCCACTTCCCTAGAGTAATCCAATATATGTTAAATATAGTAAAAAAAAAATATATATATATATATATACATATATATATATAATCCCATATATGCATACATATTTATACAATTATCTTGAACAAGAAAATCAAAAAGGAAAAAAAACAAGAAAAAATAAAAATGCAAGCAAATAACAAAAAGAGTGAAAAATGCTAAGTTACGATCCACACTCAGTTCTCACAGCCCTCTCTCTAGGTTCTCTTCATCAGGAGATCATTGGAACTAGCCTGAGTCATAGGATGTAAATTCTTGGAGGGCAGAGACTTTCTTAGTTTTGTCTATATGTCCCTAATGCATAGGACAATACTTGGCTTGTGGTAGACACCTACTAAATTTTTTTTATTATTTTCCTCTTCCCTTTTTTTCTTTTAAAATGATCCTCCTCTTCAGTATACTACAGAAGTATCTTTCTGGAATTATCCTTACTTTGATGTTTTAATTCCTTCAGGTTTTATAGATTAAAGATACTAGCAAAGCTTCGGTATAAATATCTCCAGATTGGACATCTTGGAGTTTAATCACATGTGAATAATTTTTTCTCCCATAAGTTACATAGTATAATAGAGCAAACATTGTACTCTTAAAGTAAGAATTAGTTTAATATAAGCTGACACTTAGAGTTGTGTAATGTTGAGTAAGTTACATCCCTCCTCGAGTCTCATTTTCCTTATCTGTAAAATGATACTTTTCCAACCTACCTTATAGAATTATTGTGATGGAAATGTTATATACAGTTGAGTCCTTATTATCAATCAGCAAACATTTATTAAGCATATATTAATTTCCAGGCATTCTTCCAGGTTATGAGGATACAAATATAAACAAAATGAATTTGTTCCCTCAAGTTTATTGCAGAATCAGTGTGTATAATAAATATGAAGAAAATATAAGGGAGGGAGAAGATATTAGTACTTTGGAGAGATCAGGAAATGCTTCATGTTAAAACTGGGTGATGAGCTGCATTTTTTTTTAAAAAGAGTGGATTCAGTGAGGTAGAGGTGAAGAGAAATGCCTTCAAGGCCTGGAGGACAGCCAGTGCAAAAAAGCAACAAGATGAGAGATCTAAAATCTGTGTAAAGTCAGTTTGGTCATGTTGCTGAGTATTGTAGGAGTGTACAGTTGAGAATGGAAAGACAGATTGGGGCTAAGTTTGTGAAAGTCTTTAAAGAGCTTAAATACAGATTATATTTTATATTTTGTCCTAAAGCAATAAAAAGCTGTTGGAGTTTATTGAGTAGGGAATACCTTAGTAAGACTTGTGCTTTAGAAAAATCTTTTCCAGTGTGAGAATGAATTAGAGAGTGGAGAAACTTGAGGCAGGTATATCTGTTTAGGAGACTTTCAGTCTTCAAGGTGAGAGGCTGAAATTAAATTAGCATATATATATACAGCTGCATGTTTATATACAGTTAGTCCTGTTTTGTTCAAAGATACCATACAGCTGTGATTAGTAATCCTACCTTCATTTCTGGAAATATTGCAAATGATTAATAAATCAATTTTTATTTATAAAGAAACTGCATTTTCTCACATGTCAATCTTTGGAATTACTGGTGAGTGAAACTGGATTATTGATTTTTAAAACTTTTTATTGGTGTTGTTTCTTACATCATCGTAATTATCCCCAGGATTCTCCCTCCCAGAGATCTATTCCATATAACAAATAGTATTTTTTAAAGAGGAAAAAGAGTGCCCCTCCCCCACCCCTCAGATATTTGGAAAAGTATCAAAACATTTACAATATGTAACACCTGTGGACCTTCTACCTATATGAAAGGGTAGATCTCTTCATTTGAGTTATGCTTGATCTTTATAATTTTGTTACATTTGCATTAGATTTTTTGTATATGTCCAAAGATATGCCAATCAGGGCTGTCTCAAAGATTGTTGTGATTGTCTTTAATGATGCTTCACATTATTCTATACAAACTGGATAGTCTAGGAGAACTGACCTGATTATTAGTCTTCTGGGTTTTTGTTGTTTGTTTGTTTTTAGCAATTTCCGAGAATAAACTAGGATTCACATCACTTTGATATTCTAGATCTTTTGTTTTTTCCAAATAAGTCCTTTTATTTTACTGAGTTCTATAAAGTATTCTCTTAGTAATTTCATTATCATAACATTAAAAAGTGTAAAGTAACTTTGGTGTACATAGTATTGAGTTTTTGTTATATTGGTTTGGTTTAACCATAAGCATGAATATTCTTCCAGTTATTTAAATGGTTCTTTTTTTCATTAAGGAGCACTTTGTAATTGAATCTATAGAAGTCTCTCATGTGCTTTTGAAGATCAATCCCAGAAATTGTATACACTTTTTGGTTATTTGGAATGGGGTTTCTCTTACTATTTTTACTTATTGGATTTTATCATTATATAGAAATGCAATTACTTTTGAAGAATTATTTTCTAGCCCGCAATTTTGCTGATCCTATTAATTGTCTCAATGTCTTTGCTGGATTTTTCCAACTATATCCTTATATCATCAGCAAATAGATATAGTTTTATTTCCTCTTTATTACTATTCCTTTAACTTCTTTTTCTTATCTTATATTGCTGATGAATTTGGAACTGAAGATTGAGTAAAAACAATCATTAAAAATAAAAAGATTTTTAAAAAGTAAATATTTCTTTAATAAAGCTATTAACACAATACCTTACACATGGTGTTATATAGAAATTAGTTCTTTTTTTTTAGTTAACAGGCAGAATTTTCAAAAACAAAATTCTTAAATGTTGATATCCATAGGACTTTTCCCAAATTCCATATCCATAATCCCTCTTCTGTACTAGGAGGAGGGAAATGCATTTCATCATTGTTTCCCAGGATCAAAATTGGTCTCTATAATTAGTAGGTTGAATTCCTTAAAGTATTCTTGTTTACAACATTGTATTCATCATGTATATTGTTCTCTTCACTTCATTCTATATCAGTCTATGTGAATTCTCCCATGTTTCCATGAGTTCCTCATTCCATTTTTTCCTATAGCACAATAACATTTCATGTGCCAGTTTGTTTTGTCATTTCCCAATTGGTGATTCCACTTTTTCAGTCTTTTATTGTGCGAAAAATGCTTCCGTGAATATTTTGTTTTATATGGTTCCTTTCTTGATTAAATCTTTGACTTCCTTAGGGTGTTTGAGTCAGAGGAATAAACAGGTCAGTGAATTTTATCCATGGCTGCTCCAACATTGACATTGTTCATTACTTATCAACTTTGAGATAATTTGTTTTTAATTCTAGTACCTTTCACAAAACTTTCTAAAATACTAATACACTTCTGGAAAGGTAGTATGCTACACCTGTCTCTCTGCTTTTGGAACATGATGTTCTTTGGCTAGAATTGTGTTCCTTTGTTCTAGTCTCTATTGGTCATCAGTCAGGAATTTCTTGTTTTATTCTTGGTTTTTTTTCCTTCCTTTTTCTTTTCACTATTTTCCTAAGAAGCAAGTGATATTTGCTTATGAGTGAGTGGGCATTTATATTTTGACTTTTATAGGCTCCTCAGACAATAAAAAGAATACAAAAGATAGTGTTAGTTGAGACACTTTTAGGAGACTTATTGGAATGTTGTGAACTGAAATACTGAATGTTGTGACAGTATTTCAGTTCAGCCATAGGATGATGAGGTTCAGGGTTCCTGGAGGTCAGGGAACCAGATGAAGAAGTTCAGCTCCCCTCGGTTCAGGGAGCCAAATGATGAGATTTGGGGTTCCTGGTTGTTAGGGGGGTCAAATGAAGAGGTTCGGGGAACCAAATGAAGAGAGTAGTGTCAGGGTCCCCTTTGATTCCCCTAGCATTCGGCGCAGGGCGGGGTGTTGGGGGAACCCCTTTCTGGTGGCACAGAGGTCCTTCATAAAGGAATTTACAAACCCGAAAAGCTAGACTGGCAAAAAGAAGTTTATTATTGGCATTGAGAAATCAGCCTTTGCTATGCATGGAAAAAAAAGACTGAATTCCTTGGTGGCAGAGTCCTGACAGAAAGTAGAGTTTCCAGCAGAGAACTACCAACAGAGAGGTATAAAGTTTTGTTAGGGAAATAGATGAGAAAAAGATAAAGAGGGGATAACACTGAAAGAGAATATCATTTCAATGGGCTATGCAAGGGGAGAGAGGTTCCTTGGCATGGCATGGTATGGCATGGCATGGCATGGCATGTTAGGTCCTCTGCAAGGACTGAGCTTCAAGTTGCCTCTTTTAATTGAAGCCTTGCTCTTGATGGGGGCTGAGAGCAGTTTCAGCTGGAATCAGAATAGAAAATCTTGGAATTGAATGAGTGTCTCTGGATGAATTTCTAATTCAGTGGGGTTGGAATCTCTAGCTCAGTAGGAGTGGTACTCAACTAGCCCCACCTTGATATCAGAATGAAACCACTTTGTCTTGATTCCCTGGGGCTGGTCTCTCAGGGGAGAGCTTTTTCTGAGGGAGTTCCCAAGCTTTCCTCCCAAAGTCCGAAAGAGTGAAAGATTTTCTGGGCTCCCCTGATCAAGGACAGGTATAATGCTATTTCTTTTATGATGACCTTCAGCTGGCCTACTGAGAATCCTCAAAGACTTCTGTTTCAGAATATTGTAGAAAGCATAGGAGTAATAGAACATAACTCCTACTTTATTCTAATATACCTGATGTCAAAAAATGTGTTTATTTAGAAATGATCAGGCCACTGAGAAGATATCTTGCTAATTTGATAAATAACCTGAACCAGCTGGGGGAAATCTGAGGACCTGAACTGAGTTCTAGGGCAGTGCTGTCTGGGAGCAGTTTAAATAATGATTTGATATAACAATATTGACTGACATATATATCATGTTTTATATTTATAGTTGGGGATTACATTTAGAACAAGTACTTGGTTTTCAGTTTGCTTCAAGTTACCTTAATTGTTTTGAACTGGTTGTTTGCAGCTTATCAGTGAATAGAGAGCTTTATATGGTTGTTTTCTAAGCTGAGTTGTTCTCATAATCATCTTTGTCATTCACTCATTTTTAAGTTATTTCTGACTCTTCTTTACCCCCAATTGAGATTTTCATGGCAAAAATACTGAAGTTCACTTTACAGATGAGGAAACTTAGGAAACACAGTGAAGTGACTTGCCCAGGGTCACATAACTAGTGTCTGAAGCCAGATTCGAATTCAGGCTTTATGTCCAGTGCTCTTATTCACTGTGTCACCTAGTTTAATTATTTGGAGAGATTTAAATCCTATAAGGTATCTATTTCAATCACTTTGTGAACTAAGAGAAATCCATGAATCAGAATTTTAACTTGTATATATTTTCATTTCATATATTTAATTTTCATTTTAATTTGTCAAAAACAGTTTTAATGTATTTTCTGCTTCCAGTTTGTTAGAATATTAAGGTTTTTGTTTCCTTCCCCCTCCCTTCCCCCCTCCATCCTACCCCTAATTCCCATCCCCTTCAAGGTAGTAAGGGTTAAGTGAACTGTCCAGGGTCACACAGCTAGTAAGTGTCAAGTGTCTGAGGCTGAATTTGCACCCAGGTTTTCCTGATTCCAGGATCTGGGCTCTATCTAGTACAATATCTAGTATATGTTTTAATGTCCTTAGGGTTATTGTTTTTGAGAAGGCAAGTCTACATTGCTCATTATATCTGAAATATCCATAGATTGTGTGGAAAATGAAAAATTTTTAGTTCATATGGGAAAAAGTTGCTTTACAAACAAGTAAAAAAGTGTCTCTTTAATATATTCATGCTATGATATCATCAGGTCCTCCATTTTATGCTGTGAATGGAACACTGAGTTTGCACTGGAGAGATACAAAAGAGATATCAGATGTATTCCTTGATCTTAAGTATATATTCTGGGAAGATAAGACTAACATGCATAAAAAATTTAGGTAATGATACAAGATAGTTGTTTTTAATAGTGAATAGTGTGAGAGAAATTGTAATAGGAATCCAAATAAGGTAGAGCTGTGCAGGTTGGACAGTATTTGGGGAAAGTTTCAGAGCTAAGATCTGAAGTAAAAAGATCTAAGAGGTTAGGCAGCTGGATGTCATAGTAGAACCTGAGTTCAAATTCTACCTCAAACACTTAACACTTAATAGCTGTGTGACAATTATTCCTTTTGTAATTTCCTTGCAAAAAACAAACAAAAACTATCTAAGAGTGTGTAAACATTTTCTCATGAAGTATGCATTTATTTCAATTAGATCTTCATTACAGGTTTCCCAGATCTTTATGAATTTTCAGTTTGTTAATTAGAATATTAACGATTTTAATAACTTAGAGTTCTCTAGAAATTTAATAAGCTTGCCTTATGTATGTTGTGTGTTGTGTCATAAAAGTCAATTAAAAAAACCTTTTTTTTTTTTTTTTTTTTTAATGGAAATGGGACCAAGCAATAGATCATGTAACATACCAGTTAGGGATTAGAGGTTTCTCTTAAACTAACACTGGAGTATAATTGTTCATTCAGCAGTGAAGATTCCTAATAGCACTACTATTTAATTCATACTTCTTTATCTTTTCAAAGAAGTTCCTATAACAGATTTTTTTTTATCATATGCTCCAAACTGAAGGTCTATAAAGCTGTTGTGCCAACCTCATTGTTGTATAACTGTAAAACCTGGATAGTATACCAGCACCATGCCAGGAAACTGAATTGCTTCCATTTGAATTGTTTTAGAAGGATTCTGAAGATAATCTAGCAGAATAAGATACCAGACCCTGAGGTCCTGTCTTGAACTAAATTCCCAAGTATTCAAAATCTACTACAGAGTGTGCAACTTCGTTGGACTGACGACATTATTCTAATGCCAAATGTACGCTTGCCAAAAAGACTATTTTATGGAGAACTCACACAGGGCAATCACTAGCATGGTCAGAAAAAGCAGTACAACAACACTCTCAAGTTGCCCTTAAGAACTTGGAATTGATTTATGACATGGAAGACACTGGCATAGGACTGCTCAGCATGGCGTGCCCTCATCAAAGAAGGTGCTTTTATGATGAACAGAATAGAATTGAATTAGCTCAGAAGCAACATGAGATGGATCAAGTTAGAGAATCCACTCCAAATGTTCATAGGGACTATTTGTACTCAACCTGTGGAGGACATTCTGGGCTTGTATTGGTCTGATCAGCCACAGTCAGACATACTAACTTGACTCTAACATAGTGATGTCATTTGGTCCTCTTTGAGAACAAAGGACAACAACCAAAATTAAGTAAAAATTCATATAGATTGTGTTTATAGAAGCTCCTTAATCTATTAATTTAAGAATGGAAAAAACATCTACATATTTTAGGTGTGCAGAATATTTTCATAATCCTTTTATAGGCTAGTACAAATATTATTCTTAGATTATAAGTACAATAAGCCTCAGATTTTCAATTACCTAAGGTTCCACAGTTAATAAAACTAAGATTTGAATTCAGATCTTCTGATTCAAACAAATTTTTTCATTACATTATGCCACTCTTTGCCTATCAGAAACTGAAATTAGGTTAAATTGTCATCACTTGGTTCTTAGAGAACTCATATTGGTTCTTTGTTAGCACTGCCTCTTTGTCTAAGTGCTTATAATTATTTAATCTTTTCTAGAATTTGCTTAGAGGTTGGACTTCAATTTTCTTACAACCCTGTTCTATTCTTTCTACTTTGAAAATAATCCTTTGTCCTAAAGAAACAAAAACAAAGCAGGAGTTAATTTACTATTTTATTTTAACACTGTACTGTCTGCTTTAAGCAGTTGGCCTATCTCTTCTAAGTATTTTTTTGGCTCTAGATTTTGGGTTATGTGCGCTTTCTGATTTCTTTAAATAGCCTTTTAAAATTTGTATTCATCAGAATTCTCTTTATGGCTGAAATGGAGTCATTTCTTCATTTCAGTGAGTATTTCTTCCTCATTGTTATTTGTTCAGGATTGTGTTGTTTAAAAGAATCTCTTTTTATGGGTTCATATCATTTTTCTGAATTTCTTAAAATTACATTCCTAGATAATGTGCCCAACTATGTGCAGAGTTCCTATTTGTGGCTATAAAAAATTCTAAAACTATAAGTCACTTTCTCTTAACTTTACAGTCACCTTTATCAACTTCTCTAAACTTTATTGTTACCTAATTTTTTCCTTGATTAGAATTAATTCTAATCCTGTGCCATCCTGTGTTCTGAGGGGTGAAATTGTTATTGAGGCAAATAAAACATGTATCGGATTTTGTGACAAAATGGAGCAGCGTGAGATTTTTATCATTTGTCTTGATATTTGAAATTCATCATTAATGTCATATCTTATCCTGGTGTTGATATTGTATGTTTCAAAAAAAAAAAAAGTGTAATGCACATCCTTTACCTAGCTAGGATAGTTTGTAATCTGTTCCCATTACAACCCTTGGGTAGTAATTTCATGGGAACCAAGGGAGGAGAGCACTCATAAGTAGCAGCAAGTGCAACTGAGAGCAAATGAATAATGACTGCATAGAAATGGTGGTCTCAGATAGGTAATGGGCTGCAGTGATTTAAGCAGGTAGCAAACGTGAGAAGGGAAAAAATAAAGGTTGTAGACACAAGGAGTTTAATAATAAAAGGACAGATGGTAGGTAGAAGGGATAGCCAGACCAAGTGAAAATATTTTCAAGCTATATTATTTTAAAAGAACTAATAGGGGCAGTTAGATAGTGTAGTAGATAGGGTGCTGGCTTTGGAGTTAAGATGACCTGAGTTCAAATCTAGCCTCAGACACTTAACACTTCCTAGCTGTGTGACCCTGGGCAAGTCACTTAACCTCAATAGCCTCACAGAAAACCCCCCACCAAACGAACAGATAAAAAGAACTAATACAGAATGAAAGACTGAAGAAGCTGAAGATGGGTGGAGGTGTGACTGTGGTCACAAAAGTCAGGAAGAGGTGACATCTAAGATTGAGTTTTAGTAAAAAGGAGGGGATATTCTCCCTTGAAGATTTGGGGATCAGCACAAGGAAATAGGTGGGAAGACAGAAATGTCTTTAGAATAAAGAATTGGAAACAGAAAATTAATTATCTGATAAATCTAGTAATTTCAAAAGACTTTTGCTAACATTGCAGCATTGTTTTCCAACCAAGTAAACAGAAACAGAAAGCATGAGACTTGTCCAAAGTCATCTAGAATGTGCATGGTAAAACTGAAGACAGACAGGCATCTCCTCCCATTGTCTCTCAGGCATAAATAGTATTATAGAGTTTGGTCTGGATGTGGCCTTTTGGCTCAGTGGCCAGACCAGCTGCTTCCAGATATATATATATATATTTAATACAGAATACAGAGGGAGCTGTAAAATCTTTTGATATAAGCCTCTGTATTTTTGGCAGGAATGTAGGTCAGGAAGTGAAGAAAATTAACATGAGTATAGATGCCAAATTTATCTCAGCAGCCTGAACATGTGAGCTATGAAGGTAAAAACCTAGTCACTTTGCCTTTTATAAAACAAGCTACAGATGGTACATCCGAGGAGCTTTGTTCTTTCTCTACTTTTTGCCTTCTCCAATGATGACTATCCCAATGCAACTAAACTGGGAAATTACACAGGTAAGAGCGTTTGCCAATTTATTTCATAAGCCCAAAATATTTTAGTATTTTAGATTTTGGTAATTTGATAGATGTGAATGATATCATCACCAATGCTGATCTCAAAAAAAGTTGTTTTTGAAAGGTGTACAACAGAATATCATGGTCTCGTAGCCAGTCTGTTATTGAACCTTTCCAAACCATTGGATTCAGAAAAGAGAGTCTATTCCTTGAATTTTCGCTTGGTTATTAGAACTTACGCTTCCTTACCAGAGCCTACAGAAACATGAGACCAAAATTTCAGTGGAGGCTGACTCAAGGTAATTGTAGTAATCTATAGGTAATAGGTAGTCAGTGTTTGTTCCTTTATTCATCAAATATTTTCTGGATGCCTATGTACAGAGCACTCTGTAACTGTGGGGAATTAAAAAAGGATAAGGCATTGGGCCTGGCTTCTAGTAACCACTTTGTTTGTTGAGGAAATGGGCATATGCACAAGAAACTATAGCATAAAGTAATATACAGATACTCTCTGCTTGATGTCATTAATTGGTGGGATTGTTTTCCTCGCATTCATGGCATGTGTTCCCCAAACTCAAAGTAAGATTAAAGAATAGAGAAGCTTTTATTGGTCAGATGAAGAGGGAATAAGCAAGAGGAATAACCAGCTTATTTCAGGAACAGTCCCTACCACCAACAAGATGGCTTCGATTCTGATCGAAATTGCCACCTTTTTTTGGAGGGGGGGTGGGGCATTGAAAGTAACTAATTGCCACTTCCTTAAGAAGTCAACTTGTTTCCTAACTGAGCTTCTGGAAAAAATTTGGGAATAGAAGATGTAGCAAATGGTTTTAGATGTGCTATGTCCAGTTGCACCCTATAAGTCAAAGGCATGTTTTTGTATTGCAACAATCATTGTTATATGTGTTGAAATCTGTTTGGGAGGTTTGGGATTTTTTCATAGGGTTTTATGTTTTTTCCTCCTTAAGATAACAAAATCTTGTTGATAAGTACTTTGGGGTTGTAACAAGAAAAATTTAAGAGTCGTTGCACTAATCCTTTTTGTAGGACTTGAACACTAAAGGAAATGGTTACTCCCTCACAGCTGGCTTCCACATGGAAGTAGATCCCTGCTTTGTACCCATGGGATTAAGTGGAAAACCATACCAACCTGACTCAGGCGAAATTGAACTCTTCCAACATGAATCATTCTGAGTTTATGAGTAAGGATTATGTTCCATGCTAACCAAGGATTGTAGCACAGACAAGAGGCCAATCTGTTTCAGTTTTCATCTCTGCCAGAAGGGTAGCATTTTGTTTGGACCTTGCCAAGTAATGTACAAAGCAGGGGAGGAAGTTTTAGAGCATAGTTTCAGTAGACACTTTGTATTTTAATTTGTGGGTTAGAAATCTGTGGCTAACTTAAGAACTAGCAGAACACTGCATGATTAAAATTAGTCCAAAGGTGAAAACTGGAAAGTGTCTCTTGTGGCAAACTCTCTAGGAGTAATTGTATGTGGAAAAATTGCTGCATATATACTTATTATATGCTCTTTTGGATTGGCAAAGGCACTTGTGCACTTGCCAGAGAACCTGTACTTTTAAATCTGCTCCTAGGAATTTGTAGCCACAAATGACTTCATGATGTTGTCAGGTGTGGAGTTTGAAAAAAAAACTGGGGAACCCAGAGAGAAATGAAGTGAACCATTGGTTGGAGAGAATATGGTTTTTAAAAAAAATTGAGACAAGAGAAGTTGTCAGAATGTAAGAACTTACAGTCTAGTAGGAAAAACAGAACAAACACAAAGAAAATTAAATTAACAATTTGAGTTAAATGGCAAGAGAACAATATAAGCTTCCAACCTCATCATTCAACTGAAACTTCTTTCTCCATTTGTTACCATTGATTTCTTAATTGCCACATTTAATGTGGCCTTCGACATTGTCAGTCATTCTCTTCTCCTGAATAGTCTTTCCGCCATATATTTTTTGTGATATTGTTCCCTCCTGCATTGCCTCCTATTAGTCTCATCCATTCTGTCTCTGTCTCCTTTGCTGGATCTTATTCCAGGTCATGCCTATCATCAACCAAGGAGTTAGACCCTTAAGGATTTGGTTCTCTTCTCCCTCAATACTGTCTCACTTGGAGATCTCATCAATTTCTATGTATTACATCATCTCTATATAGGTGATTCCCACATTTATTTATCCAGCCCTGATGTATCCTCTCTCCAATCTAGTTCATCTTTCACAAATCTCTCAGATTTCATAGATATTTATTGAGCATCTGCTATGTATGGGATACTATGCTAAGTGCTAGAGATTTAAAATAGTGGGTAGGGGAGACATAGGATAGTATCTGTCCTCAAGAACTCCAATATTGGAGACAGCATTTGGAAATAAGCCAACACCAGGGAGTGGATTAGAAGATGAGGTGCAGAGTGGGGAAGATTACCTGGTGTGAGTTTTGGAGTTGTCATTTTACAGAATGAGAGTTTTGGGAGAAGTCCAGGGAAGCAGTTGGATGAGAAATGATCAGGAAAATTCCCTGGATGTTCTCCTTAAAAATGACCAGGAAAGAGCTCCCAGTCTTATCCCCTTTTCTTCCCCCTCCCCACTCCAACCAGAGGAAGAGAGGGGTCCTGGGGGGGGTAAAAGGTACTGAGGTGGAGTGAGCACTAGAGATAAAGAAGTCCAGAAAAAAAAACAGTGTGTGAAATGATCACATCAGAGTGCAGGTCTGACCTTGTCACTGTACCTGCTAAGTAAATTCCATTGGCTTCTTTTCATTGCCAAGATCCAAATGTTTTCTATCTTCTAAAGTCCTTTACCACCCAGCCCCTTCCTAACCTTTCCAGTCTTCTGACACTTTACTCTCCTCCATGTACTTACTCTATGATTCAGCAACACAGGACTTCTTTCTCTTTCTCATGCACCCAGCTCTGTGCCTTTCTGCTGGTTATCCCTCATGCCTGGAATGCTCTTTCTCCCCTCATCTCTGCCTTTTGGATTCCCTAGATGTCTCCAATACTTAGCTGAAATTCCATCTTTTGCAAGAAGATGATAATTGTTTATTGGTGGTTGTTTCACCTTTCACCAAGTGCCTTCCCTCTGTAATGACTGCCCCCATGGATAGATCCTGAAGGTATGTGTTTGTAAGTTATCTCCTCCATTGGAATGTGATCTCCTTAAAAATATTTTTGTCTTTTTTTTTTATCTTTGGTTTTCAGCACAGTGCCTATCCAATAGAGATAGATTGGGGTGGGGGGAAAAGGGAGAGTGATGTGAGGATGCTAAATTTAAAAGTAGAAGGATGAAACTAAATTGTGAAGGGCTTTCATTGCAAAACAAGAGTTTGTGTTTAGTTTTAGAGGCTATGGGATCGCTGAAACTTTTAGAGCAGATAAGCAGACAAACCTTATCATGCTTATCAGAGATAAGCAGATATCTCTGAGGGGGATTAATCAGAGAAGGGTAAAGAAGCCAGAGAGACCATTTATGAAGTTTTGGAATAATATGAGTGAGAGATCATGTAGGCTGAACTAGGGTAGCTGTAGTATGACTAGAGAGAAGAGAACAGGTATGGAAGTAGAATTGGCAACTAATTGAATATGGGAGGGGAAGGGGAAAAGAACATCAAGGATGATTTCAAAACATAAGTGACTGGTGCCCTTAAACAAAATACAAAAATTAGAAGCTCATGTTTCTGAGGAAGCAATGAATTATGCTTTGGACATGATGATTTTTGAGAAGCTTCTGGAATATCTAAATGGAAATTTCCAGCAAGAATTTGAAGATGTAGAATTCAGGAGAGAAATGAAGTCTGGAGATGTAAATTTAGAAATAATACATAAAAATGATCTATCAATCTGGGAGTTGGTGTGGTCACCATCAGAGAAGGAAAAAAAGAGAAGAGCCAGAACAGAGTCCTAAGATACACCCAAAATTGGAAGAAGTGGGACATGGATAATGATTTTGCAAAAGGATTCTGAGAAGGGGCAGCTAGGTGGCACAGTGAATAGAGCATCAACCCTGAAGTCAGGAGGACCTGAGTTCAAATGTGACCTCAGACACTTAACACTTTCTAGCTATATGACCCTGGGCAAGTCACTTAACCCCAATTGCCTCAGCAAAAAAAAAAAAGTATAGAATGAGAAACTATCGTAAGAAACTTCATCCACCTTGCTAATATAAAATAGCAAAGACGCTCACTGGCAATAGCAAAAGTGGTCTATCAGAAGAGCTAGTGCCCGTTCAACCAAACAAAAGATATAAGCCTCTCTTTGTGACCAAAAACACTTGTAATGGTAAGAATTTGAATCCAAAGGCAGCAAAAATGGAGGACTCCCCAAAGAAAGTTCTAGGATTGTGGGAAAACCCCATTGGAACCTTGGAAATTATAAAGAATGACATTGACTAGTGGAATGGCAGCAGCATTCAGACTGGGATACCTAAACCCTAGGAGTTCGGATTTCTCACTACACTACCCTAACTAAGATGCCATAAAATGTCCTGAAGATTCAGTGTTCTGAGCCTCAGAGACTCAGTCAGGATAACTAGCTTCAGAAAATAGAAATTATCTCAACCACCCAGATAAAAACCAAATAGGACCAACAAACCCACCCAAAAGCATAGTAGAGGGAAGAGCACAAAACCCTAATTCAGAGAAACGAAGCAAAAGATAAAAGTTCTAGAATAAGGAATTAGAAAAGAAATAACCTAAAAATCTTCATCACATACTTCCGGGAAATTAGAATACTCAAACAGAAATTAAATGATTTACTGAGACAGCAAGAAATGTTAGAACAAAATTAAAAAATTAAAATTAAAATCAGAAACAAAATTAAAAGATTAAAATCAGACTTGGAAAATGGGATGAGATATTTTAAGAATCATCAGGCTACCTGAAGAAATATGGTTTAAATTAAAAATAAAAAAGAGCCTGGACACTATCCAGAAACCACAAAATAAAAGTTTCCAAGATTTATTAGAACTGGAGGATAAAATGAAAATTTTTAAAAATTCATCAACAAAAAAAACAAGCAGGACATTGAAATATTTTTTAAAGTACAGTGGAGTACAGAAGGAAGCACAAACAAGCAAGATAATTTTGAAGATAATTTTAGCTGGTTGAATTTATTAAATAATTTTTATTAAAGTAAGCAACACAAAGTGTGTGTGTGTGTATGTGTGTGTGTGTTTATATATTTCTATATCCAACTTATGCTTGGATATTTTTGATTTAAAAAAAATTTTAAAGATCTTTTTAAAGCACAAGTAGTTTGAAGAGAAGAAAGAATGGAAGTAGGGAGACAAATTAGGAGTCTGGTATAATAGAGTCTCCTTGGGCCTTGAAATAGATAGTGTCTATGTGAGTCAAGAAAAAGGAACATAGGAAACATTGAATCAACAAGTCTTAGTTGCTAATTGGATTTGGAAGTTAAAGGAAAAGGAAGAGTCATGAATGTATCACTGTCAATTCTAAATTTTGAATCTAGGTAATTGGAAGAATGGTAATACTATCAACAGTAACAAGGAAGTTAAAAAGAGAAATGGAGAAAAGAGTTCTGTTTAGAGCATGTTGAGTTTAAGATATGCCTATGGTACATTCCTTTAGAAATGTCCAATACATAATTGGTGATGCAGGATTGGAGTTCACAAGAGCTGAAAATAGATTGATCTAATATAGTAGTCATCTGCATAGACATTTGATTCTCACCCATACTCTCCTCCTTTCCCAGACATAGATTGGCTTTAGGAAAGGGATTCTTAACCTTTTTTGTGTATGTCATAGATATCTTTAGCAGTCTGATGAAGGCTATGAATTCCTTTTCAGAATAAGATTTTAAATGCATAAAATAAAATGCATAGGACTACAAAGGAAACAAATTATATTAAAATAATTCATCAGATCATTTTAAAAAGCACGTCCACAAACCTAAGGTTAAGAACTCCCAGTCTAGGACTTTGACATTTTCCCTTCATTTAGGAGATCTTGAGTGTCTTACCCTGCTAAATCACTACTTCTTGTTTATTAATAAATAATGGACATAATTCTTTAGAATACTCATATTCTTTTCTTTTTCCTTAGGAAGGAATAGGCATAATAGTAATCTGCAGGGCTACTGAGTGGCTAAACTACTTTGCCAGGGAGTTGAGGAATAATAGCTCTGGGTCTTGAAGAGACTTCGGAACCTGTTTAAGTCCTTTACTTTTGAAATAAGGAAACTTGAGACAAAGGATCACACAGATAGTAATAAGTATTACTAGTGACAGAATTTAAACACCAAGTTCTCGTAACTCTTGAGCTAATTCTCTTTTTATTAAATCATTTTGCTTAATCAAAATATTTAGCAAGTGAGAAGTCTAGGAGCAAGAATTATCAATAGACACTTACTGAAAACCTCTTGGGTACAAGGGAAAGAAGGCTGAATTTGGAATAAGAGGACCTGGGATTAGTATCTTGACTCTGCCATTTACCTGTGTGATCTGGAACAAGTAATTTTCTCTCTAGTCCATAGTTTCCTCATCTGTAAAATGAAGAGATTTGACTTGCTGACCTCTTTGGTTCTTTTCAGGTCTTAACCTATGAAGTTGTGATTGCAGTAGAGACTGTGAGGAAAGTAAATGGACCCAGCTCTCAAGAAACTTATGAATAGGGTGGGCCTTAAAACATGTATAAGTCTTAGATAAGTAAAGGAATAAGAATAGTTCATATACATAAAAACTGTAGTAATCAAAAGTGGAGAAGCAGTAATGCCCACTCTATTTTGGAGGAAAGTATAATAGTATCCTATTTCTTTCATTCTTGCTTTTTTTTGACCCCCCTGTTATATGTTGGCCTTTTGAACAAGAAGATAGTACTAAAATACTAGTAACATACACCATTTACCCAGTAAAGCAATGATAAGACCAAGAATAGAGTGTGCAACACTTAAGTTCCTGTTTTGGATTCTAACCATGGGATTACATTCTTACCCTATTTTCCTTAACAAAAAAAATTTGTTTATTTTGGCATTCTATAATTATGTTTAGTTGTATGTAGAAAGTTAGGCCCCCAAAAAACCTTTTACATATCCCCTTCACTCTCGTATTGTTGGCCAACTCAGTTAAGCTGTATTAAAATAAAATACCACCACCATTGTAGGTGCAGAATAGACTTTTTGTTCTACTGAATAAAATGAATCTCTTTAATAAAAATGAAATATATGACAAATTTTACAAATTATTACAAGCAAAATTATTCTTCTATAATAATACAACAGTAATGATGTCATAAAAATCTAAAACTTGGCTTCATCCACTGAGATAAGAAACATGGGGGAAATATAGAGTGACCAGGCTTGGAGTCAAGAAAACAGCCTCACAAAAAACTTGAGTTCCTTGAAATTAAGTGAATGCCCATCAGTTGGAAAATGACTGAATAAGTTATGGTTTATGAATGTAATGGAATATTATTGTTCAATAAAAAATAATGAGCACGCTGATTTCAGAAAAGCCTTGAAAAAGTTACATGAACCGATGCTAAGTTCAGTGAGCAAAATTAAAAGAACATTGTACACAGTAACAACAAGATTATGTGAAGATCAACTGTAATGGACTTGGTTCATCTTAATAATTTGGTGTTCCAAGGCAATTTCAATAGGCTTGAGTTGGAAAATGCCATCTGAATTCTGAGAGAGAATTATGGAGAACAAATGTGGATTGGAACATAATATTTTTACTTTTTGTTTTTTCCCCTTTTTGGTCTAATTTTTCTTGTACCATATGAGAAATATAGAAATGCACATAACTGATCTATATAAGATAGCTTGCTGTCTTGGGGAGGGGGAAAGTAAGAAAGGGAAGGAGAAAGTGTGAAACACAAAAGTCTTACAAAAATGAATACTTAAAATTATCTTTACATGTATTTGGAAAAATAAATTATTATTGAAATTTTTAGAAATTAAAGTAAATTAAAATTTTAAAAAAGGCCGAGTTTGAATTTTGCCTCAGATACTTAATGTGATTTTAAGCCATTGAACTTCACTGATATTACCTTCCTCTTCTGTAAAATGAGGAAGTTAACGATGTCCTCTGAGGACACTTCCACCTCTAGATCTATGATATATAGATAATAACATATACATTATATGTGATAAATACTTGGAATTCTTAATAAAGGGAGCAGCCCTAATCTGCTAATTTCATTCAGATTACCCTTGACATTTTCCTCCGTGAAGAAAAACTCCCTAATATATATTTTAAAAAAAAAAAAACTTAATGAAAAATTTTTTAAGATTGAAATTGTAAATTCCAGTGTTGAGTTGTATGTTTATGTAAACAAAGAAATGCTAAGTATTTCATTATCCACTTAGGAAGAGAAGAGTAAACAACTTTTAGTGAGTCTTCAGACATCAAAAGACCTCAGGTGCCCCTAAATTCCATCATTGAGAATAGGGGTAGGGAAGGTGAGAGTTGTTGCTGGGTCACCCTTTTTAATCAAAAATATTTAAAAGTTAGTAGAATACTGTTCCTCTATTAGTATGGTGTCCCCACTGCAGTCTTTACCAGGCATTATGATGAATGTCTTTGAATGTCCTAATTTATCCACTTCTTGTTCAGAGCCATATTCAGTTATTCATAAAATAAAAACGTATTGAATGCCTCTTACAACCAAGACCTTGTACTAGAGGTAGAATATCTGCCTTCAGGGAGTTCACAATCCAGTAAAGGTGAATGGAGTGTTTATTCAGTAATTTATGGTTGTGAAGAGACTCAGAGATCATCCAATCTGACTCATTTTACACTTTAAGAAATTGAGGCCCCAAGAGGCTGTTACTTACCCAAGATCCATGCAACTAAGAAGTGGCAAATCCAGGGCATTTTTCTCTAAATCCAGGGCTGTTTCCATTATCACATCATCTTCTGTAAAAACTAACATAGAAAAGAGCATTTTCTCAATGCCATTTGTGGGACATAAAGTGCTATAATGCCTCATTGCCAGAGAGGTTTTTGTCCCTACTAAGAGAGTGGAAGGAAACTAGATTGACATATCTAGAGAGGGCCAAGGTACTTTTAATTTACACACATGTGCCAGATTTTTGTGATCTGTCATCTTAGATGCAGGCTAGTCAAAAACTTTCCCAAAACAAGCTTTTCCTAAAGTGGTAATTCTTGAGTGGATCTGCCTAACAGTAGTTAGGATTAAGTCCCAGCAAACAAGTTGCAGTTAATCATTGTTTTGTTACTCCCCAATAAGCTGCCACCAGGGAATTTGCTAGCAACTGACCTTCCAAAGAGACAAAGCAGATTCAGATTGTTGAAATCTCTCTGTCTGTTGACTGAACCACATGCTATTCAAGTTAAAAGGAGGAAATTATTAGGTGAAACTAAGACTTTAAAAAGTGGATATGAAGAGAATGTGTTTTATCAGCCTTTTAGAGCTTAACAGTTTAGAGGATGACTGAAAAGCTGCTCTCTTTTAAAAATGTTTCTTTTTTGCAAGCCTGAAAATTTTTTTTTAAAGGAAAAAGTCTGAAATGAGAATCCAGATCATTTCTGGAGATAAGAATCTTGCCTGTTGCTTTATGTCCCCACTTGTTGATTTCCTTTCTTGGTTTGTTAGGGTGGAGTTGAAAAGTGGCCCTTTTTTTCCTTCTTCAAATCCTGTCAGAGATACATAGGGAATTTGGAAACCAAGAATAGAGTGAATAAATTTCCTGAGAGCAGTTTTTTCCTCCCCCCTCCCACTCCTTTAAAAAAAAAATCTCTAGACAATTTGTGGGAAGGCTCTAGGCTTTTGGTTGCCTGGAATAGGCTAGGGTATTTCAGTAAGGATGAATGATTAGCAGCAAAGTCTTATGTTCTTTACCAGTTCTGGCCTGGCAACGAATTAAGGGCTTTGGGAATTCCTTTCTTGGTATATAGGATTATGGTTTCATTTTTTGTTATTGTTCAGCCAGTGGCCTGGTGTTGAAAGTATATTTCATGAAATAATTTTTGTCATATCTGGGATGTCCACCCCTAAGAATTCCAGCTAACTGGAACAAAATGCAATAGTTTAGAAAGGAGAGAGCTCAGGTATTTAGCTTGTAGGTTTTAGAACCTTTTGAGGGTCAGTTAGATACGGTCAGTGCTCCACCTGTTGGGGAAATCCCTTACCTCCTGGGCCTGATCTCCTCAGAGATAAACTTGAGGGTATTAGATCTTCCAGCTTTAAGATATTCCATCCACTGTTTTCAATATTTAAAAATTGCTTTTAAAATTTTTTAAAAATCAACCAAACAAAGGGCATATAAAATGTCTAGAATAATTTAAAATGAGAAAAAAAGTTAATTCCAATATAGAATTCCAACACGAAAGCCTAATCTAAGCAAGGGATTTAGGATGATGTCTTTTAGACTCTTTCCAAGCTTGGAGATTATGAAGGATCCTGGGAGTTATGGGAGGGAGAATGTAACAAAAGGGGGTTACTTTGGGCAAGTTACCCAACTTCTCTGGTCTTTAGTTTTTTTTATTTGGAAAAGAAAGTAATGTTCTCAATAACCTGTGAGGCTTCTTCCTATCCCAAACCTATCATCTTTTTAATGATTATTATGATTATTATGCCACTTGTATAAGGGGATTGTATAATTAGAGTTGAATTCTATGCTACTTGATTCTAATCTTAGCATTGTCACCTCTTATTTGGTTGAAAAATAAAAATGGAAGTGAATTTGTTGTTAAGAAGATAATACAGCTTTTGAAATTATTCTATTCCCTACTGACCAATTCACCACATATGTAAAATAGAAAATATATGTCTTATATGTCTTGTTAACATTTTAAATAATCGAGAAGCCATATATCTTTCATTGAAATTAAAATTTTAGCTGGTGGGATCCTTTTCCAGTGTTTTTAGGAAAAGTATTCCAGCATAAGACCTAAGTCCTAAAATTTTGTCTGATACCAGTTAAAAGCATGGAAAATTGTCATATTGATTTTACATGAATGAAATGTTAGAACAGAATGTTAGCTTGTGTTATGGAAACCATCTTATTCTGGATTTCTCAATCATGTATTCCAAAACTTTAAAATGGAGTAGTCACAGAAGTTATTTTCATGAACCTTTGCAGTTAGAATTATATGTTATGTTTGGAAGGCCATAAGGAAATTGCCACACCTCTTCTTCCTGTTCAATCTTTCCTCTTGTTTCCCTCCCTTTTCCCCTGTTCCTCAAGACATTAGATATATATTGCTTTGGAGTTTTTAGTTGATGTCATATTTTGGCTTATATGTCTTTATATTAGTTGGAGTTTTCTGTTCAGCTAGTACATTTTGTTGATGAAAGCATTTTCAAGATCTAAAAGGTAACCTAATTAAAAATGTAAATGCCATAAATGGTTTTTGGAATTATCTGGAGGTAGTATGGGCGAACCTACCTTTAATTTATTTGGTTCTGAAATAAATACCATTTTTCAGAAAACTTACATTGAAGGGGTAGTTAGATGGTCCAGTGAATAGAATACTCGCTCTGAAGTCAGGAAGGAGCTGAGTTCAAATGCAGCCTCAGACAGTTAACTCTTTCTAGCTGTGACACAGAGATCAGACCCCAATTGCCTTACATGCCCCCCAAAAAGAAAGAAAATATGCATTAACTTTTCTTCCCCTTCTGTGAAGTCCAGGACATGGTGAAAAAGTTTTTGTAGACACATTTAGTGTCCTTGGATTTTTAAAATATGCTGTCACACTACTGACATGGTTAGAGAGCTTACTTTCCTAATCATGTTCTCTTATCTCTTTTCCTTTCATTTTGTACAAATATGATGATAGGCGAAGCAAAGTTACATAAGGTCAGAATTGAGTGGTGTTTTATGGAACTAGTGAGAGTAGACAACATGGAGTGAATAGCGTGAATTTGGGCAGAGTGGGAGCTGGCAGCTGGGCTCAGCTGATCTGAGTCTGGATGAGTTAATGTTTGCATAGAGTATGGTTTCTAAAGTTATTACACATCTCCACTGGTTGACACAGCTTAGGTGGTATGTGCCTTTTAGTTCCTTTGAATTCAGTTCAAAGCTGACTAATCCCAAGTTCCTTCTTTTTTCACAAACTATGTGGAGTTCACCTTAGCTGTAGTAATCTCTCTTGTTGATAGCTTGATTCCAGCAAATACTGATAAGCATGAAGCATAAAATGAAGCACAAAATTATAATTTTTGTTACCTTTGGATGCATGACAAAAATTTGCTACCTTTATTTGCCTCTTTAAGAAAAATTTGTAAGTAATCCTTCCACTTAGCTGCACCTTCCATTTTCTTGTTTCATTCATATTGAGAATGTCAAGATTGACAAAATTCAGTTATTCCAGGAAGGTGCTTACTTATTTGGCCGAGGATATTTCAACTTTACAAGGATACCAACAGCTAAGTTATTATCGAGAGGCAGTCTAAAAGCTATTTAATTCTTAGCATTCTGCTGCCATCTCTGAAGAAGCAGAAGGGGGCTGCAGAGTATTGAGGACAACTTTGTATTTGTCTTTGTATCATGGATTGCTGTGGCCTGCTGGTGATGATCCTTTTCATACCTAACTAGTTCTTCTCCTTGGAAAGCTAACACTGCGTTATCTTGCTAGGACTGTACTTGAAGCCTCTCATGCATGGTAGAACCTGCCAGAGGTTGTACTTTTCCTGGCAGAATTTCTAAAAATCCAGGGTGATCTTCATGCTGCCTTGGAGCACTGGAGTAAGGTTTTGTGGAGGACTGTTTTTAAGTCTATACAAATAATGTGTTGTATGTCTTTTCACACTCTACAAATTCAAACAATATCTTACACATGGTAAAAGTTCAGTACTAGCAGTTGAGACTGGGAATGGTATTGCATATCTGTAGTCCTACTACTAGGAAAGATGAGGTCTATAGATTGGTAGCACTCTAGAGTTTTGAGCTAAAGTAGAATTAAAGTTGATTATGTGTCCTAATTAGGTCCAGCATTGATATGGCAAATCTGGGAGTGGAGGACCACTGCAGTGAATTGGCCTAGGTCAAGAAATAGTAAGCTCATAAACTTATTAATTCCTCATAAACCACTTGAACATGGGCAAATCACTTAACCCTGTTTGCCTCAGATTCCTTATTTGTAAAATCAGTTAGAGAAATAGCAAATCACTCTAGTATCTTTGCCAAGAAAACTCCAAATGGGATAGTGAAGAATTAGATATGAATAAAATGACTAAACAAGAAGTCAGAAAATGGATCGGAGTTAAATTTCTGTGGCAGTCATTAATGGGATCAAGTTGTGACTGATTTCCAGTCTAGACAAAATAGGAAGACAGACCAAAAAAAATACGAACAGCTGAATAAATTAATACATAGAATGTTCTCCAGAAGACTCAAGCCTATGTCTCCAGAAAATATAGTAAACACTGGACATAGCAAGCATTAAACAAAAGAATTAAAATTGTTAACAGATATAAGATCAATTTTAGACCATATTCTGTAACAGATCGTATCTTCATCATAACAGGATTGACTGAAAGGTGTAAAGGAGACTAGACCAACCAGGTATGTTTATTGTTTACTGATTACAAAGAAATATTTGAATCCCTGGAATAAAACTCAGTTTTAAAATTTTCTTCTCCAACTAGGTATCTCCATTGCATATTTTAACATTATGGTTCTTTGATACTTGCAACCACAAAGATAACTTTGTATAAGGATTCTATATAATTACCAGTATCGAGAGAAATAAAATAGAAAAACAAAACTTCCTTGACAGGGTAAATATGGAAGAGGGGTTCCTTAGAAATGATGTGGTACTCCTGCTATTTCTGGTTTATCAATGATATTTTATATATTTTTATCAAGATTCAAAGATCAATCCATTATCTTCAGTGATTGTCTATGATGTATGAGGGCATATAATAGATAAACAAATGAATATAGTCAGGATCATTTGAAGAGAAAGGATAGAACACTGATAATTGAGGATGGGAGTGAGACACTATAGATGGATTATAATTTAGTCCTAGAATTGAACATGAGGAAAAGAGAAGGCTGTTTTGTATAAGAGAAGCCATGTAGCCCTTCTAACCATCACAAGCTGCTTCCTATCAGAACATTCCAATTTTTTAGCATTAATATGTTCTTTGTGAAATTATGGGGTTGTGAAGTCTAGAGCATCAAAATCCCTGAAGATCTCAAATTATGAGTTGCGTAGAAAGATAGCAAGGAGATAGTGAATGTAAGATGCTCTAGTCCTTTGCTGTGACTTAATTAGATTATAATTAGATGAGCCTGAAATGTGAAGTAATAGGACTTTTATTTAGTGAATTTTAGGAAGAGTTGTATAGTTTAGTGATGCTCATAGTAGCAAAGAGGGAAAGACGAAGTAACAGGGACATACCACAGCTTCTACACTGGGACAGTAGTTGAAAGGAACCACATTGAACCAAGAGCCATTTTGTGGTGTTATATATTTAATTGATTGCCATGGTCTGATAGTTTTACATTGTGATCAACCTTCAGTTGATGAGCAATTCCATTTTTAAATAAAGACCAATCTTCAGGCAGCAATACAGTCTTTGATTGGTCCTGTACTTGGATCTATTCCAGTGTGGTAAAATCTGCCACAAGTTGTGTTTGTTTCCCTTAGCAGTATCTATAAAGAATCTAGAATACCTGCATTGAGGCATTAACCTAGGACTTTGAGTGAGTAGGGAGATTATAAAATAGCAATAATAGCTGACATTTTAATAGCACTTTTCTCACAACAACTCTTTGAGGTAAGCTACAAGTATTAGCATTCCCTTTTTAGAGATATGCAAACTGAGTCTCCACCAGCTGGAGTGCCTGTCTTCCTATCTGTGATCTTACAGCTTAGTGTTAGAGCCAGATTTTGAACAGAGCTCTCAGAGCTCCAAATTAGTCCCTGAACAAATTTCCTATGGTAGTTGTCTGAAGAATGACCTTGAGCATTCCTATTTACAAAAAAAAAAAAAAAAAAAATCCTGTTTCCTAAAGTATTGACATTCTTCCCACTTCTTTGTATATTTATAACTATCATAGATGCAAAAAGAAAAGGCAGTGGAGAAAACAGGTTATATGAATCTTTTATTTGGATTAAGAAATACCAGGACTATTCTAAAAATAGCTGCCAAGGGAAATTCCTTTCCTACTGTTCTAGAGGAAAGCCCAATCTTAATTGAAGGCAAAAAAATAAAAAGAAAAAATAGACATTTTTTTAGGCCAAATCTTTTTTTTTTTTTAACTTTTTAAAAATTTTATTTTAAATGTTTATCATCTTTTGTTTTTTATATTACCAGCATTTTCCAGTACAGGTCTCTGATACTCTTTCCAGAAAGCCATTTTTTTTTTTTAAATAATAAAGAATTTTAAAAGTCAGGGAAAATAAGTCAACAAAACTAACCAACATATTATCAAAGTCTAACATTATCTGCTGTGGCCTACATGCATAGGCCCCTACCTCTGTAAAGAAGGGAAGGAGTTGCTTTCTCATATCTCTTTGGAACCAAGCTTGGATATTATAATTTTGGCCTAGTTTAGCTTCACTTTGTTTTGTTATTCTTTCAATTTGTATTGTTCTGTTCTATCTTCTTTAGCTGCTTTTTCTTACTTCACTTTAAGTTCATTCTTCCCAGATTTCTCCTTCTATTCATCATATTCATTGTATCTGACAGTACAACAATATTCCATTTTACATTCATCTATTTTGTTAACAATTCTTTGCTATTAAAAAGCATTTTATAAATGTCTGTGTATATGGGACTTCTATCATTGTCTATGCTGGGGTGTGTTTTCTGAGAAATGGAATATCTAGGTCAAGATATATGAACAGTTTAGTTAATTTCTTCACATAATTCCAAATTGCTTTCCAGAATTGTTGGACTATTTCAGAGCTCTACTAATAGTGTGTTGTTATGCTTAACCCTTTCAAGTATTTCTCATCTTTTGCTATCTTTGACAATTTGTTGAGTGTGAGGTAGAACTTTTAAATTGTTTTGATTTACATTTCATTTTATTATTAGTGATTTTGAGGCATTTGATTAAATATAAAATCTTCTGTTTTGACTTTTAAGTAGCCTGTCATAAACCGGCCCTCTTTTTTACTTTTCCAGTCTTCTTACATTTTACTCCCTCTCTACATGTTTTATGATCTTGTCCATTTTTTATTAATGTGGGCCTTTAACATTAACATGTTATGTCATGGCCTAGTACATAAACTATAAACTCTTAGTCCTGGCATTCAAGGCCTTTCACTATCTGCTTACCCATTCTTCCCGGCACAGATTCTTATACACATCCCTCCTTTTTTTAAGTTAATGAATCTATAATTTTGCACATATTGGAAATTTCCAGTGAAGAATTTCTTCCCGTTTTATATATTGGAACACAGTCTTTTATAGAGTTTCCAGGAACACAGTGTTTAAATGACTTGTCCTGAGATTGAAATTCTTTTTTCTGGTGGTCTGCTCTTTCTATTACAGTGGTATCAAGCTCAACTGGAGCTCCTGTGGGGCTGCATATTGACTAGTTTTAAAATACAGTATTATCTATTCTGCTTCAGCATGGATTGATGATGGTCTGTTGAAAACACTATGAAAATGTCAAGATTTGGTTGCCCAGAGAAGTTCATCAGTATAGTATTTATTAACTTTATGATGGCCTGCTTGCCTGGACAGTGGACAGTGCTCTTGAGCTTTCCCAGTCACCAATGGAATGAAACAAAGCTGTATGCTTGCTCCCATGCTTTTTAGCATGATGTTTTCAGCCATGTTGTCAAACCCCTTCATAGAGGACGTGGAATCAAAGTCAGCTACTGCACTGATGGTAAATCCTTCAACTTGAAAAGGCTACAAGCCAAAACTAAAGTGGAGGGAATATTGGTACATGATTTTTTTGTTTGCAGATGATTGTGCATTCAATGAAGCCTTGGAAGCTAAGATGCAGCAAAGAATGGTTTGATTTTCTGTTGCTTTTGCTAATTTTTGCCTAACAAGTAACTTAGAAAACATAGGTACTCCATCAGCCAGCACCACATCATCCATATGTGGAGCCATTAGTTACAGCAAATGGCAAAGTTTTGAATGCTGTGGATAAGTTTACCTATCTTGGCAGTATACTTTCCAGGGATGTCCACATTGATAATGAAATCAACACACACATTGCCAGAGTTAGCTCAGTGTTTGAGAAGCTCCAAAAGAGAGTGTGGGAGAAGAGAAATATTAGACTGACTATCAAACTGAAGGTCTACAAAAGCCATTAATTGCTTGTGAAATCTGGATGGTTATCAGTGCCATGCCAGGAAACTGAATCATCTCCATTTGAATTGTCTTAGAAAGATTCTGAAACTCACTCTTGCAAAATAAGATTCAAGAAACTGAGGTTACTTTCTTAAACTAAATTCCCAGTCATTCCAACTTTATTTTGTTGGGTTGGCCACATTGTTTGAATGCCAAATGTACACTTGTCAAAGAGATTATTTTATGAAGAACTCAAACAGAGCAAGTGCTCACATGGTGGTCAGAAAAAGTGATACAAGAACACTCTCAAGGTTACTCTTAACAATTTTAGAATTGATTGTATGACATAGGAGACACTGGCACAGTAACACCTAGCATGCTGTGCCCTCATGATGTGTTCTGTGAGCAATGCAGAATTTAATTAGCTTAGAAGCAATATGAGATGCTCAAAATTAAAAAGTTCATCCTAAGACTTCATAGAGACTATTTGTGTCTGATCTATGACAGAGTATTCTGGGCCTGTTTTGGTCTGATCAGCCACGTTGGTCACACTGTAAATTGATTCTAACATAGTGATATCATTTTAGTCCTCTTCAAAAATGAAGGACAACAACCTATACAGTGAAAAGCTAGGTAAAGAAGAAACTCTCAACATTTCTTTCTCCTCCACTCCATAATTATGAATTGGGGATTTTGAAATATCTAAGATCAACTATTCATCACAGTGCTAGATATGATATATTATGTGTTCATTTTTCTTAAGGCAGCTTCATTTATGCCATAAGTATGCAGGGAAATTTTGTTATATCAAACTGAGAGGTTGCCCAAATTCTTTGATTATAACTGGAATTTGGTGGAATTTCAGTGTCTTGAAAAAAGTAGGCTATTTGCTTGCTTAAATTTTGTTGTTATATATATATTTTTGCTAAATTATATCAAAACTACTTTTTAAAAGATTTTGAATTGTAAATTTTTCTCTCCTCCCCCTTTTCTCAAAATGGTGGGCCATTCAATATAGGTTTTATATATGTTATGTAACACATTTCCATATTAGTCACAGTTATGAAAGAAGACACAGATCAAAAAGAAAAAGAAAAAAGCATGCTTTGATCTGCATTTGGAGTCCATCAGTTCTTTATCTCATGAGTCCTTGATACGTGTCTTGGATCCTTGTGTAGTGGAGAAGAACTAAATCATTAGTAGTTGATCATCATACAGTGTTGCTGATATTATGTACAATGTTTTCCTGGTTCTGTTCGTTTTACTTTGTATCAGTTTGTTACAATGCCTTTGAGATTTTTCTGAAATCTGCCTGTTCATCATTTCTTAATGTACAATAGTATTCCATTACATTCATATGCCACAGCTTGTTCCCGAACTGATGAGTATCTCCTTAATTTTAAACATTTTGTCACAAAATATTTTTAAAAGGGCTGCTATAAATATTTTTGCACATGTTAAGTCTTTTCCCCTTTTTTATGATCTCTTTGGGATTGGGATATAGTAGCGGTATTGCTGAATTAAAAGGTATGCATAGTTTAGTTGCCCTTTGCATATTTGCTTAAGTTTTGGAAATTTAATAGAGATATCAAAAACCATATAATCCAATCCTCTTGTTTTACAAATGAAGAAATCAAGGCCGAGAAAGAGATAAAAATGATTTGCCCAAAATTAGACTGTTAGAAAGGATTTTTCTCTCAGATTTAAAAGAGACAGGAGAATGGGGAAATGAAGAGAGGCAGAGGGAGAGAGGAGGAGAGCACACTCATCCTAGTTAGGCAAAATATCCATGTTATGTATCCTTGGAAATGTTAGTCCTTCCTTCTCTCTGCATGTGTACTCTGATTTCTTATTTCTTTCCCATTTGTACCATCATTGGGGGCCCTCCTCCTCCCAAAAGTATTTCCTCTGGAACTTTGAGTTTGAGAAGTAGATGTCATTCTCTTGGATTTGGTCTTTGGACTGGCACTCAGCCCTTTCCTTATGAAGCCAATAGACCAACCAGTTCCAGGAAAGGGCAGTTCAGTCTAAGGCCATTGAGCTGTTTTCAGCACTTGGTCTGTAATATTTTGAAACTAGAAAAAGTAACTTGACTTCTATGTTACTTTTTCCGGCTGCTGCTCATCAAATACTTTCTAAGGGCTGTGTGAGTGGCTGGGTTACTTTTTGTAGAAAGTGTATTTGTCCATAACATGTAAATAGCAATTCTTGTATTTATTTCAATTGTATTTTAGGAATGTTGGCTTATTTCCCCATAAACTTTTTCAAGAAAAGGCTGATTAAATCACTTATTACGGATGTTCTAAAGGGGAAGATGGACCACATGACCTCTAAGGTCCTGTTTCCAGCTCTTAAGCTAAATTTATTTATTTGTTGTTTGTTTTTTTTTATTTATTTTGGCTAATTATGTTTGTCTCATTTTTCTTATCTGTGAGATAAGTGAGTTGAATCATTGAAGCATCTCCAACTTTTTCTTAAGTTCTCTGGAACTTAAGAAAGTAATTGTGTGCATCTGGAGCTGAGGAGGAGGGAAGGAAATAGACTTGGGGAGAAGGAATTTGGACAGTGTCCTTCGAGGTCTACCAGTAGATATTAGTCTTTTTTCTTTTTCTTTTTCTGAAGCAATTCTGATCTCACAGCTAGAATTTATTTGATCTGAACTCAGATCTTCCTGACTTCCAGGCTGGTCCTCTATCCACTGTGCCACCTAGCTGCCCCTTAGATATCAGTCTTTTGACGAGTCCTGAATTAGTTTATCTAACTCCAAAATTTTATAATTTATGATCCACTGTATTTGCTTCATATCTCCTATCAAGAGGATAGTGATTAGTATAGAAGTGCATCTTAATTAACAGTACATTCTGAGAAAGGTGAACTTTATATATGTCAATCAAGAAACATTTATTAAGCACTTATTATTTGCCAGGCACTATGCTAAGAGGCAGAAGACAGCCCCTGTTCTTAATGTGCTTACAATATGATGGCAACAATAATTTTTTTATATATGCTTTAGACAACAACAAAATATATAATAAAACAACAAAGCAATCTACATACAGGATAAATAGGAAATAATTTAAGAGAGGGAAGACACTAGATTCAAGAGGAGTTGGGGAAAGCTTTCTGTATGATTTTAGTTGGAATTTAAAGCCAAAAAGGACAGGCATGGGGAAAAGCTTGAAAAAATGCCTGGAGTCAAGAGATAGAGTGTCTTGTTTATGGAACAACTAGAATTCTGGTGTCAATAATAAAAAGAGTATGTATTAGGGTATAAAATGTAAGAAGTTTGGGAAAATAGGAGGGAGCTAGGTTTTGAAGGGCTTTGAATACAGAACAGTACCTTGTATTTGATCCTGGAATTTATTGGGATGGATATTCACACTATGAGACCTTTCATTGAGAAAAATCACTTCAGTGACTAAATGGAGGATGGGTTGGAGTGAGGAGAGACTTGAGACAGGCAGAGTCCCACAGCAGCTATTTCAATAGTCCAGGCATTAGGTGATGTGAACTTGCACTAACAAGGGTAACTGTGTCAGAGGAGAGGAAGGAGCATGTCCAAGAAATGTTGCAGAGATGAACTTGACAGTTCTCAGCTGTAGATTGGATTTAGAGGGTGAAAGACGGTGAGAAGTTCAAGATGACCCTAAGTTGTGAGCCTGAAGGCCTGGAAGAATGGTATTGCCCTATACAATAATAGAGAAGTAGGAATTGGGAAAGCTTTAGGAAGAACGATAATGTTCCGTTTTAGACACTGGGTTTACATTATCTACTGTACATTTAGTTTAGGATGTCTGAAAGGCAGGTGAACATGTGAGATTGGGGCAGGATAGGCAGATTTGAGAATCATGAGATCACCAAGTGAAGTGTAGTATATAGGGAGAAGAGAAGAAGACCAGGACAGAACCCTAAGAGAAACCTAAGGTTAGAGGGTGGAAACTGGAGGAGGATCCAACAAAGGAGACCCAAAAGGATTAGATAGGTAGATGGAGAACTAGGGAGAGCATTGTCCCCAAAAAAACTTGCCCATGTGTATTTGAAATAAGAGGCATGTTGATAAATTGTTTACATGTTGGGGATAGAAAAAGCAAAAAGCAGTAAAGAACATGTAAATGTAATGGAATATTACTAAACTCTTAAGATATACCAACTATGAAGAATGTAAAGAAACTTGAAGAGACCCGTGTGAACTTGATACAAAGTGAAGACAACCTATATTTGAAAGATAAAGAAATCAAAACTAAACCCTTAATAATTATGAGCTTGTTTCTTCCCGAAGAAGTGTTTGGAGAATTTACATTACCTTCTTTTCTTTGCTGATGGGGGAATTATGGATTTAGAGCATTACATATAATATTAAAATTGGTTGATTTGCAGGTCAATTTTACAGAACTTTTTTTTTCCCATTAAGTAGTGACTGGATGAGAAAAGGGGGAAAGAATATATTGGGAAATAAAGAAGTATAAAAATAAATGGCAAGTTTTTAAAAATAATTGAGAGGCATGGAATGAATGAGAAAAATGGCAGCACCACCGAGGGATAAATAGGTGAAAGAATTGAGGGAACAATTTAAAGGGATTATTTAAGGTTAAAGGTGTTTGAACTAAAGTAAATAATAAGTTTAGGAGTAAAAGGAGGAGAGGCAGCTAGATGGTTAAAGTGGATAGAGTACTTACTATTCCTGGAGTCAGGAGGGCCTGAGCTCAAATCTGAACTCCAGTAGTTGTAATTTCCTGAGGAAATCATTTAACCCCAATTGGTTCCATTAAAGAAAAAATAATTTTCAAGCTAAAAAATGAGAAGATTAAAAATTTGGGATTCCCCGGGTTTGATTAATATATTTTCTTGATTAGCTATCCTGCTGTAGATTTTGTCCTACTAGCAATTTCTGTGCCTGGGGTGAAACTGCAGGAGGTGGTATTTGATAAGTTTCAAAGGTTTCTAAATTACTAAAGTATAGGGAAGGGATCCCAATGGTTCTTTGGTTTCACAAAATACCACAAGAGAGAAGTTCCCAACATTCAGGCCAGGTACTCTCAGGAGAAATGCATCCTAACAATAGATCCTGAACAGGCATACATGAAAGAGATCAGCACTTGAATGTATAATCTTCTTTTACAATTCTACTGTGAAGAAATGTGAGATGCTCAGAATTAGAGAAGCCATCCCAAATGTCCATAAGGACTATTTGTGTCCAGTCTCTGGCAGAGTATTCTGGGCTTGTATTGGTCTGATCAGCCAGTTGAACATACTGTAACTCGACTCAACATAGCTATGCCATTTTGGTCTTTGAGAACAGAGGACAAATACCAACAAGCATGTAAGATAGAAATGTTTTTTGTTGTTGTTGTTGTTGTTGTTGTTGTTTTTTTAAATTTCAAGTTCAGAAAAAAAAAAATTAAAAGAAAGAACAAAAACGTCCTCCAGAGTTTCCTAATTTATATGACCTTCCATCTCTACTGAGGAAATGGAAGAAACAAATCATGATGCCCTATAAATACCTCTGCCCACATCTTTAAGATCACTTTACAGATTCTATTTCCTCTAAAATTGAAGCTTAATTAACTTAATTAAGGATATTGTAGACCCTTAGAAGGAGAGACAATGCATATCAGTGATTTTATTGTACACTTGGTATACTGGATTCATAACAGTTATTGAACTTTAGAATTTAAAGTTTTGGGAAAGGTCAGCTCAGATGGGCGTGATTAATGAAAAAATTAATGGTATGTAGCCTAATAAATGCACAGGTAATCTTCAAATAGTAGTTTCTGTTTTGGTATGTTTGTGCAGCTGTATAGCAACCAGCAGGGGGTGGGAGTGTGATAAATATGAACAGGAATAAAAAACCAAAGTTTTATTCCTGTCTCCTTTCTCTTTGCCAGTTCTCTTATCCCCATCTGCCCCAGCCCCAGAATCTTGTAGGATTCCATAGTGCCCAGAATGAGAATGGCTAAAAAAACTTAGTAAACCACTGTGTCCTCATGAACTTGGCAGGGAACTAGCTTAGTGAGCTAAGCATGAGATTGGAAACAGCTGGCCTCCTTGGAGTCACAGACTTCTTTCCTGCTAGTTTACAAATTCATCTAAGGAGAGTACCATGCTCTTATTAGGGTGGGTGTCTCTTGAGCTTAACCTTTTAAAAATGTTTCTTTACTCGTTATTGACTTTGAATGCAAACTTCATAAGGCACTATCCTTGGGAAAAGGTTTTTCTTTCATAAAGAATTGATATAGGTGTCATTTTTCCCTCCTCCCTTAGTTATTATTCTTGACTCACAAATAAATTAGATTTCAGGGATAACACATGTTGTTCAGGATCTGGATGGAGAAAATTATGGGAATATTCTGAGTATTCTGTAGTTGGTTGCTTGCTTGCTTTTGTAATCTAAAATTTTCTTCTGGCCTTTTCTAGTAGATTAGGCAATATGGTTTTCATTTAGCTGGAGGACATTCTATATATTAATTTGTTCAGCTATTAATAATGATCCTTTACCACATATAAAACATTGGCACATTATAGGATGTGAAATGTGACATTTGAAAAGTTGAAGAGACATAATTGTTGGGCCATCAGTCATTTTATTTATCATACTGACGTTTTATTAATAAAAAGCATAATGATCATTTGTCTCTTGAGCCAAAGATAATCATGGCGGTAGGTTCACAATTTATGTGTCCTTGAAAAAGCAGTTATTTCTGAGGATCGCAATCAATTCTAATTGGTTAGCAATCAATGAGAAGAATTAATATTACAATGGGAGTTGAAATCATTCTAATGGGGGGAGTAGTGTAACTTCATTTCACTTACTTCTAAATTGCCCAGTCTTAGACAATCTATCAAAGAATTTATTCCCATCCAAACTTGAGTAGAATACAGTGGGCAGGAATTCACCTAGAGAAGATGGTCTAGGTGGGGTAAATTTTTGGCAGAGTTTAGTAATAGCCTTCAAAGATATGGGGACTTTGAACAAAGAAATGGGATAAGGAAAAATTTTGGATGTGCCTCCAAATTGTTTGTTAATATTAATTTCTCTCAGAAACATATGTGTAATAACATATTTACATAAAAGTCTAAAAGCAGTTCTCCATAATGCTTCCAGTGCTTCATAGTAGCATGTAGATCACCCTGGATTTTCAGAAATTGCCAGGAAAATGACAATCTCTGGCAGGTTCTATTATGTAGAAGAGGCATCAAGCATAGCCCCAGTAAGACCACACAGTATTTGCTTTTCAAGGACCATAGATATGAAGAGGTTTATCACCAGCAGCTGACCACAAGTTGCCCTCAGTTCTCTGCAGGAGCCTTCTGCTTTCTTCAGAGGTGTCAGCAGAGGATGCTAAGAATTACAGTTTTTAGACTATCTCTAGACAGTACCTTAGCTGTTGATACTCTTGTAAAGTTGTAAAATATTTGGCCATTGATAAATGAGTGAGTATAATTGTAGCTTATAGCCACACCCTTTGCAGAGGATAACTAGGTAAAGAAATTTGATGAAGAACTCAAGACTTCAAATTACAGTGACATATACTTTGATAACCCACTGACTTATAGAAGACTACTTATAGAAGTAGGAAATTAAGGTCAGTGAAAAAAATGTGTTGGAAACTCTGGTTCAGAATAGACATGAGAGAGGCCAAGGACTTACAGAACCTACACAGCATTCTTCTAACTATGCAACCTCAGTGTTTTCTTTGAAAAAAAAAAAAAGAAAGAAAGAAAGAAAAGAACTTGAAGGTATTGACTTTAAGGAACATGTAAGTAATATCACAAAAATAAAATTAATTAGAATTTAGTAAATAAGAAATGTTTCATTATTGATGTGGGACTCATTTTCCTATCAGCTGTTCTAACAAGTTGGGGCTGGCTGTATACCAAGAAAAAAAATAATACAAAACTAGAAGAAAAACTAAAAATGAAAGAAAAATAAGGCTTGAAATGAAAATTCTCCCAACCTCTTTAATCAATTATTCGCTCAAAAAATCGAGAATGGACAAAGGAAATTGGTAACAATATGACAATTTCATGCAGAAGTTTACCTAATGATCTCCCAATATAGTCATTAATTTACAAGAGCTTGAAATTGAATGGGATAAACTTAGTGAAGACCTCTCATAAGAATGTGGCCTCAGTCTATGCCCTAATTGTGACTTGAGACTTTGCAATCACAAGTTGAGCTACAGCTAAAAGCTGCAAGTGTTCTGCTCTCCCTCCCCCTTTCCCTCCTGTTAGCATTAAGTTGTTGATATGATAAGAGTGTGTCATTGGCTAATATTCTTTGTTTCTGGGGTAGATTTTGAGTTAGAATGTAAGCCTGATCTCCCTCAGCCGACAAGAGAAAAGGTCAGAAGGGGATCAGGGCTTCCATTTTAGGGTCTCTATAATCCTGTGTTTGCAGCTTGTACTTTGCATTCCTTTACTGATGACACTTTATCTGTTATTAAAGATCCTAATAAATCCTTTTCGCTTTTTATCTTGAGGGTCTCTGATTTTATTTTTGGTAAGGATTAGTGCCCCACACAAAATTTATACTTAGCAGACTCTTGTTAAGCAGAGAAATTTGTTAGCATTTAGGGTACAGAATCATTTATAAATCTTACTGAAAAGGATGTTGAAAGATTGACTAGTGTTACCTAAAACCAGCACGAAGGAATGGAAAGGGAAAAAAAAACAGTTTAAAACTTAGCAAGAGATTCAAATAGTCAATTCGAGGGCATTTGTAGATGAAATGAGAGGGAAGACAATAAATAGACAATTGATGGAAAAGATCTTGAACAAAGTCTTTTGACCATTTAAGGCCCTGAAACCACTACCTTTGGTCTCTAATGTTACAATTGTTGATGTGAAATAGAAAAGCTGCTTACCACAACAAAGATAAGAAAAGATCTGGATTTAAGTATACACAGAAGAGGTCCATGCTGGAGGCATCAGTTTTGAGGGCATTGAAGACTAAAGAATGTCTGAAGAAGGGAAAGATGCTTCAAAAGCAAAGAAAAACCTTGGACCTTAATTTATAATAATTTTTAAAAAGGCAACAGGAGGAAAAAAATCAATAACTGCAGATCCATATTCCCATTTTCCCATATGTATAAAAATATTATGAATATAATCCACATATCCCTTGAGGCCGTTGTTGATAAGGGTAGTAGCAGAGAATAGTCAGGCTTTTACTAGAGATATTACATAGTAGACAACATCTCTTATATTTAAATTGACCCAAAAAGGATCCTACTGAACTTATTACTTCTTTATTATTCTTTAAAAATTGATTTGACAGAATAAGATCACCTTAATTTTTTTTATGACAAGTTATCATTCATGAACATGTCAAAATTATGTCAGACTTCTTGAAAGATATACAGACAGACATAACATTGTTTTGGGCTCTGATCAATATAAGGCAAAGCATAAAATAGATATGTGCCTTCCAAAGATGATTACCATTGTCATGGAAGAGGCCCAACATAGAGTCCAAATTGAAGAAGAATTCCTTATGGTTTAGAAGAATTTCTTTGAAAGTTCCTGTTTATGTACATTTTTCCATTTCTAGTGTGTCCCAGAACATTGCAAGGCCTAAATGATATTTTTTTAAAAAACTAGACCTATGATTTCATTGGCATAAGGAACTGAGGAAATTGTAATTTCTTTGTATTAATGAAGATCAGTAACAACTCTTTGAAAGTTTCTTAACTGTCTATATAGAATGAAGAATGCTAGACTATGGTATTTGGTTGAGTGAAAGACAATAACCTTTATAGCTGGACTATCAGTTTATATCCCTTGAACAGATACAGAAAATAATGATTTGGGGACACAATTGAAATGGAAGAGCTGAAGGGAACCTTTGTCATTCAAGAGAGAGAGAGGTAAAGTGATTTCCTTGAGATCCTTGAGTAGCTACTGGTGAAGCTACAATTAGAACTCTGGTCTCTAGAAAGCTTGTGCAAAACACCTTTTCCCCCAGTAGTTTCAGATTTTTCCTAGACTAGACACATTTATTTAAAAAATCATTTTGGAAGAATAAATGGGATATAGTCTAATATTCAGAATACCATAGCATATTACAAAGTTTTGGTAAGATGAAAGAAATTGCTTTGATATGCTGGGTAAAATGGGTTATCACAGCAACTTTTCTCTTTTTAATAAATTTCCGTTACTAATTTTACTTTCTACCAATTCTGCTTTCTAGCTGTGATATATAGCTGAACTCTTCAAGTGAAATTATTTCCAGAAGAAGGCAAACAAGCCTCATTTGAGTTGTTTTTTGGCAGAAACTTTGCTTAGTTGCATGCGTATAGTCTAAATGTCTGCATATGCTAAGTTTAGAGCCTTAAAGGCCTGAATGAAATCTTGTTTTTAAGTGGTGACAAAAATAACCCATTTTCTAAATCTAAATGATATTCTAGCATTGGGAAGCATTTATCATGGGAAACAAAATGCAAGTTGCCATAGCCTCAGCCCTGTCTATATGCAAAGGAATGACTCTTCATGTTTCAAAAATTAGAAGACTATACACACAAACTTTTGAATGAGTTCTGTAAGAGCAAGAGTTATATCTCTTGCCATTATAGGATACAGTCTTTTGTTCATAGTTACTTAAATATTTGTTGAATGAATGAAGTAGAAGTGTAGACAGATTCCTTTGTTTCCTTTGGCACTTCGGCTTCATACCTAGATATGAAAAATGCTAAACTTGTCAACAATACTTAATAGAAAAGAATTGTGTATGCATCTTTCCTTTCTTCTTTCTTATCTTTCTATCACCTCTGTTTCCTGTAGTCAATCATGTTTTTCACTCTGTCCCTAAAAATGACACTAAGTAAATAAGACAGTTAAAACAATCTCTATTTCTGAAGTGAAATGATGTCATTTAACCTGTGAGGCTTCAAATAAGGAGAATGGCTTTGGAGGCATATTAAGCCTCTGCACTTCAGCTTCAGGTGGTCTTATGTTCAAATCTTAGTTCCTATTCTAATTGCTGTGTAATTGTAGGTAAAACTTCTCTGAGCCTCAATTTCCTGTAAAAAAAAAAATTTGTGAAATGGGGAATATTGTTGTTATTTGGCCATTTTTTGCAGTTGTGTCCAACTCTTTATGATCCCATTTAGAGTTTTCCTGACCAAGATATTGGAATGGTTTGCCATTTCCTTCTCCAGCATGTTTTACAGATGAGGGAACTCAGGCAAACTGAGTTAAATTACTTGACTACGGTCACACAGCTTTTTTGTGTCAGAGGCCAGATTTGAACACAGGAAGATGGGTCTTCCTTACTCCAAGCCCAGTGCTCTATCCACTGCACTGCCTAGCTGCCCCTCATAGGTAGTAGGAAGCCACGCAATCAAATCTACACAATAAGATTGGTTTTTTTTTTTTTATATAATACATGTGAAAAATGTGCTAAAGGAGAGAATAATGTGGAAGTAGAAAGATCTAGAAAGAAGCTATTTCCATTAAGATCCAATCTCTTATTAATAAGAGTTTAAAGGATATGAACAGAAATTACAGGCTATAATCAACCACATTAAAATATGTTCCAAATCACTAGTAATAAGAAAAATGCAAATTACCTCCTACATGCAAAATGACAAAGATGACAAAAATTGAAAATACCCTGGGCAGACAAGAACAAGAATATATTGTTGATGGAGTTGGGAAATGGTTTGACTATTCTAGATTTTAATATTGAATTATGTAAGAAAAATCACTCAACTGAACTGTCTTTATCCTGGCAATTCACTTCCTGAGCATATACCCTAAAGAAGTCTTCAAAAATAGAAACAAAAGTCTATGTACCAATATTCATAGCTGGAGCCATCATTTCATGAAAGACTCAAATAACCCATGCTTACTTCTCTCTTCTCTCGTTGGAGCTGCCTCTGTTCTTGAGCTCTTATCTCTAATTGATGAGCCCCTGGATAAATTTACCATTTCATGAAGTATCCATGCTCTTTCTCTCCTGAGTCCACTTCTGACTGGACGAATTTAGGGTTCTCATAGCTGTAATATGCAATCCTTTTAAAACTTCTTAATTAACTCACTGTCTCATTCATCATGCTTTCTGCCATGTTGTCTCCTCTTTACCCTGTCTCACACAAAGAAGTGGCAGGAGATTGTTTTTAACCCAGGTTAATTCCTCTAATTTACATAAGTAACTCCATTCCATTTGTCTGGATTATCTCCTCTTATCATTCCTGCACTCTCCATTACCTTCAGTCTCTCCAAGTATACTGGCTGCTTCACCACTGCCTGCAAATGAAAGTGTTTCTCTCCTGTCCTCAAAAAACTCACTTGTTCCATCCCCACTGTTATATCATATTTTTCTTGCCTTTTATGGCATGAAAAATTCTTGAAAAGGACCAGCTGTCTTCTTTTCTCGTATTCTCTCCTTAAATGTCTACAATATTATTTCCTACCCCCTTATTCCTCTAAAACTACTGTCTTAATTGTCATCCTTTTTGACCTCTCTTGAACTTCTGATATTGTCATTCAGTCTCTTCTCTTTGATTTGCTCTTCTCTCTAGAGAAGATGTATCTTCCCTTTCCTAGTTTTCCTTCTACATATCTGATTATTCTTTCTCAGACTTCTTTGCTATATCTTCACTAAGTCACAGCTATTAACTATGGGTGTTCCACAGGATTGTCCTGTGTCCTCTTCTCTCCTATACTGTTTGATTTTGTTGATCTTATCAGCTACCAGGAATTCAATTATTATCTCTATGTTGATGATTCATAAATCTATTTATGTAATCCTACACTCTCCTTTGACTTCCACTTGGGTATCTCCAACTACCTTCTAGATAACCGCTTTAAAAATACAAGATGTCCAAAACTGAATTCACTATCTTTCTCTCCCCCATGACCATTATCTTTCTACCCCCACCCTCCACACTTTCAAACTTACCTATTATCTTTTTGAAATTTAAAAAAGTCTTTTTCTTTTAGGTTATACATGCTTTTTTGCATATTTCTATATGGATCATATTGGAAGAGAAAAATCAGAACAAAAAGGAAAAGCCACAATAAAAAATTTGTTTCTAAAGATGAAAACATTATACTTTAATCTGCATTCAATCTTCATAGTTCTCCCTCTGGATGCGCATGATATTTTCCATCCAAAGTTTATTTTAATTGCCTTGGATCACTGAATTGCTCAGAAGAGCCAAATCTATTGGAGTTGATCATTACACTGTTGTTTGTGTACAATGTTTTCCTGGTTCTGTTAGCTTCACTCACACTCAGTTCATGTATGTTTTTCCAGGCTTTTCTGAAATCAACCTGTTTATCATTTCTTATAGAACAATAGTATTATGTTATTTTCATATACCACAACTTATTCAGCCATTCCCCAACTGATGGGCATATACCTGTTTTCCAGTTCTTTGCCACTACAAATAGAGCTGCTACAAACATTTTTTTGCACATATGATCTTTTTCTCTCTTTGTTATTATTCTTAAGGGCACCACCATCTCCTCAATCACTCAGGCTCCTGGCCAAGTTGTCATCATTGGTTTGTATCTCTCATCTTTCATATCCAATGTGAAACCAAGGGCTTTCAATTTTATTTTTATGGCATTTCTTGTATGTTACGGGGCAGTGAGATAATTAGTGGATAGAATGCTAGTCTTGGAGTCAGGAAAACTCATCTTTTTGATTTCAAATCTGACTTCAGACACTTACTAGCTGTGTGACCCTGAGCAAATCACTTAACACACTATTTGCCTCAATGAGCTAGAAAAGGAAATGACAAATAACTCTGGTATTTCTGCCAAGAAAACCCCAAATGGGGTCATGGAGTCAAACATGAATGAAGATAACTAGACAACTTTCTGTCTAATGATACTACCACCACAGTACCGGACCTTATCACCCTAGATTATCTAATTGGCCTTCTGATTAATCTCCTGCCACGTTTCTACCTATTCTAGATTGTCTAAAAGTGATCTTCCTAAAGCGTAGATCTGACCATGTCATCATTTCTGGCTTCTTTCCTCCCAGCCCCCACCAACTCAATAAATTCTAATATCTCCCTGTCATCTCCAGGGTCAAATATAAAATCTTTTGTTTGGTGCTCAGAATCCTTCTCATAACCAGTTCGCTCCTCTCACCTTTCCAGTCTTACTAGCACCTTATCCATCCCCACTTATTCCTTATTCCTCAGGCCATCAATACTGGCCACCTTGGTCTTCTTCACTTCATCTCTTATGTACAAACATTTCTTACCATTATCTTTACCTCCCAGTAAAAATCCCACCTTCTTACAGGAAGTCTTTTGGGATCTCCCTTAATTCTAATACTTTCCCTCTTGATTAATTTCAATTTATCATATGTGTGTGTGTGTGTGTGTGTGTATAACTTTTTTGTCCATAGTTATTTGCATATTGTCTTCCCCTAGTAGATTGTGAGCTCTTTCAGAACAAGGACTATCTTTTACCTTTCTTTGTGTCCCCTATGCCTAGTAGAGTCCCTAGCATATAGTAGGTGCTTAATAAATGTTCACTTCCTTCTCATGGTCAGCTTTGCCCCTGCCTTCTAATTCTCATTTTTGTGTGGTCTTTCATGTAAGTTCTTTGAGAGTAAGAGCTGTATTTCTGCTTATGTTTATATGTAACATCTGCTGCCATACCATGGCCCACACCTGCTTTAGCCAAGTTGATATTCTAGTCCATCAAAACACTTTCATATTTATAAAACAAGGTAAACTTAGTTTTCTGATTTTAAAAATGCATATCAGAAATTTATCGTGTATTGTTTCATCGATTCTTCTTTGTTTTGCATCAAATTTCCCCTGTACTCTTGTTCCTCCTCATTTTTCCTCCAAAGTGGGGCTAAAAGGAACATAATTATTGATTACAAATGAACAAGGACCTCCATGTTATTGTATCAACTGAAACTCTGTAGGATAATAAAGTTTTTTTTTTAAATAATAGCTTTTTGTTTTTAAAATATATGCAAAAATAGTTTTCAGCATTCATCTTTGCAAAACCTTGTGTTCCAGATTTTTCTCCCTGTTTTTCCCTTACCTTCTCAAACAGCAGACAATTCAATATATGTTAAAACATGTACAATTCTTTTATACATAGTTCCGCATTTATCATGCTAAACAAGAAAAAAATCAGATCAAAAAGGGGAAAAAGTGAGAAGAAAACAAAAAGCAAGCAAACAACAACAAAAAAGGTGAAAATACTGTGTTGTGGTCCACACTCAATTCCCCACAGTCCTCTTTCTGGATGCAGAAGTTTCTCTCTATCACAAGTCATTGGAATTGACCTGAAGCACCTCATTGTTGAAGAGAGCCAAATCCATCAGAGTAATCTTGTTGCTGTGTACAATATTCTCTTGATTCTATTCACTTCACTTAGCATCAGTTCAAATAAATCTCTCCAGACCTCTCTGAAATCATCCTGCTGATCGTTTCTTATAGAACAATAATTAATAAATATTTATTGAACATCTCATATGCCATGGACTATGCTAGGAAGTGCTTAATAAATGTTCACTTCCTTCTCATGGTCAGCTTTGCCCCTGCCTTCTAATTCTCATTTTTGTGTGGTCTTTCATGTAAGTTCTTTGAGAGTAAGAGCTGTATTTCTGCTTATGTTTATATGTAACATCTGCTGCCATACCATGGCCCACACCTGCTTTAGCCAAGTTGATATTCTAGTCCATCAAAACACTTTCATATTTATAAAACAAGGTAAACTTAGTTTTCTGATTTTAAAAATGCATATCAGAAATTTATCGTGTATTGTTTCATCGATTCTTCTTTGTTTTGCATCAAATTTCCCCTGTACTCTTGTTCCTCCTCATTTTTCCTCCAAAGTGGGGCTAAAAGGAACATAATTATTGATTACAAATGAACAAGGACCTCCATGTTATTGTATCAACTGAAACTCTGTAGGATAATAAAGTTTTTTTTTTAAATAATAGCTTTTTGTTTTTAAAATATATGCAAAAATAGTTTTCAGCATTCATCTTTGCAAAACCTTGTGTTCCAGATTTTTCTCCCTGTTTTTCCCTTACCTTCTCAAACAGCAGACAATTCAATATATGTTAAAACATGTACAATTCTTTTATACATAGTTCCGCATTTATCATGCTAAACAAGAAAAAAATCAGATCAAAAAGGGGAAAAAGTGAGAAGAAAACAAAAAGCAAGCAAACAACAACAAAAAAGGTGAAAATACTGTGTTGTGGTCCACACTCAATTCCCCACAGTCCTCTTTCTGGATGCAGAAGTTTCTCTCTATCACAAGTCATTGGAATTGACCTGAAGCACCTCATTGTTGAAGAGAGCCAAATCCATCAGAGTAATCTTGTTGCTGTGTACAATATTCTCTTGATTCTATTCACTTCACTTAGCATCAGTTCAAATAAATCTCTCCAGACCTCTCTGAAATCATCCTGCTGATCGTTTCTTATAGAACAATAATTAATAAATATTTATTGAACATCTCATATGCCATGGACTATGCTAGGAAGTGCTTAATAAATGTTCACTTCCTTCTCATGGTCAGCTTTGCCCCTGCCTTCTAATTCTCATTTTTGTGTGGTCTTTCATGTAAGTTCTTTGAGAGTAAGAGCTGTATTTCTGCTTATGTTTATATGTAACATCTGCTGCCATACCATGGCCCACACCTGCTTTAGCCAAGTTGATATTCTAGTCCATCAAAACACTTTCATATTTATAAAACAAGGTAAACTTAGTTTTCTGATTTTAAAAATGCATATCAGAAATTTATCGTGTATTGTTTCATCGATTCTTCTTTGTTTTGCATCAAATTTCCCCTGTACTCTTGTTCCTCCTCATTTTTCCTCCAAAGTGGGGCTAAAAGGAACATAATTATTGATTACAAATGAACAAGGACCTCCATGTTATTGTATCAACTGAAACTCTGTAGGATAATAAAGTTTTTTTTTTAAATAATAGCTTTTTGTTTTTAAAATATATGCAAAAATAGTTTTCAGCATTCATCTTTGCAAAACCTTGTGTTCCAGATTTTTCTCCCTGTTTTTCCCTTACCTTCTCAAACAGCAGACAATTCAATATATGTTAAAACATGTACAATTCTTTTATACATAGTTCCGCATTTATCATGCTAAACAAGAAAAAAATCAGATCAAAAAGGGGAAAAAGTGAGAAGAAAACAAAAAGCAAGCAAACAACAACAAAAAAGGTGAAAATACTGTGTTGTGGTCCACACTCAATTCCCCACAGTCCTCTTTCTGGATGCAGAAGTTTCTCTCTATCACAAGTCATTGGAATTGACCTGAAGCACCTCATTGTTGAAGAGAGCCAAATCCATCAGAGTAATCTTGTTGCTGTGTACAATATTCTCTTGATTCTATTCACTTCACTTAGCATCAGTTCAAATAAATCTCTCCAGACCTCTCTGAAATCATCCTGCTGATCGTTTCTTATAGAACAATAATTAATAAATATTTATTGAACATCTCATATGCCATGGACTATGCTAGGAAGTGCTTAATAAATAAGAAATGAAGACAAAACTAATGTGTGAAACTCAGACAAGTTCAAATATATATATCTGTATAAATATCAATTGGGAATGAAATGACTCATAGACTGTGATTATAAGAAGAGAACCTCGTGGCTATCAATATTAGCTGATGACTGTTTCCTAGTGTTACTATTGATTAATGATATTAGTAACAAATATTTGTTAATAATAGTTTGCATTTATATGATTCTTTAAGGTTTGCAAAGAACTTATTAACATATAGTATCTCATTTGATCTCATAATAGCCCTTTAAAGTGGGTGCTATTATTTCCATTTTACAATTGGGGAAACTTGAGACTGTGGTTAAATGATTTGTTGAGAGTCTCAAGTCTACTGTATTAAAGGCAAGAGTTTGCTCCCTTGGCAGTGTTTACAGTGAGCCTGGCTTATTGGTTATTTATATATGTACTTCAAGATAGAGGAAGGGGTGATAAATTCGAGTACAGTATGGAATGATTAGCTTATGATTTCATTTTTCTTACAAATCTGGTACTGATAAATCTCTTAGAATTGGGAGAGAGTTGATAAAGCTCTTTTAAAAAAAAACTACTTAACATTGTATATTCATAATTTAATCAGAGATTATATTTAGGAGGGATATTAATGCCAGACATTTTTTCGCCCTTATAATGATCTTGAAGTAGAAATAAGGCTACTAGATTAGGTCACCAGTGTTTTATCTTGCCCTTATTTCTTTTCTTCTTCTCTACTCCAATTGGTTCTTTCATTACTCTCCTTTTTGTTCTCTCAAGGGTAAACAGTAGCACTTGATGTATCTGCAACTTGGTAAGAATTGCTGTTTAAATGTAGTTATAGTCATTAACTTCTTAATTACAAGTGTTCTTTAACAAGTACCACATTTTTCATTCATTGGGAATGACAATATTAAAGAACAGTTTTTCTAATATCATATCTAAAGTTCCTTCTGTAGTATACTATAATTCAATCAAATCACATTAATCACTGTAAAACCTGTTACTTCTGTAAAATGGGATAATAATGCCAAAATCCCCCTTTCAGTGTCAAACAAGCTTAACTTAAATTAAGTACTTTGCTTACCTTAAAGTTCTATTTAAATGTTAGCTCTTATCATTTAAAAAAAAAAAAAAAAAAAAAAAAAAAAAAAAAAAACAGTTTAAAACTTAGCAAGAGATTCAAATAGTCAATTCGAGGGCATTTGTAGATGAAATGAGAGGGAAGACAATAAATAGACAATTGATGGAAAAGATCTTGAACAAAGTCTTTTGACCATTTAAGGCCCTGAAACCACTACCTTTGGTCTCTAATGTTACAATTGTTGATGTGAAATAGAAAAGCTGCTTACCACAACAAAGATAAGAAAAGATCTGGATTTAAGTATACACAGAAGAGGTCCATGCTGGAGGCATCAGTTTTGAGGGCATTGAAGACTAAAGAATGTCTGAAGAAGGGAAAGATGCTTCAAAAGCAAAGAAAAACCTTGGACCTTAATTTATAATAATTTTTAAAAAGGCAACAGGAGGAAAAAATCAATAACTGCAGATCCATATTCCCATTTTCCCATATGTATAAAAATATTATGAATATAATCCACATATCCCTTGAGGCCGTTGTTGATAAGGGTAGTAGCAGAGAATAGTCAGGCTTTTACTAGAGATATTACATAGTAGACAACATCTCTTATATTTAAATTGACCCAAAAAGGATCCTACTGAACTTATTACTTCTTTATTATTCTTTAAAAATTGATTTGACAGAATAAGATCACCTTAATTTTTTTATGACAAGTTATCATTCATGAACATGTCAAAATTATTTCAGACTTCTTGAAAGATATACAGACAGACATAACATTGTTTTGGGCTCTGATCAATATGAGGCAAAGCATAAAATAGATATGTGCCTTCCAAAGATGATTACCATTGTCATGGAAGAGGCCCAACATAAGAGTCCAAATTGAAGAAGAATTCCTTATGGTTTAGAAGAATTTCTTTGAAAGTTCCTGTTTATGTACATTTTTCCAGTTCTAGTGTGTCCCAGAACATTGCAAGGCCTAAATGATATTTTTTTAAAAAACTAGACCTATGATTTCATTGGCATAAGGAACTGAGGAAATTGTAATTTCTTTGTATTAATGAAGATCAGTAACAACTCTTTGAAAGTTTCTTAACTGTCTATATAGAATGAAGAATGCTAGACTATGGTATTTGGTTGAGTGAAAGACAATAACCTTTATAGCTGGACTATCAGTTTATATCCCTTGAACAGATACAGAAAATAATGATTTGGGGACACAATTGAAATGGAAGAGCTGAAGGGAACCTTTGTCATTCAAGAGAGAGAGAGGTAAAGTGATTTCCTTGAGATCCTTGAGTAGCTACTGGTGAAGCTACAATTAGAACTCTGATCTCTAGAAAGCTTGTGCAAAACACCTTTTCCCCCCAGTAGTTTCAGATTTTTCCTAGACTAGACACATTTATTTAAAAAATCATTTTGGAAGAATAAATGGGATATAGTCTAATATTCAGAAGACCATAGCATATTACAAAGTTTTGGTAAGATGAAAGAAATTGCTTTGATATGCTGGGTAAAATGGGTTATCACAGCAACTTTTCTCTTTTTAATAAATTTCGGTTACTAATTTTACTTTCTACCAATTCTGCTTTCTAGCTGTGATATATAGCTGAACTCTTCAAGTGAAATTATTTCCAGAAGAAGGCAAACAAGCCTCATTTGAGTTGTTTTTTGGCAGAAACTTTGCTTAGTTGCATGCGTATAGTCTAAATGTCTGCATATGCTAAGTTTAGAGCCTTAAAGGCCTGAATGAAATCTTGTTTTTAAGTGGTGACAAAAATAACCCATTTTCTAAATCTAAATGATATTCTAGCATTGGGAAGCATTTATCATGGGAAACAAAATGCAAGTTGCCATAGCCTCAGCCCTGTCTATATGCAAAGGAATGACTCTTCATGTTTCAAAAATTAGAAGACTATACACACAAACTTTTGAATGAGTTCTGTAAGAGCAAGAGTTATATCTCTTGCCATTATAGGATACAGTCTTTTGTTCATAGTTACTTAAATATTTGTTGAATGAATGAAGTAGAAGTGTAGACAGATTCCTTTGTTTCCTTTGGCACTTCGGCTTCATACCTAGATATGAAAAATGCTAAACTTGTCAACAATACTTAATAGAAAAGAATTGTGTATGCATCTTTCCTTTCTTCTTTCTTATCTTTCTATCACCTCTGTTTCCTGTAGTCAATCATGTTTTTCACTCTGTCCCTAAAAATGACACTAAGTAAATAAGACAGTTAAAACAATCTCTATTTCTGAAGTGAAATGATGTCATTTAACCTGTGAGGCTTCAAATAAGGAGAATGGCTTTGGAGGCATATTAAGCCTCTGCACTTCAGCTTCAGGTGATCTTATGTTCAAATCTTAGTTCCTATTCTAATTGCTGTGTAATTGTAGGTAAAACTTCTCTGAGCCTCAATTTCCTGTAAAAAAAAAAAATCTGTGAAATGGGGAATATTGTTGTTATTTGGCCATTTTTTGCAGTTGTGTCCAACTCTTTATGATCCCATTTAGAGTTTTCCTGACCAAGATATTGGAATGGTTTGCCATTTCCTTCTCCAGCATGTTTTACAGATGAGGGAACTCAGGCAAACTGAGTTAAATTACTTGACCACGGTCACACAGCTTTTTTGTGTCAGAGGCCAGATTTGAACACAGGAAGATGGGTCTTCCTTACTCCAAGCCCAGTGCTCTATCCACTGCACTGCCTAGCTGCCCCTCATAGGTAGTAGGAAGCCACGCAATCAAATCTACACAATAAGATTGGTTTTTTTTTTTATATATAATACATGTGAAAAATGTGCTAAAGGAGAGAATAATGTGGAAGTAGAAAGATCTAGAAAGAAGCTATTTCCATTAAGATCCAATCTCTTATTAATAAGAGTTTAAAGGATATGAACAGAAATTACAGGCTATAATCAACCACATTAAAATATGTTCCAAATCACTAGTAATAAGAAAAATGCAAATTACCTCCTACATGCAAAATGACAAAGATGACAAAAATTGAAAATACCCTGGGCAGACAAGAACAAGAATATATTGTTGATGGAGTTGGGAAATGGTTTGACTATTCTAGATTTTAATATTGAATTATGTAAGAAAAATCACTCAACTGAACTGTCTTTATCCTGGCAATTCACTTCCTGAGCATATACCCTAAAGAAGTCTTCAAAAATAGAAACAAAAGTCTATGTACCAATATTCATAGCTGGAGCCATCATTTCATGAAAGACTCAAATAACCCATGCTTACTTCTCTCTTCTCTCGTTGGAGCTGCCTCTGTTCTTGAGCTCTTATCTCTAATTGATGAGCCCCTGGATAAATTTACCATTTCATGAAGTATCCATGCTCTTTCTCTCCTGAGTCCACTTCTGACTGGACGAATTTAGGGTTCTCATAGCTGTAATATGCAATCCTTTTAAAACTTCTTAATTAACTCACTGTCTCATTCATCATGCTTTCTGCCATGTTGTCTCCTCTTTACCCTGTCTCACACAAAGAAGTGGCAGGAGATTGTTTTTAACCCAGGTTAATTCCTCTAATTTACATAAGTAACTCCATTCCATTTGTCTGGATTATCTCCTCTTATCATTCCTGCACTCTCCATTACCTTCAGTCTCTCCAAGTATACTGGCTGCTTCACCACTGCCTGCAAATGAAAGTGTTTCTCTCCTGTCCTCAAAAAACTCACTTGTTCCATCCCCACTGTTATATCATATTTTTCTTGCCTTTTATGGCATGAAAAATTCTTGAAAAGGACCAGCTGTCTTCTTTTCTCGTATTCTCTCCTTAAATGTCTACAATATTATTTCCTACCCCCTTATTCCTCTAAAACTACTGTCTTAATTGTCATCCTTTTTGACCTCTCTTGAACTTCTGATATTGTCATTCAGTCTCTTCTCTTTGATTTGCTCTTCTCTCTAGAGAAGATGTATCTTCCCTTTCCTAGTTTTCCTTCTACATATCTGATTATTCTTTCTCAGACTTCTTTGCTATATCTTCACTAAGTCACAGCTATTAACTATGGGTGTTCCACAGGATTGTCCTGTGTCCTCTTCTCTCCTATACTGTTTGATTTTGTTGATCTTATCAGCTACCAGGAATTCAATTATTATCTCTATGTTGATGATTCATAAATCTATTTATGTAATCCTACACTCTCCTTTGACTTCCACTTGGGTATCTCCAACTACCTTCTAGATAACCGCTTTAAAAATACAAGATGTCCAAAACTGAATTCACTATCTTTCTCTCCCCCATGACCATTATCTTTCTACCCCCACCCTCCACACTTTCAAACTTACCTATTATCTTTTTGAAATTTAAAAAAGTCTTTTTCTTTTAGGTTATACATGCTTTTTTGCATATTTCTATATGGATCATATTGGAAGAGAAAAATCAGAACAAAAAGGAAAAGCCACAATAAAAAATTTGTTTCTAAAGATGAAAACATTATACTTTAATCTGCATTCAATCTTCATAGTTCTCCCTCTGGATGCGCATGATATTTTCCATCCAAAGTTTATTTTAATTGCACTGAATTGCTCAGAAGAGCCAAATCTTTGTAGTTGATCATTACACTGTTGTTTGTGTACAATGTTTTCCTGGTTCTATTAGCTTCACTCACACTCAGTTCATGTATGTTTTTCCAGGCTTTTCTGAAATCAACCTGTTTATCATTTCATATAGAACAATAGTATTATGTTATTTTCATATACCACAACTTATTCAGCCATTCCCCAACTGATGGGCATATACCTGTTTTCCAGTTCTTTGCCACTACAAATAGAGCTGCTACAAACATTTTTTTTGCACATATAATCTTTTTCTCTCTTTGTTATTATTCTTAAGGGCACCACCATCTCCTCAATCACTCAGGCTCCTGGCCAAGTTGTCATCATTGGTTTGTATCTCTCATCTTTCATATCCAATGTGAAACCAAGGGCTTTCAATTTTATTTTTATGGCATTTCTTGTATGTTACGGGGCAGTGAGATAATTAGTGGATAGAATGCTAGTCTTGGAGTCAGGAAAACTCATCTTTTTGATTTCAAATCTGATTTCAGACACTTACTAGCTGTGTGACCCTGAGCAAATCACTTAACACACTATTTGCCTCAATGAGCTAGAAAAGGAAATGACAAATAACTCTGGTATTTCTGCCAAGAAAACCCCAAATGGGGTCATGGAGTCAAACATGAATGAAGATAACTAGACAACTTTCTGTCTAATGATACTACTACCACAGTACCAGACCTTATCACCCTAGATTATCTAATTGGCCTTCTGATTAATCTCCTGCCACGTTTCTACCTATTCTAGATTGTCTAAAAGTGATCTTCCTAAAGCGTAGATCTGACCATGTCATCATTTCTGGCTTCTTTCCTCCCAGCCCCCACCAACTCAATAAATTCTAATATCTCCCTGTCATCTCCAGGATCAAATATAAAATCTTTTGTTTGGTGCTCAGAATCCTTCTCATAACCAGTTCGCTCCTCTCACCTTTCCAGTCTTACTAGCACCTTATCCATCCCCACTTATTCCTTATTCCTCAGGCCATCAATACTGGCCACCTTGGTCTTCTTCACTTCATCTCTTATGTACAAACATTTCTTACCATTATCTTTACCTCCCAGTAAAAATCCCACCTTCTTACAGGAAGTCTTTTGGGATCTCCCTTAATTCTAATACTTTCCCTCTTGATTAATTTCAATTTATCATATATATGTGTGTGTGTGTGTGTGTGTGTGTGTGTGTGTGTGTGTGTGTATAACTTTTTTGTCCATAGTTATTTGCATATTGTCTTCCCCTAGTAGATTGTGAGCTCCTTCAGAACAAGGACTATCTTTTACCTTTCTTTGTGTCCCCTATGCCTAGTAGAGTCCCTAGCATATAGTAGGTGCTTAATAAATGTTCACTTCCTTCTCATGGGCAGCTTTGCCCCTGCCTTCTAATTCTCATTTTTGTGTGGTCTTTCATGTAAGTTCTTTGAGAGTAAGAGCTGTATTTCTGCTTATGTTTATATGTAACATCTGCTGCCATACCATGGCCCACACCTGCTTTAGCCAAGTTGATATTCTAGTCCATCAAAACACTTTCATATTTATAAAACAAGGTAAACTTAGTTTTCTGATTTTAAAAATGCATATCAGAAATTTATCGTGTATTGTTTCATCGATTCTTCTTTGTTTTGCATCAAATTTCCCCTGTACTCTTGTTCCTCCTCATTTTTCCTCCAAAGTGGGGCTAAAAGGAACATAATTATTGATTACAAATGAACAAGGACCTCCATGTTATTGTATCAACTGAAACTCTGTAGGATAATAAAGTTTTTTTTAAATAATAGCTTTTTGTTTTTAAAATATATGCAAAAATAGTTTTCAGCATTCATCTTTGCAAAACCTTGTGTTCCAGATTTTTCTCCCTGTTTTTCCCTTACCTTCTCAAACAGCAGACAATTCAATATATGTTAAAACATGTACAATTCTTTTATACATAGTTCCGCATTTATCATGCTAAACAAGAAAAAAATCAGATCAAAAAGGGGAAAAAGTGAGAAGAAAACAAAAAGCAAGCAAACAACAACAAAAAAGGTGAAAATACTGTGTTGTGGTCCACACTCAATTCCCCACAGTCCTCTTTCTGGATGCAGAAGTTTCTCTCTATCACAAGTCATTGGAATTGACCTGAAGCACCTCATTGTTGAAGAGAGCCAAATCCATCAGAGTAATCTTGTTGCTGTGTACAATATTCTCTTGATTCTATTCACTTCACTTAGCATCAGTTCAAATAAATCTCTCCAGACCTCTCTGAAATCATCCTGCTGATCATTTCTTATAGAACAATAATTAATAAATATTTATTGAACATCTCATATGCCATGGACTATGCTAGGAAGTGCTTAATAAATAAGAAATGAAGACAAAACTAATGTGTGAAACTCAGACAAGTTCAAATATATATATCTGTATAAATATCAATTGGGAATGAAATGACTCATAGACTGTGATTATAAGAAGAGAACCTCGTGGCTATCAATATTAGCTGATGACTGTTTCCTAGTGTTACTATTGATTAATGATATTAGTAACAAATATTTGTTAATAATAGTTTGCATTTATATGATTCTTTAAGGTTTGCAAAGAACTTATTAACATATAGTATCTCATTTGATCTCATAATAGCCCTTTAAAGTGGGTGCTATTATTTCCATTTTACAATTGGGGAAACTTGAGACTGTGGTTAAATGATTTGTTGAGAGTCTCAACTCTACTGTATTAAAGGCAAGAGTTTGCTCCCTTGGCAGTTTACAGTGAGCCTGGCTTATTGGTTATTTATATATGTACTTCAAGATAGAGGAAGGGGTGATAAATTCGAGTACAGTATGGAATGATTAGCTTATGATTTCATTTTTCTTACAAATCTGGTACTGATAAATCTCTTAGAATTGGGAGAGACTTGATAAAGCTCTTTTAAAAAAAACTACTTAACATTGTATATTCATAATTTAATCAGAGATTATATTTAGGAGGGATATTAATGCCAGACATTTTTTCGCCCTTATAATGATCTTGAAGTAGAAATAAGGCTACTAGATTAGGTCACCAGTGTTTTATCTTGCCCTTATTTCTTTTCTTCTTCTCTACTCCAATTGGTTCTTTCATTACTCTCCTTTTTGTTCTCTCAAGGGTAAACAGTAGCACTTGATGTATCTGCAACTTGGTAAGAATTGCTGTTTAAATGTAGTTATAGTCATTAACTTCTTAATTACAAGTGTTCTTTAACAAGTACCACATTTTTCATTCATTGGGAATGACAATATTAAAGAACAGTTTTTCTAATATCATATCTGAAGTTCCTTCTGTAGTATACTATAATTCAATCAAATCACATTAATCACTGTAAAACCTGTTACTTCTGTAAAATGGGATAATAATGCCAAAATCCCCCTTTCAGTGTCAAACAAGCTTAACTTAAATTAAGTACTTTGCTTACCTTAAAATTCTATTTAAATGTTAGCTCTTATCATTTAAAAAAAAAAAAGTTTTCCTGTGAGCCCTATTCCAGAGATTTCCATTAGTGAGCAACAGTTACTGAATGCCTGCTTTGTGAAGAATCTTGAGCAGAGAATGTCAAACTTATGTAGTTCTTTCTACTACTTATAGTGGTAGGGTAGTGCTAAGTATTCAAGAAATTCTTGTTCAGTATCTCAAGTGTAATCCACTTTCCTATCAACAATCCCCCAAGCTTCTATCCAAGGTCTTAATTGAATGTTGCTTCAGAGTTGATTGAGTAAAAGAACAAATATTTAGTGATCTTAACATACAAAACTGTATTTAGAATTTGATCTCTTTTCTTTTATGCCAAAGGATTTTTTTTATTTTTAATTTTCATTCCACCATGTTATGAAATGGGGGATACTTTTCTTTAAGGTGGTTCAGCACCCTTTTATATTTGGAGGAGTCTGTTTTTAAGGTTTATTGCTCCAGCAGTAAGACACTAATTTCATGCATTCTTTCTAGCTGAATGAGAGAAGAAAGGAAACTGAAAAAGATGACCCAAAGAGAGACATTTGGGGAAATTCCTTCAGAAGTGGGTCATAAAGTGTAAAATCACAGAAAGGATTTCTTGAGCTGAATTACCCACAGCCAAACTGAAGAAACTAAAGAAGGTGTTTTAACACTAAGCAGCTAAATACAACTATCAGAAAGCTTCTGAGTCCAAATCAAGATTCAGGATGAGTTACTAAGGTCAGCTCCCCGCCTTTTTAAAAATAAGTTGAAAATTTTTCTGAGTTCAGAAGCAGAATGGTATAGCAGATATCATGCTACATTCGGAATCAGGAGGATCTGGTTTCAAATTTCTCTTATGTATTCATAGGGAAGCAAGTCCCTTAATCTTCCTACGCCTTTTCTTATGAGCTGGGTCTGACTCAGGTCATTCATTTCCTTGGTGTTTATATTTGATATTGTTACTTACAGGACATACGATAGTTAACAGAAGATTTACTTAGTCATAGCAGTTGAAAATTCAGCTTCATAAGTTCCACTGTTAGCAAACATAATGTGGAAAAAGAATTAGGAAAAGAGAAAGAGAAATTCAGATATGTAGAAGAACCAAGACCAGTGGCACAGAACAGAGGCTTTAGGGAGATCAAGAGAGATGAGGTTTGAGAAAAGACCATTAGATTGGCAACTAAGAGATCGTGAGTAACTTTGGAGAGAACACTTTCTATTAAAGATGAGATTGGAAGCTAGTCTGTACAGTGATAATATTCCTGATTATAACTCTGGTCATGGTAAGATGCTGGAGTGCCTTCTCAACCATCAAAAGAGTATTATTATTTTATTGTCAGTTTTAGTATAATGGAGTTTTAATCTAATATTTTAAAAACCATCCATTTGTGCTTATATATGATAATTCTATCTATTTGGCCTCTTACTTTGATTTCCTCTCTTCCTTGGCAATGTCACTTAATTCTATAACTTTAGCTACCTTCTCTTTATATAAATAACTCTCAAATGTTTATCTCTAATCTTTACTTGTTTTGAAGCTTTAAATACATATCTTAAATATCTTAATCTAGGCCCTTATTCCTATCAAAATTACTTTCAACTAGGTCTTAAAGCTTTCCCTTCCCCTTCTAAGATTGATCTTCCTATGTACAGATCTTATCAAGTCACCACTTGGCTTAAAACTTTTCAATACTTCCTTGTTGCCTTCAAAATAAAATTTAAAATTCCAGCTCTAGAATTCAAAGCCTTCTATCATCTAGAATAATATACTATCCAACCTTATGCATCTTATCACCTTTTCCCCTCTTCATGTCCTGCTTTGCCCTACTTTTGTGCCTGTGTTCTCTTCCTCTCAGAATGTCTGACCTGTCTCCACACCTATCGTTTGTTTCCATACGGGGAAATCTTTCTTTCTTTCTTTTTTTTTTTTTCCTTTTTTTTTTTAACAGGTTGAAAGCATTTTACATTTATTATCTCATTTAATCCTTAGAAGAGCCTTTCAAAGTATGCTGTTGTTATTTTTGTTGTTCAGTTATTCTTGTTATTCATTTATTCTCAATAGAACAATTATTGTGACTATTGGTGACCATAGAATATCAGGCCCTTCTGTTATGCATTATGTCAGTGTCCATCTGTTTTATCCTCTCTCATACCCTTCTCATTTTAACTTCAATATTTCCCATCATCAGGCTTTATTTTATTTTATTTTTTAATGAGTTCTGTCTTCTCATTATGTGGACAAAGTACGTAAGTTTCATCTTCAGTAATTGTCCTTCCAAAGAATAGCCTGAATTACGTCTTTAAAGTAATGAATGATTTGATTTTTTGCCATCCTAGGGACTTTGTAAAGTTTTTTTTTTTTTTTCCCCCAGCACCATAGCTTGAAGGTGCTGATTCCACAGTGCTTTGCTTCCCTCATCATCCAACTCTCACAGCCATAAATATCAAATAGTTCGCACTTAAACCTACTATACTGACAAAAAAAATGTCCTTCCCCAAGATGGCGGAGAGGAAATACACTTCTGTGTAATCTCCGTGTTTTTCTCTCACTATTCATTTCATTTCATGCCTCTGAATTAATGCTCGACTGAAAAAAAACCATACAATTACTTACCAAGAGAAACCATCCTTGAGACTCGTCAAGAAAGGTCTGTTTTTGCGCGAGGGCGGGGACGGTATTTGGAAGCAGTCTGCGGGCAGCAGCGGCAACCAGAGCACAGGTGGCAGCTCAGAACCGGGTGGAGCGGAGAGGGGGTAGGACCGCAGCCGTCTCTGCGGGGAGAGCTTTGCTACAGGAGCAAGTCGGCAGCCCAGCAGAGAAGCTAGAAACACCGGGGGTGAAGAATACAATCCCAAGCAGCTGGAGTTTCTCGAGACCTGGCCACCCCTCCCCCACAGTGTCTTAGCCCGCTCGGATCTCAGAGCGCTCGGATCTCAGTGCGCAGGCGCCATAGCACAGTAGGACCTGTGCCTCACGAATACCCTGCCCCTCCCCCAAAGAAAGCAGCCTCCATTCAAGGGGTTTTTTTTCCTTCTGTTTCTTTGATAGTTTGTCTTTGATAAATAGACAGAATGAGCAAGAAACTGAAAAAGAATTTAACCCTGGACAGCTTTTATACAGATAAAGAGCAGACTCCAAACCCTGAGGAGACTAAAAACAAACAGTCCCCAGGTGAATCCCCGAAGGAAGAGACCTTATGTCCCTCAGCACAGATGAATCTCATGGAGGAAATTAAAAAGGCTCTCACAAGGGAGCTAGAAGAAAAATGGGAAAAGGAGAGGGAGGCTCTGAAAAAGGAGAGGGAGGCTTGGCAAAAGAGCCTGGAGAAGTCAGTTAAAGAGAGAGTGGATAAAGAAACCAAATCCTTGAAAAATAGGATTAGTGAACTGGAAACAGAAAACAGCTCTCTAAAAAACAAAATTGGCGAAATGGAAAAAAATTCCACAGAACAAAAGAACTTAATTGGACAATTAGAAAAAGATCTTAAAAAAGGGAGTGAAGAAAATACCTCACTGAAAATCAGGGTCGAACAATTGGAATTGAATGACTCGAGGAGACAAGAAGAATCAGTCAAGCAAATCCAAAAAAATCAAACAATGGAAAAGGATGTGAAATACCTTCTGGGGAAGACAACAGACCTGGAAAACAGATCCAGGAGAGACAACCTGAGAATCATCGGACTTCCAGAAAAGTATGATGAAAAAAAAAGCCTGAACACTATCTTCCAGGAAATTATCAAAGAGAACTGCCCAGAAGTCATAGAAACAGAAGGTAAAATAGACATTGAAAGAATTCATCGATCCCCTACTGAAAGGGATCCTAAAATCAAAACACCAAGGAATATAGTGGCCAAATGCCAGAACCCTCAGGCAAAGGAAAAAATACTGCAAGCGGCTAGAAAAACCCAATTCAAGTATCAAGGAGCCACAATAAGGATCACCCAGGATCTGGCAGCATCCACATTAAAGGATCGAAGGGCCTGGAATATGATATTCCGAAAGGCTAAGGAACTTGGTATGCAACCAAAAATAACTTACCCAGCGAGATTGAGCATCTTTTTCCAGGGAAGAAGATGGACATTCAACGAAATAAGCGAATTTCATCTATTTCTGATGAAAAAGCCAGAACTTAACAAAAAATTTGATCTACAAGCACAGAACTCAAGAGAAATCTAAAAAGGTAAAGATTAATCTTGGGAACTATATTTCGGCTGTAAAGATGTATAAAGAATACATGTATACCTTGTTCTAGAAACTAGTTGTGGAAAGGACATTGTACTAGAAAAAAGGGAAAGTGGGGGTACTACATTTCATGAAGAGGCAAAGAAAACCTAGTAAATCTGAGAGAAAGAATGGAGAGGAATGAAAATAGTGAGTATTTTACTGCTTTCAGAATTGGCAGTAAGAGAAGAATTTTAGACATATTCAATCTATGGTGAAACTTCTCCCACCTCATTGAAAAGTGAGAAGGGAAAAGTGAAAAAGGAAGGAATAAGCTAAGTGGAAGGGAATACGGTAACTGGGAGGGAAAGGGGTAAGTTGGGGGGGGGAACTCTAAGGGGGGGGAGGGATACTGAAAAAGGGAGGGCTGTGAGAAGCAAGGGGAGCTCACAAGCTTAATACTGGAAGGGGGTAAGGGAGGGGGTAAGGGAGTAAGAAGGGAGAAAAGCATAAACCGGGGTTAACAAGATGGCAAGTAATACAGAATTGGTCATTTTAACCATAAATGTGAACGGGTTAAACTCCTCTATAAAGAGGAAGCGGTTAGCAGAATGGATTAAAAGCCAGAATCCTACAATATGTTGTATACAGGAAACACACCTGAAGCGGGGTGATACATGCAGGTTAAAGGTAAAAGGTTGGAGCAAAATCTACTATGCTTCAGGTGAAGCCAAAAAAGCAGGGGTAGCCATCCTGATCTCAGATCAAGCTAAAGCAAAAATTGATCTAATCAAAAGAGATAAGGAAGGGCACTATATCTTGCTAAAGGGTAGAATGAATAATGAAGAAGTATCTATATTAAATATATATGCACCAAGTAGTGTAGCATCTAAATTCCTAAAAGAGAAATTAAGAGAGCTGCAAGAAGAAATAGACAGTAAAACTATAATAGTGGGAGATCTCAACCTTGCACTCTCAGAATTAGATAAATCAAACCACAAAATAAATAAGAAAGAAGTCAAAGAGATAAATAGAATACTAGAAAAATTAGATATGATAGATCTCTGGAGAAAATGTAATGGGGACAGAAAGGAGTACACCTTCTTTTCAGCAGTTCATGGAACTTATACAAAAATTGATCATATATTAGGACATAAAAACCTCAAACTCAAATGCAGTAAGGCAGAAATAGTGAATGCATCCTTTTCAGACCATGATGCATTGAAAATTACATTCAATAAAAAGCCACAGGAAAGTAGACCAAAAAATAATTGGAAACTAAATAATCTCATACTAAAGAATGATTGGGTGAAACAGCAAATTATAGACATAATTAATAACTTCATCCAAGAAAATGATAATAATGAGACATCATACCAAAATGTATGGGATGCAGCCAAAGCGGTAATAAGGGGAAATCTCATATCTCTAGAGGCCTATTTGTATAAAATAGAGAAAGAGAAGGTCAATGAATTGGGCTTGCAACTAAAAATGCTAGAAAAGGAACAAATTAAAAACCCCCAATCAAACACTAAACTTGAAATTCAAAAAATAAAAGGAGAGATCAATAAAATTGAAAGTAAAAAAACTATTGAATTGATTAATAAAACTAAGAGTTGGTTCTATGAAAAAACCAACAAAATAGACAAACCCTTAGTAAATCTGATTAAAAAAAGGAAAGAGGAAAATCAAATTGTTAGTCTTAAAAATGAAAAGGGAGAACTCACCACTAACGAAGAGGAAATTAGAGCAATAATTAGGAGTTACTTTGCCCAACTTTACGCCAATAAATTCGACAACTTAAATGAAATAGAAGAATACCTCCAAAAATATAGCTTACCTAAACTAACAGAGGAAGAAGTAAATATCCTAAACACTCCTATCTCAGAAAAAGAAATAGAACAAACTATCAATCAACTCCCTAAGAAAAAAACCCCAGGACCAGATGGATTTACATCTGAATTCTATCAAACATTTAAAGATCAATTAACTCCAATGCTAAATAAACTATTTGAAGAAGTAGGGATTGAAGGAGTCCTACCAAACTCCTTTTATGACACAGATATGGTACTGATACCTAAACCAGGTAGGCTGAAAACAGAGAAAGAAAATTATAGACCAATCTCCCTAATGAATATTGATGCTAAAATCTTAAATAAAATATTAGCAAAAAGATTACAGAAAATCATCCCCAGGATAATACACTATGACCAAGTAGGATTTATACCAGGAATGCAGGGCTGGTTCAATATTAGGAAAACTATTAACATAATTGACTATATCAACAACCAACCAAACAAAAACCATATGATCATTTCAATAGATGCAGAAAAAGCATTTGATAAAATCCAACAGCCATTCCTAATAAAAACACTTGAGAGCATAGGAATAAAAGGACTTTTCCTTAAAATAGTTAGGAGCATATATTTTAAACCTGCAGTAAGCATCATATGCAATGGGGAAAAACTGGAACCTTTCCCGGTAAGATCTGGAGTGAAGCAAGGTTGCCCACTATCACCATTATTATTCAATATTGTATTAGAAACACTGGCCTCTGCAATAAGAGTAGAGAAAGAGATTAAAGGAATTAGAGTAGGCAATGAGGAAACCAAACTATCACTCTTTGCAGATGATATGATGGTATACCTAGAAAACCCCAGAGATTCTACTAAAAAGCTATTAGAAATAATTCATAATTTTAGCAAAGTAGCAGGATACAAAATAAATCCCCATAAATCCTCAGCATTCTTATACACCACCAACAAAATCCAAGAGCAAGAGATACAAAGAGAAATTCCATTCAAAATAACTGTTGATAGCATAAAATATTTGGGAATCTACCTACCAAAGGAAAGTCAGGAATTATATGAGCAAAATTACAAAAAAGTTTTCACACAAATAAAGTCAGACTTAAATAATTGGAAAAATATTAAGTGCTCTTGGATAGGCCGAGCAAATATAATAAAGATGACAATACTCCCTAAACTAATCTATTTATTTAGTGCTATACCAATCAGACTTCCAAGAAAATATTTTAATGATTTAGAAAAAATAACAACAAAATTCATATGGAACAATAAAAAGTCGAGAATCTCAAGGGAATTAATGAAAAAAAAATCAAATGAAGGTGGTCTAGCTGTACCTGATCTAAAATTATATTATAAAGCAGCAGTCACCAAAACCATCTGGTATTGGCTTAGAAATAGATTAGTTGATCAGTGGAAAAGGTTAGGTTCACAAGACAGAATAGTCAACTATAGCAATCTAGTGTTTGACAAACCCAAAGATTCTAAATTTTGGGATAAGATTTCATTATTTGATAAAAACTGCTGGGATAACTGGAAATTAGTATGGCAGAAATTAGGCAAGGACCCACACTTAACACCACATACCAAGATAAGATCAAAATGGGTCCATGACCTAGGCATAAAGAACGAGATTATAAATAAATTAGAGGAACATAGGATAGTTTATCTCTCAGACTTGTGGAGGAGAAAGAAATTTGTGACCAAAGATGAACTAGAGACCATTACCAATCACAAAATAGAAAATTTTGATTATATCAAATTAAAAAGCCTTTGTACAAACAGAACGAATGCAAACAAGATTAGTAGGGAAGTAACTAACTGGGAAAACATCTTTACAATTAAAGGTTCTGATAAAGGCCTCATTTCCAAAATATATAGAGAACTGACTCAAATTTATAAAAAATCAAGCCATTCTCCAATTGATAAATGGTCAAAGGATATGAACAGACAATTTTCAGATGAAGAAATTGAAACTATTACCACTCACATGAAAGAGTGTTCCAAATCACTATTGATCAGAGAAATGCAAATTAAGACAACTCTGAGATATCACTACACTCCTGTCAGATTGGCTAAGATGACAGGAAAAAACAATGATGAATGTTGGAGGGGATGCGGGAAAACGGGGACATTGATGCATTGTTGGTGGAGTTGTGAACGAATCCAGCCATTCTGGAGAGCGATCTGGAATTATGCCCAAAAAGTTATCAAACTGTGCATACCCTTTGATCCAACAGTGTTTCTATTGGGCTTATACCCCAAAGAGATACTAAAAAAGGGAAGGGGACCTGTATGTGCCAAAATGTTTGTAGCAGCCCTGTTTGTAGTGGCTAGAAACTGGAAAATGAATGGATGCCCATCAATTGGAGAATGGCTGGGTAAATTGTGGTATATGAATGTTATGGAATATTATTGCTCTGTAAGGAATGACCAGCAGGATGAATACAGAGAGGCTTGGAGAGACCTACATGGACTGATGCTAAGTGAGATGAGCAGAACCAGGAGATCATTATACACTTCGACAATGATATTGTATGAGGATGTATTCTGATGGAAGTGGATTTCTCTGACAAAGAGACTTAACTGAGTTTCATTGGAGAAATGATGGACAGAAACAGCTACACCCAAAGAAGGAATACTGGGAAATGAATGTGAACTATTTGCATTTTTGATTTTCTTCCCGAGTTATTTTTACCTTCCGAATCCAATTCTCCCTGTGCAACAAGAGAACTGTTTGGTTCTGCAAATATGTATTGTATCTAGGATATACTGCAACATGTTTAGCATATATAGGACTGCTTGCCATCCTGGGGGGGGGGAGGAGGGAGGGAGGGGGAAAAAACGAAACATAAGTGATTGCAAGGGATAATGTCGTGTAGAAATTATCCTGGCATGGATTCTGTCAATGCGAAGTTATTATTAAATAAAATAAAATTTATTATTAAAAAAAAAAAAAAAAAAAAAAAAAAAAAAAAAAAAAAAAATGTCCTTCCCAAGAGTCATGAAAGATGGCGATTAGGAAAAACATAGCTTTGATTATATGGACTTTTGTTGCCAAGTTTTAGTTTGCTGTTCAGATTCTGAGGAGCAAGTGTCATTTAAGCTCACGCTTGCAATCACCATCTATGATAATATTTGAGTCGAAATCTTTCTTTTAAGGACAAACAGAATCCCTTTGCTGATTCCCCTCACCTCTATGGCTCATCTATGGAAGAGGTTTATTAAACTCTATTAAGTTCCTTTTGTATGCCAGGCATTGCCAGGTTATGGGAACCCATAGACAAAATTAAGATCTTTGCCCTCATGGAGTTTAATACCTATTTTTTATTCTCTAACTGTAATCTCAGAAGCAGAGGAGTTAGGAAAGAAAATGGAAATGGAACATTCTCTGTACTTGGCCCAGTAAGGGTTCTGAAATTGAGCATCCAGTATTAACCAGTCAGCAGTACACAATGTTAACTTGTTAAAAATCTACTCTAAGAACGCAGTCTAATCTGAATGAGATTTTTGATAGCACTTTTTTAGTGTTGATCCATATAATTCCTTTATATAAATGCACGAAAAACTTAAGCCTACCAAATCTATCAATAATACTACTAGTGATAGACGGGGAAAGACTAATAACAGAGCTACATATATTGAAGGCAATGATAAAAATGTCTATGTTTATGCAATTTGTTGTACACTTAGGCCTCTTTGGTTCCTGTCAGTGCTTATATGGGATTGCCTGGCGACGATGCTTTTCTGTTATGTGTGTGAGCAAGAATTGGGGGTTTTGTAGAAGGAAACTGTGGTTATTCTTCTTCCTGTTCGTTTACATGTTTTTGTCTGAGAGAAGGTTAAAATCTAGCTCTGTGTTTTTTTTTCATGAGAATAGAGAAAAACTCATAGTTAACCATTGGTAGAGTGGAAAGAACAGGAATTTTTTTCCAAAGAAGTTACCCTCCGATCACTTTTAGAAACCCAATGGGGAGTGAGGTAGGTGCAAATGAGAAACATAAAATATCCTTCACGTGTTTGGTTTTAAGGGATTATTTTTATACTCTCTAACTGAAAATTCATATTTAAATTTCAGGGGATTAGGTTGTTACAGTTGTGTTGGGAAGTTGGGCTAATCTTGGAGTCTCTTTTGCTTTGAAAATTTTTGATGATGATAGTAAATGAATCATTGTTTTCTGCACTAAACAGTATATTTTTCTATAGTGAAAATAATGAGTATGTAGTTTCAGTGGTTTGGACAGGTACTCTTTTATGATATTAGGAGTTTACAGATACTTTTTAAAAAAATTTACTCCATTTTATTATTGTTAATGGTATGGTATAGTTGATGGATAGAGAGCTTATATCTGCCCAGGGTTTTATGATAAGAAATTGAGGCAAAACATCAGGAAGCAGATTGCTTTTGGTTAAAACCAAAATTAACCAAATTCCATGTCATGGATGAGGTGACTCAGCTGCCTACAGGAAATTTAAAGCTATTATAAAATAGTTCTTGAATTTTTGCGACCCTGAAGGTATTATTAAAACTTTTTAAATGAATGTGGGCAGCACTCCTTTGCACATTGAAATCGGTAATTAGTAAATATTTGTTAATCGAATGTAAGGCATCCTACATTAGAATTTTGAGGTAGTTTAATCACTATGGCATAATATACCATCCAGAAAAAACTAAATTAAAACATAATCAGTAGAAAAAGCTTGTAATTTTAAGAATCATAGCATATCATGAAAGCCTATTATAATGAAGAGTAATACTAATAAAAACAGAAGGATAGTGTTACTCAGAATTTCAAAAGAAGAAAGTTGAAGAATTTTTTGATTGTCTGTGGCATGGTATAAAGGACAAAGTATCCTTCCTGGAAAACAGCTATTTTTGTTGTTTGCAGGTTTTGAAGTTCTATGTAACAACAACATTCTGATGATTAGGTTTTCTAGGTATAGTGCCTAATATGTTAGGTGCTTAGTATGAAAATTAGAGTCATAGATTGTTAGAATTTAAAGGGACCCCTCCAAATGACTAATCAACCCAACTCATTTTAAGATAAGGAAACAAGTCTATTTGCTGGTTGTTTGATTAACTTATTTCACTTTCAGAGCCAGTAGGCTTTGGCCAATATATTTGTATCTTTGAATTTTTGTGATTGCTATATTTTTGTAAATGCAACAAACTTTGTAAAATGTTATCTTTTGTTTTTATATCATATTCATTTTCTCAATATATTCTTCTCTCCCTCTTCTAGAGTTCTCATATGATCAATAATAATAAAAAGGAAAAAATAATTAAAAGTAATCAGCATATCAAACAAGTTCAACATTTTTATTCAGTCTTCTGCAAAGAAAGGAAGAAGGTCTCTTTTCTCTAAGGTTGTTTGGTTATTATAATTTCACATTGTTCACTTTTTATTATTTTTTTCAGTAAACATTTGCCGAAAGACTCTAATGCTAATTTGTCTACAGACACCGTGTAACCTTGGGTAAATTAGTTAATCTCTGTTTACCTCAGTTTCCTCAACTATAAAATGGAAATAATTATAGCACCTAATTCCCAGGATCATATCAAATGAGATAACACTCACTTAATGCCTAAATTGGCAGGATATCTAACACTATAGTAGGCATATGCATGCTTGTTGAATGAATAAGTGTGTATTCCATAGTACAGAGGTAGTTTTGAGTTCAAGGAATAGCTAATAGTACAGTTTAAGGTTGTCAGGAACCAGATTATGGAGGATCTTATTTGCCAGGTTAAGGAAATTAACAATTTGTGTTTATGCTATTGACAATTGAGAAGCCATAAAAGTTTTTGAGCAGGGGAGTAATATAGTCAGACCTATGCCTTAGAAAGTTTATTTTGGGGGTAGCTAGGTAGCATAGATAGAGCCTCAGCCTTGGAGGTATGAAGAACTGAGTTCATATGTGAACTCATCTACTTTATAGGCAAGTCACTTAACCCCATTCCCCTTCCTGCCACCACCCCCCCTCCAAAAAAAAAAAAAAAGGAAATTTATTTTGGTAGCTCTATGGAGAGTGGAAAGGCTGGAAGCAGGGAGCAATTCGGAGTTTATTAGCTTTCAAAGTGATACATCATAAGGGTCTATACTAGAGCAGTGGTTATGTGAGGGAAGAGAAGGGAGTGGATATAAAAAATGTTATGAAAGTAGAATCAATAAGGCTTAGTAATCAATTGGATAACCAGAGTAGGGGGAAGAAGAGTCAAGGATAGCTGAGGTGACAGACTCTTGGTGACTTGGAGAATAAATCCCACCCCCACCCCCAACAGAAATAAGAAAGTCTTGAAGGAGGGGCAAGATTTGTTTTTTTAGCTTTGGAATGGGGTGGAGGGAAGGAAGGGGACAAAATATTGTTGATTTGTTGAGTTTAAGTAGCTTATGGGATATCCAGGAGTAAGTATACTGCAGGTAATTGACTAGAGTTCAAGTAAGATTGGAACTGGATGTCTATATACATTTAAGAGTCACCTACTTAGAGATGTATCTTTGGAAGCAAAAGAAACCATTTAGAGAAGTAGACTGTTCAGAGCCTGAGGAAGTGCCAAGGGGATGGGAGCTGGGAGAGATGGATGGAAAATGAGCAGCCTAAGAGATTGAAAAAGAGGCTCAAACTGGTTGGAGGAAAATCCGGTAAGTGTCAAGGAAGCTAAGCATCTTCTGGGTGAAAGATGACCAATAGTTTCAAAAATTACAGAAAGGTCAAAGAGATTAAAGATGGAAAAAAAAGTCCATCAGATTGAATGGGTAAGAAGATCATTGGTAACTTTAGAACAGGTTCAGTTGAGTGGTAGAGTCAGAAGCCAAAAAACAAGATTTTTAAAATAAGCTAGGTACCCTCCTTCCATTTCTTTCTAGTTCCTTTTTTTTTTTGTGTATGTGTGTTGTCTTCCTCCATTAGACTAATAAGATCCTTAAGGTTAAGGACAGTCTTGACTTTCTTAGGATCCCCAGTGCTTAGCCTAGCATAAAGTAGGTGATTGATGAATGTTTGTTGACATTGACCTACCCCAGAGGATTCATCTTGCAGTGACCAATAGAGATACATTTTACAAAACTCTTTGTAAACTTTACTTAAAGCATAAGAGAAGTGATAGCTGCTGTTGTTTTCTTTTTAACAACCTAATTATCATTTCTGGAAATTTTAGCTATCTTTTAATTTGCTACCCTGGAAAACTTAACAAATGTTTCTTTCTTTCTTGAGTTGTAGGCTCCTTATGCTCTATCTCCTTTTTATTCTGTTTCCTGGAATTCCACTATAAACTGGAAGATTGGGGAGGGCGGGGAAGCTAACATCCCTCCCCCCCAAAAGAAACCCAGCATTGTATTAGAAGTACATGCTTTTGTACCTTGATTCATAGGTTCTCTGAGATCACTCAGGATTTATCACTTTCCCTGAGGACTTTTGTCTAATTGAGCTCCTTTCCTTTACTTTTCAGTTTTTTCACTTTTCAGTTCACCTTCCATTAAATTGCCAAAATAGACTTTCTCAGGCACGGATTTTAACCATGTCATTTTTTTCTGCTCAGAAACTTTCATTAACTCCCCCAATACAGATTCTTCAGCCTAGCATCTAACGACTCTTTTATATTCTATCCCTACCCCTGTTCCCCATTTCCCACCTCTTCCTTTCCCCTCCAGCCCATAATTCTCATTTGATCCAATCCTATCAGGAATATTTTTAAAAGAAAAAAAAATGATTTTTGTTTGAAGTTTCTAGCCTGGCTTTACAGATGGAGGAAATGCATGTTTGATAGGCCCTTTTTCCATGTTATTGATGGTCATGAATAGCATTAGTACCTATCAATGGATCCTTGGACAGTTTTGTCAATGTACTGTAGTCCTCTTGAGTGGGAGCTGTCTCATACCATCCACCATCTAGACTTGGATATAGTCATCTATATACTTCACTCTGTATGACCACAACCACCAGAATCAAAAGTTCAGAGTCCGAATTGGAGATCAGGCACAGCCCTCATCATTCAGGCAATTGCTGCCAGGAATTACAAAGTACATAAATTCCAAGACTTCCTTTGTCCTAATCCTAATCTCACCTCTTCTTATGTAGCCAGATCTTGCTCCTAAGGAGCTTCCATTCTTATATTCTTTTGGGAGAGAACTTCCCCCTGAGTATTCTTTGATGTCCTTGTGGGTTTCAATTTTCTAATTTAAGTTTCATTTCTCTAATTTAATTTTTATAACTGTGGAAACCAAATAAATGTTCATCCATTATTCACAACTTCCCAACAGACTTTTCACCAATCACCTTATGTTTACTCTTCCCCTCTTGCCCCTATTTAATTCCCCTTTCCATTTCTGAACATATTGAGATATATGAATGTAATGGAATAGTATTGCAGTAAAAGAAATAATGGTTATAAATTTAGACAAACAGGGAGTATCAATTTATTCCCCTATGGCTCTATTCATCATATTTATAACTTTCCAGACCAAAACACCCCTTTCTGAACATATTTCCCTATATTTGTTCTCTCCCCCATTGGACAGGCAGTCAATTAAAGCATTTATTAAACACTTACTGTGTGTCAGGCATATGTGCTAAGCACATAAAAGCTCTGCCTAGCTTGGAGGAGCTCACAATCTAATTGGAGAGACAACATGCAAACATCTTTTTATAAACACACTATATACAAGATAACCAATAGTGTAAAGTACAAGAATTAAGAGGAAAGCTTCCTGTAGAAAGTAAGAGGTTAGCTAGAAAGAAAGCCAAAGAAGCTAGGACATTGGAGATGCATAGGGAAAACAGCCAGTGAAAATTCCTGGAGCTGGGAGCAATGTCTTGTTCAAGGAACAGTAAAGAAATGAGTTTCGTAGGTAGCAGAAACCCTGTGTATGGGCTCTGAGCACAGGTTTAGTGCATAAAAAAATCTGTGAGCCCTGAGTAGCAAATTTATATAGTTGTAATTACCTGAGTGGGATGGATCAAGGGAATTTTATGGAAAGCAGAAAGGAAGGAAGAACAGATGGCTGGAAAGGAAAGATCTGTCTCTGTAGCTTTATATCCCAAGCTAGGATTTGCAAGTTAGCAAGTTAACACTGGGAGTAGAGCTAGATATCTCCATTGATTTTACAGTAGCTAGTTACTGACTTGCTTATGGTTAGTAAGAAAACTTAAGTGAAAAATTATTTTATCACAATACCTTATATTCAGTAGTTCTGTTTTTCAAGTATGTTTTACGTACTTAGGAATGTAGAAAGACACTTGTGATTCTTTTAAAGGAAGCTAGTCTGGCCCATCACTACCCATGATTGCTATTGCTATTATCAGCAGCAAGGATTTTTTAAAATTTATTTTTCAGAGTTTTATTGGTAGTTTCTGATTTCACAGATTATTTTTATTTTATTCTACCCTCAAAATAAACCTTTATTTATAGAAAAGAGTAGCTTTTTAAGTGAAACCTGCAGATTGCACATCTATACATATTTACACAACGTATACTGCATTCTATATTCATAACCCAGTCTCTTCACTAAGTCTCAACTGAAAATGTTTGTTTCTTCAGAATTTGACTTAGGGGCATGCTGGAGTCAGCTTATACCAGTCAGAAAGAGCTGATGGTTAAATTTTCATTATGAGCATTTACCATTTGGGAAATTGAAATCAAATCAACATTACCTGTGTTATATTCAATTTTTATTTACTTTATTAGGCATTTCCTAATTACATTCTAATTTAGTGGACCAAATTTAACACTTATGGCCTAGGCTTAAGAAAGTGATCAAAGAAAATGTTAATAATACAGATTAAAATTTGGTGTTAAATGTTTACTAAGCACATCCTTGGTTTGACTGGCAGCTTTTTAGTATTGCTACCAATCTTTGTATTGTCAGTGTGATTATTGATTCCTTTAGTTAAAATTTCTCCATTTAACATCACTTCATTATAAGTACTCATTTTTGAGGCAGCTAGATGACACAGTGGATAGAGTGCTCCTTGGAGTTTGGAAAACCTGAGTTCAAATTCAGACTTAGGCACTTGACATTTATTAGATGTGTGAGCTTAGATGAGTCATTTAACCCCATTGCCTCATCAATATTAATAATAATAATAATAATGTTTTCTTGTGTTTGTTTGAAATCTTAATTATTGTTTATTGTTAGCACAGTATTATTACCTTATATTTATACACCTCAATAATTCATATACCTCAACTACTTTTCTATTAATAGGTGCTCATTTAGTTTCCTGATTTTTGCAACTACAAAAAGTGTTTTTATGGATATTTTGTTATATATGGATCTTCTATTTCACTAACTTTCTTAAGGGGTATAAGACTACCTTTCCTTTGTTTTCTGGGGGGGGGTCTCACATTTAAAGTACTAATAGTCAGTGAATGTACAATAACTAATTCTTAGGCATCTAGTGTAGAGGGCCTTGGAGTCACAAAGACAGGTATCAAGTATCACCTTGGACACTTACCATCTCTGTGACCCTGGACAAGTGATTAATTTCACAGATTTTAAGTTGCAGAGGAAGAACTGACCAGCATTGATAAAGCAAATTTATCTATCTTTACCAACAAAATCAGAGTTGTAGTCTCTATCCTGCTTGTGTCATTGTAGAAGCAGGAGAGCATTCACTACACAGGACTGCGAGCTATTTTGTATTTTTCTTTTCTTATGGGTTGGCTTAGCCATATAATTCATCATTGAATGGCCATCCTGTTGTTAAGAAGATTCTCTTTGTGCTTTGCTAGGCTTATCCTCAGAAAGCAGACATAGTTTGTTACCAAAACTGTGCTTTCTAGGCCTTTTTAATATGAAATCTGCCAGAACTTGCTCCGGGAAGGAAAAGGAAACAAGCATTTATTAAGCATGTATTATGTGCCAGACACTATTCTAACAACTTGTCTCATTTGAACCTTACAATAATCCTAGGACATAGGTGCTGTGATTATCCTCATTTAATGACTTGCTTAAGATCACACAGCTAGTGTCTGAGGCTAACCTTGAATTTTGGTTTTCTTAATTCTAGGCTCAGTGCTTTTTATATTGTGCCACCTAGCTACCACTCTACTGGCATTACCTTTAAAAATCCAGGATTACCTCCAAGTCAAGATGAGACATTAGAACTTTTGGAGAAAGTTTTTTCTATTGTTCACCTTCCCAAAGGACTTTGTACCCTCCAAATGGATCTCTAGAAACTATGCTGTTTCTCCCTGATCTCTGAGAAGGAAAGAGATAGTTTGAGAAATATAAATAATATAAAAGAAAATGAGGTCAATAAAAATCAAAATGTAAGCTCCTTGAAAGCAAGCATTGTCTCATTTTTGTGTTTGTGTCCCTACTACTTAGCATGGTCCCAGGTACATATCAAATGCTTAATTGTTGGTTTTTCATTCATTCATTCATTTTTCATATACCAAGAACAAATTTCATAGAACATTTAATCATCTCTTTTTGTACTGTTCCATAGTGAGCATTTGTAAAAAGATCACTATGAAAATAATTGCAGATGATGTACTTTTTTTCTTTATTTTTTTGTTAACATTTTAAATTATCTCCTTTCCCACCCTGCATTAGATAAGGTTACCATTTGATTCATATCTATAAATATATATAAAACCATATTATGCATACTTCTATTTATCAGTTCTTTCTCCGGAAGTGGGCAGCATTTTTGTTAATAGGTCCTTTATAGGATCTCCTTGTTCTGAGTATTTATAGTACTCAGAATAACTTGGTTGTTCACAATTATTCTTTGAACAATATTGCTCCTACTGAATACAATTTTCTCTTTTTTTCTGCTCATTTCCCTTTTAAATATTTCATATGATTTTGTATTTTTAATCAATCTGCTCATTATTTCTTATAGCACAGTAGTATTCTATCACCATCATATAACCCGACTTGTTTCTTATTCCCCAGATTATGGTTATCACCTCAATTTCTAGGTCATAATCACCACAAAGAGACCCACTACAAATATTTTAGAACCTATAGGTTCTTGTCCTTTTCTCCCGATCACCTTGAGAAACAAACCTAATAGTGATATGGCTGGGTCAAAGGATATACAGTTTTATAATTCTTTGGACATAATTCCAGAATGCTTTCTGAAATGGTTGAATCGGTTCATAATTCCACTAACAATGTATTAATGGCCCAATTTTCCCCATCCCCTTCAACATGTCATCTTCCCCCTTTTATCATTTTAACCAATCTCCTTAGTGTGAAGTAGTCCCTCAAAAATTGTTTTACAAATTTGCATTTCTCTAATCAGTAATGACAGTGCATTTTTCTATATGACTATAGTTTTTTTTTATTAAAAACTATCTGTTCATGTCCTTTGACCATTTATCAATTGCAGAATGACTCATTTTTATAAATTTGACTCACTTTTCTATATATTTAAGATATGAGACTTTTATTTGAGAAACTGTATAAAATTTTTTTCTGCAATTTTTTGCTTTCCTTCTAATTTTGGCTACATTAATTTCATTTTTATAAAGTCCTTTTAATTTAATGTAATAAAAATTACCCATTTTATGTCCCACAATTGTCTCTTGTTCATAAATTCTCCTATCTATAAATTTGATGACTAATACCTTCTATGCTCTTTTGACTTACTTGTGATTATCTCCCTTTATATCTGTCATATATCCATTTTGACTTTATACTGGTAAATGGTGTAAGATATTGTTCTATACCGTTTGAATAAATGTGGGATGTAAAATACCATCCACATCCAGAGAGAAAACTGTGAAAATTGAATGTGGGCCGAAGCATATTTTTTTTGTTGTTGTTGTTTGTTTAATTGTTTTTTCTTTCTTGTGGATCCTTCTGTTTTGGTCTGATTTTTCTTGTACAACATGACAAATATGGAAATATTTTTAAAAGGATTGTACATGTATAATCTACATCAGATTTGGGGAGGGATAAAAAAAATTGGAATACAAAATCTTACAAAAATGAATGTTAAAAACTATTTTCACATGTATTTAGAAAACTAAAAGGGAAAAAAAAGATATTAGTCCATAACTAATTTCTGCAAGACTGCTACTTTCCAGTTTTCCATTTTTCCATTTTTTTTTACCAAAATGAGTTCTTATCAGTGTCATTAGACTCTTAAAAATAAAAAATGGACAGTGACATAAAACTACTATCATTTCCTTTAAAAGTGTAAATAATATAAATCAGACAATATAGTGAGACCAAAAGAACCAACGTGCTTCTTCAGCCAGGGAATATGTAGTCTCTTTGTCTGTTAGAGCGATAGGGAAAGCAAGGGCAAACATTGAGTTAGAACAAATTTATTTGTGAAATTTATCCAAAGGGTGGTAGAAGATTATGAACAGTATTATTTCTTAAAATGGTTGACCAAAAAACAAGTTTCCAAAAAGCTTACACAGAGACTCAATTAAGCAAAGTCATCTAAAGGTCATTTAGCAGTGAAGCTAGAAGAACAACAGAGAAAAAGTAGAGAAGATCCCCAAATGGACACTTCCAAGATAGCCAAGGTTGTACTTTATGAGGAAGTAGTACAAACAGCCAGAAAGAAAAGCTGGAAAAAGCAGAGCTGCAGGACTAGATCTAAGGACACTGAAAGAAGGATGGTTTGTACTTAAAACAGTAACAGTGTTGAGGATTGTAAAGGAAACCAACCAAGTTCAGCAACCCTTTATGTACCTCTCCAGAGAAAACTGGCAAACCATTCTTTAATTACAACTCCCTTTTATCTTCTGGTTTCATGTATGTAAATATTTGTATTTTTCAGTTCCCTAATAGTGTGCTGAGTCATTGGTCATAGGACAAAGCTCTCACATTTAGAGACCAGTAATTGAATTAATGCTTATTGATGTCTAAAAATCATGTGATTCTTGGCACATTATCCCTTTTTCCACTCCACCCCATCTCCTACCACTATAACTGCTAATGTGTAAGGGGACTGCTTAGAACTTGGGGCCATTTTGTATTTTTCTGCATTTCATGGATTACCATGCTTAAAAATTTTGTTTTCTAATTGTAAGCCTACTAATGATGACACTCAGAATGTAACTGGGCCCTTATAAATATCTAGACTAGCCTTTCCATTTTGAGTTCCAGAAATTTGTGCTCTCCTAGAGCCTTTGAGAACTCAGTTATTTGGTCTTCCTGCTTTAAATCTCTTCTTCACTCTAAACCATTTTCTCCATTCAGTTCCCAAAATAAGTTCTTTAGAGTACAAGCCTGACCACATTCCTCCCCATTCCATAATCTTCAATTGTCCCTATTAACTCCAAAATCAACTATAAATTCTTCTTATATTTAAAGCCTTTTGCAGCCTGATTTTTTTATATCTTTCCAGTCTTTTTACACTCTTCTCCCTTCAATATAGTCTATGATCCAGCAGCTCTGGAGTTCTTATTATTCCTTGTATATAATGCTATCTCTTTCAACTCCATGCATTTTCACTGGGTGTCCCCCATGTCTGAAATGGCCATTCTCCTCTTACCTCATGATTTTTACTACATTCTGCAGGAGTTCTTTCTAGCTCCTCCCATTGTCGCCCATTCTCTGAGATGACTTTACATTTATGCTCTATATTTCTTATATGTACATAATTGCTTAAATGTCTCCATTATTTGAATATAAGGTCTTTGAGGACAGGCAGGACTATCTTTCTTTACATCCATAACACTCAGAGCACACATGTTCAGTTGTTTTTCAGTCATGGCTGACTCTTCATGATCCTATTTAGGGTTTTTTCAGCAAAGTACTGGAATGGTTTGCCCATTTTTTTCTCCAGCTCCTTTTATAGATGAGGGACTGAGGCAAATAGGGTTAAGTGACTTGTCCAGAGTCACATAGCTAATAGTATCTGAGGCCAAATCTGAACTCAGCAATATGAGTTTTCTTGACTCCAAGCCCAGCACTTTATCTATTTTGCTACCTAGCTATCCTTTGAAGAAAGTGAGCCGTTAAGAAATGCTATTTGTGTCTATAGTAATTGAACAACTAAGAAGTGTCTTATAGGGAACAAACTGTAATTTCCTTGGGAGCAGTAATTTGAATGAGTGAATAAGGATATCTTATATAAAGAATAACTCAAGTCAGTTTAATCTGTTTTTTTTTTTTATCAGTGACAGTCCTGATAGAGGAGAAATTACTTTATTAAGCTTTATTAAAAATGTTATGGCAATCTGAGGAACTGGGGAAGTATAGTTTAAGCATTACAACATTTAAATGATTATTTATAACTTATAGATGGGAGGCAACTCTTCACAATTATGTATTATAATATGCATAGTCTTGAAATGTTTTATAAATATTAGTCATGATTCTCATCATTTTGCAATTAAATATTTACTGCTTTATAATATAACTATATAAGTTGCTTTAGGGTAGCTTATTGAAGTAGAAGGAAACATAGCTTACTTTTCTTTGAATCTCTTTAGTTGCCGTAGGATTTCATCAGTGTCTGAACATTGAGGAAAAGAGCAGATTAATGCAAGCTTTGTCATATTTCACCCTTTAGCAAGTTGCTTTAATAAACTTTTTCAGAAATGCTTTATATTCAATATTGGGAGTACCTTACAAAGATTATAGCCCCTGTAGAAATTTGTCTTCATCATATAATTTCAATGACATCTTAGCCAAGCCCCAGCAGAGACCCATATGAAATATTGTTCAATTTTCTACTCATTTGGCATGTACATAACATTGTTTCTATGGAATTTCTTCTAAAACTGTTTTCTTAGAATTAACTCAAAGATCTACTAAAAATGCTGGAATTCTATGATCATGAAAAATTCTCTTCTTAAATGAAGAAATCACTTCATTGAGAGAAAAGAATGATACAGCAATTATTCAAGAAAATTTATGATGGGATTAAAGGGGTCACCCTCCCCTTTCCAATAGTCTAGTTGAGGGGAAGGAGAAGAGTACATTTGCTACCTAAAGACCAAATCACAGTAGTTTCCACATAAGAGTCTTTATTAAACCTTCTGGCTTCTCCTTATAGTTTAGTATCACCATGATTCTTACAGGTTATGGACATTGATAGGCTTTTACACAACTAGCCTATTTTTTAATGTTTTAACAACTAGCTCTTCAGAAACAAACCAAAAAAAATGCCCCACAACTCACTTTTAAGTGTAAATATACACCAATATTTTCTCCATGGCTTCCTTGAGTATCAGTAATCAACAAAATAATAATTAAGCCCTGACTTGTAATGTTTGACATGTCTGCATTAGGTTAGATCTGGTTGTCAGCACAGTCCTATAAGACATCTTACTACTAAATGCTAATTTTTTTTCAGGTCCCCTCCTAAATAAATTATCTCAAAATTCATATCTATGTCACAATATGATGCCATTGAAAGCTTGGCTTTAATAAAAGGCTCTGTCTTCCAAATACAAGATAAATCTCAAGTTTGAAAACAAAAATTCAAGGACCAAATTGTCATTCCACTCCTGTCAAATAGCCTTACACTGTATGGGTTATGGCCAAGCAGACACTGAACCATTCAAGGCCACTGTCTGTTTGGCATGTAAATAAAACCCTGTATTTAGCATTGAAAGCCCCTCCAGACTATCTTCCAGGCAGAATGATGACTTCCTTGCTATCCCCTTTGCACAAGCTTGTTCCTTATTCCTCCTGTGACTGTGGTGAGGAGACTAAGAAAGGCAAAAAGTCCCAGCTTATAATGGAGGAGACAGCATGAAAAGACCACCCATACCCTGCATATACCCACACCACACCACCATCCTTGGCATCCCTAACCCGTGTCAAAACTCATCTCCCTTACTACTTCCTCTACAAAACACACTGCATCTTTCTAAATTCCCCTCCCCCACCCAAGTTACTTTGTAAATATTTTATATTGACTTATATGTGTAATTGTTTCTTCACAATAAAATGTAAACTTATTAAGGACTGGAATTACTTTCATTTTTGTCTTCATGAACTTCACGCCTAGTATCATAGTTCAAGTGTAATAAGTGTTAATTGAGTCGAACTCTCTGGAAATGAATAGGTCTCAGGAACAACTTCCATCTCCAGTAGGGCAACCTGATCAAGACATTTAGTTGGTTACTATCAGCAACATAAAAGCAGTGGTTGCTTAATAAATACTGTGTTGATCTTCCAGTTGAATAACCATCTCTAATAATTTTTCACAAAACAAATTTTGAACCAACAAATTAATAAACATTTCTTAACTGCTAATATAACAGAAGAGTCCATATTGTACATTATAGAGATGATTCCATCTTTTCAGCAGGGGGGAACTTAGTGATTTTAGAGTAGGAAAAGTAGGAATGGATATTCATCTAGACATAAATAAAAGTTCTGCCTCCTGAATGAAGAATTCAAAGAGTTATGGGGATATACATTAGTAGGAGCCACTTGTGGAATGCTAGCCAAGATGCTTCAGCAAAATTATTGGAAGTGATTATTCAATTGGTCAACCAATAAAGTATTTCCTAAGTATCTGAATGCCAAACAACAGGAATACAAAGACAAAAACCAAACTGCCCCTGTCCTCCAATTTAAATTCTACAGTAAGAGGAAAATAGTATGTATATAAACAATCAAAATGCATTTACTAAGCACTTAGAGTGTGCTGGAGATATAGTATCTGCTCTCAGGGACCTTCCCATTCGAATGGGAAAAATGATATAGCTAGCTAGCTAGAAGCTATATAGAGTAGATAGGAAGTAATCTGAGAAAGGAAGATACAGACAGCTGGGGAGGGCCAGACAAGAACCCTTGTAGAATGAGCTGATACTTGAAGGAAGCCAGGAAAGAGACCTGGGTGAGGAGGGAGAGCATCCAGGCATGAGGAGCAGCCAGTTCTAGGGCACAGAGTCTGAAGGCAGAGTTGTATTCATGGACCAACAAGTCAGCCAGGTCAACTGGATCACACAGAATTTATTGGAGAGTAAGTGTGAAAAAGCCTGGAAAAGTCAGAAGGAGCCAGTGCCAAAAAGAGGACTTTCTAACTTTCTCTTGGAGAGATTAGTTACATGTTAATGAGAGAGAGAGACAGAGAGATGGAGAGGGAGATGGAGATACATTAGGAGCTGGGGCCTAAGGAAGAGAATCTAGTCCTGAGTATGAGAAAAAACAGAGGTTACTACAGTGTACATAAAGAAGAAGAGCATTCCATGCATTGTGAACAGCTAGTGAAGAAAATGGAAAACAGAAATAGTGTATGATGAACATCAGGAAAGCTATTAGAGATACGACATAGATTGCATAAAGGAGAGAAACATGTCAAAATACTGGAATGAGTCAGATTGTGATAAACTTTAATTGCCAAAAGAGAAGTTTATTTACTCAATCTTACAAATATTAAGGTGCCAGTGGAGTTTATTATACAGTACAAAGGGTGACATGTACATGAGACCCATGTTTCAGGAAAATCACTATAGTTGTTTGGAAATTGGATTAGAGAATTAAGGAAAGACCAACTTAAAAAACAACAACAACACAAAGTGATTATGTAAATTAAAACCAAAAGGGCATATTTGAGAGACAGGGAAGATTAAAACAAGGTGAGGCAATTGATTTGGATATTTGGAGGTGAATGAGGAATTGAGGACTGATTACACCAAAGTTGAGGAGATGGGTGTCAGGGAAAAATAATGGTACTTTCTGTAATAATAAGGAGGTTCACAAGATAGTTTTGGGATAAGAGATAATGAGTTGTGTTTTCAATTTATTAAGTTTGAAATACTCAGTTTAAAGTCAGTTAGTGATGTGGGATTAGAACTCAGGAGAGAGTTTTAGGTTAGAAATAATAGAGATATAGCTATATGTAGATAGCCACATCTATGTATCTCACTTATGTGTATAGTACGTGTAATATGCATAGAGATGTAAATTGAACTGGAGTTGTTGAGATCTTTGGGAGAGAACATAGAGAAGAGAAAAAAGTGCTTTCTGAAATGCTTTCCTTGCCAGATTAATTCACATTTCTTGTGGTTTTCTAATGGTAAAAGGCTCTATTTGATCAGCTTTTTTTCCTTTATAGTGCCATTGAGAATGAAATACTTAGCCCTGTTCTGCAATGTTGTGTTTTGTTTTTTTTTTAATTCCCTTAGGCAACATTCACAGTTACATTTAGAGAGCTAAATGCTCATTTAGATAATGAATATGGAGTGAGAATGAAGTCTTGTCCTTGGTACATTCTGTTAATTTTCAAATAGTTGCAGTAGTTGGGCTATGTAAACTCTGCTTTCTCAGTATCTCCTAAATAAAATAGATGAGAAATAGAGTATATACTTTTGATCCCTCAGGGGAAAAAATAAAGCAAAACTTTTTTTCCTGCCTTCTTCGCAGCTATATTTCTTATACTTTGAAAACTGATTAATAAAAGCATGACCAGACAACTAAATAATAAGAACTATTTATTAACCCAAAGGCAGCACCAACAGCCTTGCATTTAATCTTAGCATTCTGTATGCTGAGGACCAAAAGTCAGTGTTATGTTGATTATAGACTCAATATTTTTTCCCAATAGCCTGGTGATTGCCTGTTCACAGTTAACTAGGGAATCCCCTAGTGTCAGTTTGAATTACTTATTCATTAATCTTATCTATGATAAAATAATTTTTAAATGTCAGAAAGCCAAACATTGCCCTCTTTTTTCCAACAGCCTGGAATTGTGTCGCCCTTTAAGCGAGTTTTTCTAAAAGGAGAAAAAGGTCGGGATAAAAAAGCCCATGAGAAGGTTACAGAAAGACGCCCTCTTCATACTGTGGTGCTATCTCTGCCTGATAGAGTTGAACCAGATATACTGTTGAATGACTATATTGAAAAGGAAGTGAAGGTAAGTAGTGATGGTAGAAACAGGAAAAAATGTTCATTTAATTTTTCACCCAGTCTATTTATGTGTGCAAGTGGACTTGTAAGATAAAAAACACTTTTTAACCTCAGTTGACCCTAGAATTTCATTGTCATCTAACTGCAAAATCACGCCCCATCAAAAAATTTGCTAATTATATAACTGTGATTATTCTTTCTCCCACTCCAAGTCAAAGGCTAAGTATATTATATTTTATCTCTCCCCCAGAGTTCTTTGGTAACTTCAAGTGGGGTTTGGTGGTGTCTGATGTCTGCCTTTGGCTCATCACCAATAATGCTCCCTCAATTTTGTGAGGGACCCTGATTCTCTTTAATTACTTAATAATCAAATTACTTTTTACAAAGGAATATTTACTTCCAAATTATAGAAATCCTAAGGGGCATAGTCCTCCTAACGTATCAGCCTCTGGTGAACAGAAAGGAATTCGTTTAACAGCTGAATTTAATTCTTATTTGGCATAGTCTCATTAAGTTCCAAGACGAGAACCCCACAACTTCTAGTATAGGGGTCCTCCGCTAAGGTCACCAAGGCTTGAACTCCCAGATCCTGGTACTCCTGACTGACCCCCAAACTGAAAAAGACAATTAAAACAAACCAAAACTAGAAATCTTTTTCACAGGGTCTAAAAGATGGGATATGGAGAGAAGATAGCCTTGCCCCTATATGCATATCAGAGCATAGTCAACTAATTAAAAGAATATTACTACTGAGAAATTTATACTTAAAAGGAAATTTTTATTAACAAGAGCTATTGCACTTAGAAAAGAAGCTTCATCTGTTCCCTTTGCCTTGTCTTACTTAATCTACAGATTTTTTTTAATAATCCATGTTCATATTTTTAGGATCGATATTATTTAATTGGTCATTTGTCCAATAAATATTTGTTAATCACCAACTAACCACAGCCATGTTTAGCTTGGCTTGCATTATAGACTTCTGAATTGATCATTTCTGTTGAATTTTATCACTGGTAGAGGTAATAGCTAGTAAATCACATTGTGGATATAAATTTAGAATACTCATTAATAGATTTTTAACTTCATTCTGTTTATGTTTTGCTTTTACTTCATCTTCAGTTGTCTATTAGACATTTCAAACTCGATGATCTAGAAAAGTCTTAAATTCATAAAATCTAGAACTTAACTCATCAACCTTTCCTCTCTAAACTCTTTTCTCTTCCAAACATTCCTATTTCTGTCTAGATGCTTTACTACCATCTTTCTATGCTGTCAGGATTGTAATTTTGATATTAACATCAACTCCTCATTCTCCCTCACCCCACATATGCAGTCAACTAGTTGCCAAACCCTATTATTTTTACCTATATAGCATCTTGATCAAGCCTTTTTTTCCACTTTCACAGCTACTCTTGTCTTCTTTGGCTTCCCAGAGCTTGAGAAAAAACTGAGGGATGGAGGGATTGGAGGTCATGGTGAGGATGCAATACAGGATTTGGAGTGAGAAGGCATAGGGAGAGGTAGAAAGATATTAGATTATAATAGATAAAGGGATTTCAGAGTTCATGAACATGATGAAAAAATTATTATATTTTAAAAAGAAAGAATAATAGAAGTTACACCATAAATCTGATGAGAATTTAGGAAAAACTCTTGCTGTTTTATTCCAATGTCCTATTAAAAAGCCACTTTCTGTGAGCATTATTTCCCCTAGGAAGATTCACCAATGTGCTCTTTGGGTTTCCCATTGCCACCGGTGCCATTCTGGATATTTCATACTCAGATTCAAGAGGCTTTCCCAGAGCTTCTTGATGGTTCTTGAACTCAGAGTTAATCATTAGCCTTTAATAGAAGTATAATGTTAACCTCTCAATTAGTATATTGTATAACACACAGACATTCTGTGATATGTGGACTTTGCCATTCCATCTAACAACAAAGAAGCCTAGTGGATCTCATATGATGGATCCTTAGGAAGTCCTACATATATTTAGCATCAAGAAGATAATGCCCAATCTTTAATTCTCTAGGGAGCCAGAGGAAACTGAAATCGAGAAATAGACAGGTTGGCAGAGGTAGTTTTAAGGTGAATGAATAGTCTCAGCTCTGAAATTCATTGCAGTTCATCCTGAGATTATAGATTGGTCCAAAGAAATCTAACAATCTGAGCAATGCAGTCAGCCATTCTTCAGACTAGCCTTCATTCTGTACTTAAGACCAGCCTTCCATTCCAGAGGCTCAGGTCCCCAGATGAATGAGAAATACTATGGAGTAATTTCCAGGGAACCAGGAATCATAGGAAATAGAAAAAGACGCGGAAATGAGTAAGTTATTAAGTATTTACTGTGTGCCAAGTGTTGTACTAAATGCTGGGGTTATGAAAAAAAAATTTTTTTTTAAATATAGCCTGCATCATTTGAAAGGAGGAAGCAGTATATAAGTAGGTACATGTATGATATAAACTGAGTAAATGGAAGGAAATCTGAAAAAGGAAGGCACTATCCCCTGAGAGGGACTAGGAAAAACCCACCACAGAGGGGAGAGATTTGAACTTAGTCTTGAAGGAAACCCTCACTTTCTTCTTTATGATCATCATGTCCCTCAAGACTTAGTACCATACTCAAAGATTGTATGTAAAGTTTAGCAAATAACAGTAATAATGGATAATTTTTCTACTGAAAGAGTGTGGAAGAAGTCAGAGACCTGACCAAACTAATGAGAAGGTTGGGTGGATGGGCTGTCTTTCTTGGGGGATGCACACAACATATGACAACCTGCCAAAGCAAATCAGATCTATCCCAGCCATTGCCCATTTCTGCTGATTCTCTTGGAATGAATAACATATCATAAAGGCAGGAAAAAACCTTAAATGTATCTCCACTGAATTTGAAATCCTGAGTTAGGAAATGAAAGGACTTGGGGCAAAATAGAGGATGGCAGAGATAGGTAATAGGTTCACCTTCCAATTGAAAGTTATCAAAGGGCATACATGAGCGCTGAACACCTGGTTACTTAGCATCAAAGAGCAGGATTTAGTTTAGTGGAATATCATTTGAATATCAAAAGGATGGTCTTCTAGCGAAGGGTAAAGTTCATAATAATGATGACAATTTCTTTTTGTAGAGAACTTTATTGTTTCAAAGTCCCTTATTTCATGCAGGCCTCACAGTGTATCTGTAAGATGGGTAGGACCCTTATAGAGGAAACCCAAGTCAAGAGCTAAATGGGTAATCCAGCATCAAATAACTAGATAGTGATAGAGGTCAGAGTTGACACCTGGTTTTGGAACTCTTCCATCCAGTGCATTTCCTTTTCTGCTGTACTTTTTCCCTAGTGCATCTTCTGAAAACTGGAAAGAATCTGTTTGGCAGTTATGACTATAGAGTAATAATGAATTGTAGAGAATTATATTACTAAAGAAATAACAATTGATACACATCTGATAACCACTGGTACATATAGATGAAAAAATACTTTTCATACAACTGTGACATGCACAAGGAGTACCAGTGTGCCAAGTTATTCCTCAGTAGATAAAGTCTAGCGCAGGTACTTAAGATGGACAGTGAGTTGAATCTAGAACTGAATAGGAGGAGAGCAGACTGAATCGTATTTGGAAAACTGTGGTGTGCTTTTAATAATCCCAAGCTACTTTCTGGCACAAAGACCCCATTTTTTTGTTATTGTTATTTTCTTTAAACACAAATGTCTTCCCATTGATGTGTGTTCATAAATCCTACAACATTACACAGAATTTCTGAAAAATCTGAAATGTAAGTAATCTTTAGCAACGGCAAATGCTAGTCATTAGCAGAGTACAAATTATTTCCAGTGACTACATATGTGCAAGAAGTAACAGAAAGACAATAGTTGAGGAAATATATGTTTGAGACAATTGTGTCAAGAGCTTGAGATAACATACGACTGATTTTTTAAAATTGCTATCTATAAAATGTTTAATAGATAGATAAATAAATAAACAAACAACTAACTAACTAGCCTAAAGGAAGATCTCCATCCTATTGAGATGCTCTTTGGAAGAATACCAACAAGCCAGGAGGCATGGATGAGTTGTGATATGCTTCTTTGGAGGGAACAGCAACACTGACAAGTTCATATTGAAGTAAAGAATTTTATGATGTGTAGTCTTGTTCATGGGTTCATGGCATAGATAGTTGAGAATGAAAAGGAAAATAATGAATTGAGTTGCTTTCCTGTGTCAACAATTGTAGTTTGTTTACAAATGATCCCTGTGATGGGTCTGCTTCTAATTTTATAATATTTCACCTAGGAGGCTGACTTTAGCTCCTACCTTACTGATTGTTGATTAGTTTTAAAACATTTGCTTTATTCAAATAAAATGTCATCCTGTATGTAGGCTATCTTCTGATAAATTATATCCCATATGTGAATCAATATTATTTATTAGTCACCTGATCATTAATTAATATTAAATGTATGTTCACAAAGATGATTGTCACTTGCATGAAGGAGACCTAGACCAGGTTAAAGGAAGAGAGAGATGCTCCAGCTGTGCCTATTTATAGAGGACTTGGTGCTGGGGTTCATGGACGGACAAGAGCTGCAGGTTTGCATGTCCACATAGATTTATATGAATTGATCCCCAGTACTAGTCTTCATTATCACTGTACTTTTCCAATACTTAGAAGATGAACTTGATTCCAACTAAAAGTTGCTGTCTCAGTGTCTTCATCTTCTCTCTCTTCTTCAAAATTTCCCAGCGTTCTAGAGTCAGCAGTGCTACAATTGGGAGGGATAGGCCAACCCCTCCTCCTACAAAAAAGGAAACCTAGACTTTGTCAGCAAGATTAGTGTGAGAGTGCCGGCCTCCAGGCCAGACTCCCTCAGCTTCAGTCCCCGGCATCCCTGCCACCCTGCTCTTCTCCATGTCAGAGTTAGAAATGAGTGAGTGGGGATGTGATGCAGTGGATGAAGCTCAAGACTTGGGACCAGAACGCCTGGCTCAGACCCCACCTTGCAGAGCTGCCATTTTCTAGTCTGTGAATATTCTATTGGTAAAACAGTAAGTCAGTTCTAAACATCCATTAATCCCATTATTGGGCATATATGACAAGGAGGTAAAAGAAGTATTTTCATATATACCAAGATATTTCTAATAATATATTTTGTATTAGCAAAAAAGAGTGGAGACGAGACTGGAAAAAAATCAGTTACAGTTCAGTAGAGAGCAATTCAACAAACTACATGAGCATAAAGGAACTATAGAAACATAGATTTAGAGGCTGGGAAGGGCCTTTATATTGTCTAGGCGGTCTCCTTTAACTCAGACCCAAATAGACAAGGGTCTTGCTTGAAGGCTTGACATGGGGATACACTGGAAAGTTGTGTTGTAAAAAGATAAGTGGTATTCTATAAAACTTAAATCCTGGGGATCTCTTATTTTCTACTGAACCACATTTTTTTTGAGTATATTATAATACATATAGATCATCTAGTACAAACTATTTTATAGATCATGGCATTTTTCAGTTTGGTTCTATTGTTCTTTCTTTTAAAAAAAAAATTAAATGTTAGTTTTTCAATCAGTGAAAATCTACCTTTTCTGCTTTCCATTTATTTCCTCCTCCCCATTGAAAAAGAAAGAAAAACAAAATCTCTATTACAAATCTAGATAGCCATAAATATGTTTGTATGTATGTGTACATACCACCACATATTCAAACAAAATAAATTCCTGAACTGGCCAGTCCAAAAAAAAAAAGGTTCAATCTGTGCTCTAAGTACATCATTTCTCTTATCAGAAGATAGGGAACATGTTTATTTTCATGTTTATACTCCATTACTGTCCATCATTCATTCCAACCAAACTGAACTGTTATTTGTTATTTTTCACATTCATCCTGTACTTTTATTCATCCTGCATTTTCAAGGCCTGTGTATATGTTATTTCTCTTTTCTTGACCTTTATTTCTGAATTTCTATCTCTCCTTTAAAGCTTAGTTGAAATTTTACTTTCTCCATGTCTTTTTTTCTGATCTCCCAGCAGAAGTTCTTTTCCTTGTAATTCTCTTATGGCATACATCTCTGAATCTATTGGCCATTTAAGACTTAGCTAAAATTTTACTTCTCTACTAAAGCCTTTCTTCACACATTCAGTTAGAAGTAATTTCTTGCAACTCTCTTATGGTACCTGTTAGATCAGTCTGCCTTATTTTATAGTTGCACTAATATCATCTCCCCAGTAAAGATTTTTTTTAATTACTTGAAAAGCTATCCAAATCCACTTATATCTTATTGATTTCTAAAGATAGCTCTCTTCCCTCCCCCCAACTTAATGAGCCATCTCCTGTACAGAAGATAAAAAGAAAAATAATTCAGTTAAACTAACTAAATCTGACAGTAAATACAATGTCCAACCAAGCTTTAATAAAAACTCCTTAGGAACAAAGACTGGCTTATTCATTTTTATGTTGCCTGTCTCTAGAAAGGATTTTCAGACAGAGGGCAGTGTTGAGACATATGATATAACATATAAACCCTGATGGTATCATTAAGGATACGATATGTTGGTCATGTGGCAAGACAAGGAATAAATAACAAGTGGACAATCACATTGCTCCTCAAGTAGTCTTTAAGTGCTGGGAGAAAGCAAGAAAGGTTGAGAAAGCAAGAAAGGTTCCTTAGCACAATGCCTTTCACATAATAGGTACTTAATAACTGTTTCTTGACAGACCATTTGACAAGTGGAAGACCCGGGCAAGAGTTGAATAAGCTGGGCAAAAATAAATCGATTGTGAACTGCATTGCTGGAGGAGACTTCTAAATTAATGAAATCTCAGTATTATTGTGAATGTCTTTCAAGCCCTTTTAATTTAACTCTTATCAAGTTGGTATTTTCTGTAAGCTAATTAACAATTTCTTGATTTATTCATTTAAAATTTGAGTGCCTTCTTTACAAAAGAGACCATCTTTGGTATTATGGGGGATGTAAAAATGAATAAAATGTGGTAAGCCCTTATAGCTTAAAGATAATAAAGAGGAGATAAGGTAAATGAGACTATAGCCAGAAAATAGTTCAAAATAAAATATGCAAAGAAATTCTTGAAGTAGTTAGTGTGTTCTTTTTATTTTATGTTACTCTGAACGTGGCAAACATCAACAAGGATGAACATTATCTTAATTTAGAAGAGAATTGTATGAAACAGAAAAAAAGAAGAGTATTGTATATGAAACCATAAATCTCTATAATTCCACTCACAAGAATTTTTTTTAACTATTCCTTTTGAGCATAGTTCAACAAAACAAGTCCATAAAAGGAGTATATTTTAAATTATAGGCATCATTCTATAGCTCTGCTCTATTCTCTCTCTGTCAAGACTTGATATTTTCCTTATCAACCTTCTGGAGTCATCAGTCACTTCATTGATGAAAGTTCTTGACTCTTTCAACGTTTCTGTGAATTATATTTTGTCATTTCTGTCCCCATTTCACTGCTTCCATATGCTGTACTTTGTTCAGCTGAAGCCAATTGATAGTTAGCCGTCTTCCCTCCCTCCCCACAAAGTATTGGCTACTATAAAAAACACTATTATGAATATTTTTGAACAAATCCATTCTTTTTCTCTTTGCTCTCTTCAGGTTATTTCTCTGCTTAGTGAGTTGGAGTATAATTCCAACTTGCTTCCCAAAATTTTTCCCCCAGTTTACTCTTTCCCCTCTAATTTTAATCACAATAACTTTGTGTGAAAACTTTTCTATTTTGTGCAGTCACAGAATTTGAGTTAAAGCAGCCATCTAATCCTAAGCATATACAAAAGGAATCCTTGCTGCAACACATCAGTGTCTAGCCACTGCTCAAAGTATCTGCTATGTGCCAGGTACTGTGCTAATAAGCAGTTTATCAGTATTCTTACAATAGCTTTATGACATAGGTGCTATTGTTATCTTCATTTTACAGAAGAGAAAATTGAGGCAGACAGAGGTGAAGTGGCTAGCACCTGTTTGGGATCAGATTTAAACCTGTTTTTCTGACTCCTCAGCCAAGTATTCTATCCTTTGTACCCCCTGAGCACAGCACCCCCAGAAGCCCTCCAGTCACTTTTTTGGTATTGAGGTATGATGAGGACAGAGTGCTGTATGGGATTATCACTTCGCTCCTCCAAAGTGCAATGAATGAATCAAAGAAAGAACTGTTATAGTACTAGTGGAAAATGACTAAAGATATAGAAGGTATCTAACCTTCACATATTTAGAATCTTATTCCCTCTTCATCCCTGCTGATCAGAGCTTTGATTTCCTTCTAGGCTTAACTCTCCTCCCAGTTTCTCCATGAAGCTTTCCCTCCCCCATTGTTAGTACTTTGTCTCAAATTACTTGCTATATTCTTTTTGATTGTTGCTGAGGTAATTGGGATTAAAGGACTTGCCCAGGGTCACACAGCTAGGAAGTGTTAAGTGTCTGAGACCAAATTTGAATTTGCGTTCTCCTGACTTCAGGGCTGGTGCTCTATCCACTGCACCACCTAGCTGCCCCTACCTGCTATATTCTTAAAAGCCCATATGGGATAAACAGATTTAAAGCCAAAATATTTCATTTGTGTTATATAGAAGGCACAGGACCCACATAGGGCTTTTCCTTTAATAAACACTTAATGCATGTCTGTTGAAATGAATAAAATTGTTCTGAGACTCAACAATAAAGACATTGGTGTAATCTTTGAGTCAAATTAGCAGTGAAAACCAAGAAGAACAGCACACTACTGGGGTCTGGTGCCTGGCAGAACTTACCACCGTGTTTGAAGACAAGGTGTGAGCACCTACTTAATTTTGGTTTGGGGGGGGGGGGTTAACTGGTTTTTGAATCGACTTTTCTTCAGCACATAGATTTTAAGGAAATGTCACTAACTTCAGTGTCATCAAGAACAAAAGAAAGAAAAGTAATAGTGATAATATTTTCCTTCCCCCCCATAATCCAGTAAGGTGCTTTGTAAATCTTAAAAGTGCTACATAAATGTCAATTTCCTAGCCAGAATCACTCTGGACCAACATCTAAATATTGTCAAACTGTACAGATGCAAAATTGAAATATAGCATTATTTCTTTCTCAGTTTTTTTTCCCTTCTTGATCCGATTACGTATGCATATATTGGATTTAACATTTTAACATATTTATTGTTATTTCATTGTTCACATAGAATTTTGGTAGATACACTATGTGTCATTCCTAGGTCTAAGAATGCTTTGTTAATTTATTGAATTGAAGATAATTCTCTTTTCCCTTTTTTGTCCATTACCAAATCCTGCTATTGTATTGTTTTAATAATGAATTGCATTTTTGTGCCATTAAGAAGCTCTTTTTAGTTATTTGTAGAAGGAGATGTTATATGTGTTCTTAATATTATAAGGTGTAAAAGAAGTTCCTTTTTCTGTTTCAGTATTTAGGCCAATTAACATCAGTCCCAGGCTACCTGAATCCCTCCAGTAGGACTGAAATTCTACATTTCATAGATAATGCAAAGGTGAGTACCATCCTACTATAATTTTTTTTTATTTGTTTTTGGTTTTTAAAATTTATTAGTTTTCAACATTTATAATATTTTGATTTCCAAGTTTTTTCCCTCTACTCTCAAGGTGTCAATCAATCTGATGTAGAAATATGTATAATCATTTATTAAAGAATAATTGGAACAAAAGGGAAAAGTAACAAGAAAAAAAGAAACACCAGAAAAGTGAAAATCACATGTTTCAGTCTACATTGAGACTCCATAGTTCTTTCTCTGGATGTAGATAGCATTTTCTATCATAAGTTTTTTGGAAATGTCTTAGATCATTATATTACTGAAGAGAGCAAAGTCTGTCTATACAGTGTTGCTATTACTGTCTTATTATAATCTTTGATTCACCCGACTAGAGGATAGATAACCTACCATATATACTCGAGTATAAGCCCAATTTTTGGGCAGAAATCCCCTCGGCTTATACTCGAGTCACTAGATAAAACACGTGTAAATATCCCTTTGAATGCCCCCCTGCTATGTAGTGTACAGCATGAGTGCCGACTGTGATTCTACAGGGCCAGCTGTTGCTACGGTGATGTGGCTGTTCCTGTAGTATCACAGTCAGTAACCGGACTGTATACTAATGCTGGTAACCGCTCTACATACGTATACCGGCCCCCGCTCTCCTCCTCTGCGGGCACCGGTGCGCTACCTAAACCTACTGATATAATAAGTTTTCCCAGATTTTTGGATTAAAATTAGGGGCCTCGGCTTATATTCGGGTCAGCTTATACTCGAGTATATACGGTAATTTAGAATCATCAAGAATAAACTATTAGTAATTGCTAACATGGAAACTTTGATCTTCAGAAGAGATTTAAAAAGATTTATGCATATTTTGCACAATAAATGTACTTGTTAGTTAACTGTGGTCAAGTTGAAGAGGTGCAGTGATGTCAGAGCTCATCATATGTGTCACATGTGATAACTCTACAAAATCCAAATTCTTTCTCCTTCTCTTTATTCCCTCCCCAAACTTAAAAAAAATTTTTTTTGATGTAATACCAACCTTGGCAAATTTAACCTTTTTAGGCTTTAGTTTCCTCATCTGATGGATGAATGAAAAGAATAGATGAGTTGTAATTTCCCTTGCATCTCTAAATGCTGTGATCTTTTGGTTCTATTCTAAAAATTATCCTATTAATTTGTAAAGGCTAAAAGTACAAAAATTACAAATCACCCTTAGCCTGTAAAATGCCATATGAACTCCTCATTGATATTTAATAAAATTAAAGTTGTTTTAATTTAACACATAGCTAGTATTCAAATATAGAAATACATATATTTTTCCATTGTGAAGTATGAATGAAATAATGAATTTATCAACATATATTTAAATTATTTTGCTTTATGACTTTAAAAAATAGATTGCTACACTACCTGAGGCAGAAACGGGCTTGGGATGAGAATGGTCCTTTGATGTCCACTGTCCACAGTAGGAAGAGTTATAACCCAACTTTTTATTTCTTCTTATAGCAGTTCAAAGTGTAGTGACTTATGCCTAATGTAATGTAGACTAAGGAAATAAGTTAACCATTTGCAACATTCTACATGTCCCCCAGTTCCCCAATATAATTTGTTAGAAAAAAATCCCCAGTAACAGCTTCATTATGTCAAGTATATTATACCTACTATGACCCTAAGAAAAGAAACCCATGACTATATTAGAACTTATACCCAAATGAATTTTATTCTTCAAAATAGCCACTTTGGGAGGCGACATATATGCCATAGATGCTGCCATTACTCATTGCTCTCAGCACTAGTTTAGTAAACATACAAGAAAATTAGTTCCTTTTCTTTGTAGTCATTATATGATCTAATATAAATAAATAAGTTTATTTCTATTAGAATATATAAAATATTATTTATTGTTATAATTATATATTATTATGTATAATTATAATAAATAATATGTAAGTATTATAAGTATTATTAGATAAATATAAATAATAAATCATTATATGATTTAACCTTTCTAGGCTTCAGTTTCCTCACCTGATGAATGATTTTAGTGTCTGCCATATGTGAGACACTGTGCTAGGAAAGTGGTGATACAAAGATATTGCAAAAACCCTGATATGTGTGTGTGTGTGTGTGTGTGTATGAGAGAAAGAGAAGAGGAGGATAGAGGTGGAGAGAGAGAATGTTTATATACACATATGTATGTGTATTTATTTTTAAGCTATTATACAGAATGGACTGTTACACATGAAAAGGTGCTCTAAATCACTATTGATCAGAGAAATGCAAACTAAGACAGCTCTGATATACTACCACAAACCTCTCAGATTGGCTAGGATGACAGGAAAAGATAATGCTTAATGTTGGAAAGGATATGGGAAAACTGGAATACTAATACCATTGTTGGTGGAACTGTGAGTGATCCAACCATTCTGGAGAGCAATTTGGAACTGTGCTCAAAAGGTTATTATACAGTGCGTACCCTTTGATCTAGCAGTATTTCTACTGGGTTTATATCCCAAAGAGATCTTAAAGCAGGGAAAGGGACCCACAAAAGTGTTTGTGGCAGCTCTTTTTATAGTGTCAAGAAACTGGAAACTGAATAGATGCCCATCAGTTGGAGAATGGCTGAATAAGTTATGGTATATGAATGCTATAGAATATTATTGTTCTGTAAGAAGTAACCAACAGAATGATTTCAGAGAGGCCTGGAGAGACTTACATGAACTGATGCTGAGTGAAATGAGCAGGACCAGGAGATCATTATATACTTCAACAACAATATGATGATCAATTCTGATGGACGTGGCCCTCTTCAGCAATGAGATGAACCAAATCAGTTCCATTTGTTCAATAATGAATAGAATCAGCTGTGAATGTTATAGAATATTATTGTTCTGTAAGAAGTAACCAACAGAATGATTTCAGAGAGGCCTGGAGAGACTTACATGAACTGATGCTAAGTGAAATGAGCACAACCAGGAAATCATTATACATGGCAACAAGAAGACTATATGACAATCAATTCTGATGGACATGACTCTCTTCAACAATGAGATGAGTCAAACCAGTTCTATTTGTTCAGTGATGAAAAAAGCCATCTACACCCAGAGAAAGGACTGTGAGACCTAAGTTTGATTCACAACATAGCATTTTCACTTTTTTTGTTGTTGTTTGCTTGCATTTTATTTTGCTTCTTTTTTTTTTTTCTGGTTTAATTTGATTTTTCTTGTGAAGCAAGATAATTGTAAAAATATGTATGCATATATTGAATTTAACATATTTCTACCATGTTTAGCATATATTGCACTACTTGCCATCTCGGGGATGGGGGAAAAGGAGGAGAAATTGGAACACAAGGTTTTGCAAGGGCTAATGTTGAATAATTGTCCACGCATATGTTTTGGAAAAAAAAGACTTTAATAAAGGGTGGAAAAATAAAAAGAATGGACTGGACTGTTAAAAGTCTAGGGAAAAAGCCTGGTCCCAAATTACTTTTCTGTTTGAAAAAAATCAAATGTTCTTTAACAATTGATATAATGGCCACATTTGTGCAAAAACAAGAAGTGAAAAAAAATGTTTTGACTATTGCTTTCTTCAGGGGAATACTTTGAAAAGAAATTCATTTGGATGTAGAAGTTCTTATTAAGTTTGTTGAAAAAGATCAAGTTACAAGAATTTATAATGTCACCTTTTACACATAGAGTTCTTCCTTGGAGAAGAAGTTCAGATTTTTTAGCCTACTCCCAAGACGAAGAAGCTCCATTTTCTGACGGCCCTTGGTTTTCTTTCAGAGGGCCCATCAGCTTCCTGGGCAGTTGACCCAGGAACATGATGCTGTGATCAGTCTCTCTGCCTACAACGTAAAGCTCGTGTGGCGAGATGGAGAAGACATCATACTCAGGGTTCCCATCCATGACATTGCAGCAGTTTCCTATATCCGGGATGACTCATCGCACCTAGTGGTGCTGAAAACAGGTACTTTCAGAACCAGGTTTAAATAGTGATCCTTGGGCAAAATCCTTCTGTTTCTCCCACTATTCTTTGTCCTCTCATGTGCACATCAAAGCTTAACACTTAAGAAATGTTAACACTACACTGATGGCTTTCAAGGTACTCTTTTGAGGGTTTATTATAACTGTGAAAACTTAGACTGCTATCAAAATAATAACCTTATTTGCCTATACTGGGACACTGACAGGTCTTATTCTGTCCTTATATAGCATAGTAAATATCCTTACATAAGCACCACATTTCAGCTGTCTGCCTTCTGTAGACCCTAACCACTATTTGAATTTAAGATAAAAGCAGTTTTATTAAATAATATGTTTTTACATTGTTTATTTAGAGTTCTAAATTTATGTTGGTGGAAGTAACTAGACCCTCCTTCTGGACCAATTAACTCTATGCTAGGCTGAGATTACCCTTGATACTTATTTCTTTGAATCAAAAGATTAATGTGGCTTTAAACCAGTGAGTTTGAACTTGTCAGGTCATAACAGTGCCAGCATACAATGCAAAAAGAAAATCATTTTATATGTTTAGGATGACATACAGTTCTGTCCCTTAGTTAATTTCTTTAAAATTTGAGATTTGCTATTCATTTGGGACACAAAGGCTTTTGTTACAATGAGTCACCTCATGGCATACTATTTTGAGCTGTATATATGTTTGTATGTCACTAGTTTATATGGTCATAGGAGAATAATCCAGCTTGATTATTCATCTATCTATGGTGAATCCAATTGTGGTCTTAAGCCACAGGATAAAGTTGGGATGGTTTATGGAATCAACCACTAGAAATTGCAGCCCTGTAATTTGGCCTTTATGTTCTGTACATCAAATGTACTTTTTGTTCTTGGTCTTTGTCATATTTTCTATGGTGGAAGATGGCCTACTTTCTCCTTCATTAACTTGTCCCTCCCAAACTCCCTTCTCTTTCTATCCATTTTCTGTAAGAATAAGCCTTAGGGAATGCTTTTCATTTAACAATAAGGGCATCTTCTCTCTTCCATTTTATTATCCCTCTCCATAAAGTCATTCTACATTTTTAAACACCATATGTTCTTGGAGACCATATCTTAAAATGGATTACTAAATGATAAGACTCTGGCCATACATATTCACTTATTACCTAAAGAATGAAGGTGGCAAAAACAAAACAAAATTGAGGTACAGTTCTTTTAGACAATATCAGATGCACAAGTGACAACAAAAAATTTGGAGATTATGATCAGGTTTAAGCTTCTTCACTAGTTTTGGTTAATATGCTAATTCACATCTTACTATACTCCATGATTACGTGTAAATGACAAGACACCATCATTGTTTGATTATGGCTTCAAGGATAGAGGCTTCCTCATAATAAGTTGTAGATAGAAATACATTCTTGAGTTCTACAAAACCATTTTATTAAGGCATGAGGATTTATGACACCAGCAGAACTACAACAGAATCTCTGCATCAGAAGCTGCAGAACCTGATCCATCACTAAACAAAGTTATGAAATACCTTCTCCTCTGTGCCAGGAGTTTGGCAAGGTGCTATGAATATGCAGAATAGCCCTTGCACTCCAGTGGAGGAGAGAGTGTGCATATATGGAGATATATACAAAGCCCCATTCAAAGTAATGAAGTTGGACTGGGGGGTGGGGGATAGAAGGGAGGGAGGAGGGGGAGGCACAAGCCCTGGGAGAACCAGGAAAGGTTCCACGTCGAAGGTGGGCCTGGCGCTGAATCTTCAGAGAAGCCAGGACTCTTAAGAGGCAGTGAGGGGACTGTATCCCAGGCGTGGAGGATACTGATTGCAAACATAGGGATTGGAAGGATAGTAGGAGCCTCAGCTTCTCATGAAGGCCTGGAGAAAAGGCCTGGGTTCTGCTTCAGGTTGTCTGAGGTGATGGACAGGACATGTAATTCAAGGTATCTAGTACTCAGCAGATTAAGGTTCATTATCTCAATCTAAGAGTCCTGCTGGGGCTTGATTGGACCTCTGGTGTGGAGCACTCCTAATTGAGGAAAGTCCCTCTTTCCAGGGCTTATCTGTGATTTCTCTGTAAGCTGTTGTCTTTATTAAAGAGTTGCCAAGGATGTGGAGGGAAGCTGAGAGACTTGCTTAAGATCACACTGATGGTATGGATTAGAGATCTGAAACCAGCTATGAATCCACTACCCCATGCTGCCTTTCTGACATCTGTGCATAAAGATGATTCTAGAACCCATGAGAAAGGTGATAAGGTCGCCAGGTGTCGGAGACAGAGTAGAAAGAGAAGATGATCTTATAGATTGTGCCACAGTTTTGTATGAATTCTCTATAATCTGCTGTTGTTTCCGTCTTCTATTTGTCTTCCTCTTTTTCTTCCTTATTTGGAATAATTCTCTGAGTGTCTTCAGAGTTTCATTCTCAAGAGTTTTTTATTTCTTCTGGGCTAACTTCCTATGTAGAGTTTTAGTCCATAGAACTACCTATCTACCTATTTTCTGAGTTTTTTGAAATTTGTTCTCCAAGAATCCAGGACACCTGTCAAGTTTGACAACCCCCCCCCCCCTTTCTTCTCTTCCCAGGTGGAGAAAGAACTTGCCTTCAAGGTTCCCAGCATTATCCATTTAGCAACAACATCTATCTTGTCAGTAAGAATCAGAACCAGAACAGCAATTTCCTTTCCTTGCTTCCATCTTTTGTTTTAAGTTGGTAACATAGAGGAGTTTGTTTTAATGGTAGGAGTAGAAGAAGGAAGGGGAAATGACCCAGCTTTGTCTAGTTCTAGGCAGAGATTTAGGAATCTTTGGTTCTGGTTCTCTTCCTAGTTCTATCCCTGTTCCTGCTTCTGGTTTTACTTGAGTTTTCAAGAGAGTAACAAATAAACTCTTTTCTGGTGTCTAGTTCCAGCTCTTAGTTTATTCTGAATACATCATTGGTCTTGTTTCTGATAAAACGTAAACTCCTTGAAGGAAAGAACCATTTTATATAGACCATGTCTGTAGCATTTAGCATAGTTACTTGTACAATGGCTACATAATGTTTATTGAATGGATTTGGATTGAATTGTTTCCCTTGATTATCAATATGATAAATATTAATAAAAATGTTTTCAAGTTTACAAAGCAGTATACAAACATCTCCTTTGAGCCTCTCAAAAATCCTGTGAGATAACTTTACTGTGATGCCCATTTTATGGATGAGAAACCATTCCCCCTTTCTGGAAACTTCATCAGATTCCCTGTTGTCTGCAGAATAAATGTAAATTCCTCTACCATAGAAAGTTCTTCATAATCCAGCTCTACATCAAAGGTGTTAGACATGCAGCCTGCTTGTGCCTGTAGCCAAATCAGATTAAAATGTAACCATATTTAACAAAATGAATTAAAATACAATAAAATGTGGATCATATTAATATATCGTTTTCTAAGACAGTATGTAGTCTGTGGGATCCTTATGTACGATTGGTTCAGTGCTCCACCCACACCCTGATTCTATTTGAGTTTGACAGCATTTCTTCAGGTAGATGACAAGTTATTCCTCCTCATTGTATTCAATCTTGTCTGTTTTTTGTCCTCCTTAATACAACCTCCATCTTCTGCATAGGCTATTCTTCAGTCCTGGAAGGTCTCTCTCCTCTCTTGTACTTTTGGACTTTGTGGATCCTTGAAGTGTTTATTGATTTCCTCTATTGTTAGTATTTTCTTATCAAATTGTTTTTATTTTGCCAGTATCTTGTAGTCACCTACTAGAATTTAAGCTCCTTGAAGGCAGACCTATTTTTGTATTGGTTTTCTCGTCAGTGATCCAAAGGCCTCAGAACCTAGTTCCAGAGAAGAGTTTCAGCCTATTCTTAGGAACAGTGCTTGTGCCTTTTTCCTCCCACTCTGTTCATTAATCCTGTATTATCTATGTGTTCCCAGCTCAGGACCCTGGAATCTCCCCCAGCCAGAGCCTATGTGCAGAAGGCTCTAAAACGCTCACCTCTGGCTCTCTGTCTGAAAGCGGAGTGGTACCCGTTGAAGCGTGCTGCTTGGTAATCCTGGCCACCGAGAACAAAGTAAGAGGGGAGCGAACCAGGAGCTCCTTTGGTATCCTTATCCTGGGGCACGGACAGCTCATCATTAGAAAAGTCACAAGTCAGAGAGCAGTCTCTGCATGATGCCGGGGGTAATTTTTTAATTCCTCAGGCAGTTGGCTGTTCTCTTTTACTCCTCTCTCAGGATACCCTCTTGTTGAGTAGTTGGCTGTCAGTTGTTTTGAGCAGAGAATGGTTCTTACCCAAACAAGCCTTTACTCTAAGCTTTGTGATTCAGAGTTTGACCTCTATGATGCAGGCTAAATTCAGTTTAAGACTAAGGTGAAATATGACTGGCTCCTCTTCTCATTGACCTCTGCTGATAGCCAAAGCCTGAATAAGCAACTAAAAGCTAGGATTTTTGAAGAAGATTCCAATCAGATCAGCACATATTTAGTAATAAATTCTGGGCATGGTGGAAAATACAAAGAGGTAGAAAGCGTGATCCTCACTTCCTAAAGACACCTCAGTCTATGGGAGTTAATGAGACATAAAAGTATAAAATGACATTAAAAGATTCAAACAGTTTAAGACACTAATAGATGAGCTGTCACAAAACAGATTAATGAGAGAATTATGTAGATAATAATTGATGTAAGCACAGAGCCCACCTTAGGAAGGCTTCATCCAAAAGGTATTAGAGGAACCTCCCCTGAGTGGTAGGCAGGTAGGAAAGAGCATGCAGGGAAGGTGTGCTGCTTAGAGGACAGCGAGCATATTTGTTTGGGTGGAACAGAGATGGTCTTAGGAAGGAGTTTTGGGGCCAGACTGGAGAAGCCAGGGGACAATCCGAGTGGCCATCACCCCTGACACCGTCTGCGTATGGCACTGTTCATAGCATCGTGCGTGATTGGGAAGGGAGCCAATTGAAGTTACCATCTCTGCCCTGTTTGCAGGTGGCTGCAGAAGAACTCTGCTCCCTGCTCAGCCAAGTCTTCCAGATTGTTTACACAGAGTCCACCATAGACTTCTTAGATCGGGCAATATTCGATGGGGCCTCTACACCCACTCGCCAACTGTCCCTGCACAGCGGTAGGTAGCCAGATTCGGAGGGATGACACCTGGGGGGAAGGGGGGGGGAGGGAGTTGGCGGTTGGCCCAGGGGTTCTTAATCCTCAGGGTGGGACCTGACTTCTCAGCAAGTGTTCCCTGTTCCGCTTCAGACCTTCCTAAAGATACCATCTATCTTAGCACTAGGGTGAATAGAAGACTGCAGCAGAAGAGAAGCGGGGCCATTCTGTCAGCATGCTAAAGGGAGCTCTCTCAGCCTATTGGGTTTCATCTAACCAGGGCAGAAACAAAAAAGAATGGATGGAGAAGTAATGAAGGAAAATCATCAAGCACCTAATATGTGGTCAGCAGTACAGATACAGAAGTTACACAGTTCTTCTTGAAGAGTTTATATTCTAACAGCAGGAACTAATAATTAGAGTCTTACCTGGAAAGATAGAGGTTTTGTTAAAAAGGCAGGAGATAGTTGATTAATCATCTCTGTCCCAGCAGCAATGGTAGTATTGCTTTGATTGTTGCTTCCAGAGGCAAGGGGAATTTGCCTACCAGGGATAAAAAGATTATAGAGTATCTGCTTTCCTGTTTAAGGGGATGTGAGTATGGGAAGCTAGGAGAGAAGCGGAGGTAAAAGGGGATATAGCTATCCTTCATAGGCTGCAAAAAGACTTAGGCAACCTAATTCATTCCAGGAAAGATATTCAGACCATAAAAGTTCACTTTTACATAGCACCTTAAAGTTTGCAAAGCACTTTGCAATTATTTCACTTTATATTCACTTAAAATCCTGGGGAGTCAATAAGGGACTGAGATGTGACTGGCCCAGGGTCCCACAGTTAGAAAGTATCTGAGACTGGATTTGAATTCAGATCTTCCTGACTCTTAGTTACCATTATTTTCCCAAATAGTTGGATAGTCACTTTTGCCAGTTTGATGACAGTGAGATGAAATCTCAAAGTTGTTTTAATTGGAATTTCTTCATTATTAGTGACTTAGGTCATTTTTCCATACGGTCATAGATGGCTTATAATTCTTCTTTTGAAAACTTCCATAACCTTTGATGACTTATCTACTGGGCAAATTACTGAAATAAAATTATTAAAATTTTGAATCAGGGACAGTGCTTTCCTTTTGGTACATTCAGAAACTAAAGTGTTTTTTTCCATCATTCGTGTGAGCTTAGGTGAATTTGGAATTGGAGTAAACTGAGTTCAGATCCTGCTTCAGACAGTTACAAGCTGTGTGTGAATGGGCAAATCACTTAATCTCTGTTATCAACAGTTTCCTTCATCAGGTTAAAAAAGGGATAAAAATAGCAGCTACCTCACGTTGTTATTGAGAAACAAAGACTATAACAAGTAGAGTCTTTTGCCAACCTTAATTTGTTCTTTAAATCTTGGCTGGATTTTTTGTTTGTTTTTAAAAACAAATCCCAGTGACAGTAACCCCTGAATTTGAAGTTCTTATCCAAGCTCTATAAAAATATAAACTCACATGCTTTATAGACAGAGGCACAGCTTTATAAAGTATTAAAAGACCAAGCTAGACATCACAGAAGCTCAGGTCTGTTCATTTATCACCTATTTAAAGATTATCAGACATAGCTAAGGTTGTTTAAAATACATCATTAATTTTATTTGTTACAAAAAAGAGTTCGTTTGGGCTTAGAGGTGGGAATAGCAAAGGGGAAATGACCATAGTATAAAAACAAAAAGGCAAAAATAAAGTTTTGAAAAATCAATGAGCAACTAGCATTTTTTTAAACTAAAAATTTGTGTGCTGTGCACTGTTCTAGGAGCTGGGATTTATATTTGCATACAAAGATTGAGACAATCCCTACTCTTACATTCTAATGAGGAAACCATCTAGATTTTTCTCTGTCTATAAGTCTATCCATCTATCTTTGTATCTGTAGCTAATATTAGCTACATCTATTTCAGTCTATTTATATCTATGTTGTTTTCTTATTAGAACATATTCAGAATTTTCCTATATATACACACACATTACAAGGTTGTTGGAAAGGGAAATAAGTTTATTTATATGTCCAAAACATTTCAGATAAATTTTCTATAAATGTTATCTTCTAGACCTACAAGTTTCTCAAAGTATTCATTATCTGCCTCACACTCTTACTCTTGCCAGTAGAGGTCTGTCAAGGTATTGAACTGAGTGATAAAAACAAAATACAGCTTCAGCTCAGTTGATGAGCATTCATTTTGTTTTTACTTGTTTGCTATCACAAAAAGTTCTGGGTAGAATATTTCATTATACACGTGGCGTATTTATCCTTGAACTCAATTCGGATGCCACTAAGGAGGGGAGATGACTGGATTAAAAGGTATGAATTTTCCTGCATCATACTAAATTGTTTTCCAACTCTATCAGGAGTCATCTTTGCCAGCTTTTTCTGAGATGAAATCTCTAGAGTTCTTTTAACTTACATTTCTCTTATTATTAGTGATTAGAACCTTTTTTCAATATGGTCACAAATAGTTTACAATTCTTTGTAAAATCTCACATCCTTTGGCAGTCTGTTGGGGAGTAGCTCAGTCTTTAAGTGAACTACTTATATAGATTGGATAGCAAACTTTTTTCCTACTTAATTTTAACTTTTCACTTTTGTTTATTTTGGTTGTATTGATTTTGTTTGTACAAAAGATTTTTCTTTAATGTATACATTAAAAGTTGAATGTCTTGTTTTTTGTGTTGCCTGATTTGGTTATGAAGTTTCTCTCTTCCCTCTCTCCCTCAATTTTTTTTTTTAATGATGTGATGTTTTATAATCAGATAAATTAATCATTTAGAGCTTGTTGTGGCATATGATTGAAGATATTGAACTAAACTTATTTTCTGCTCTGCTGACTTTCATTTTTCCTATCAGTTGAATAGTACCACAGTAGTTAGTTTTCTTGAGTTTATCAAATACTGTGGTATTGAATTCATTTATTTCTGGATCTTACCTAGTCTATTGGATTAATTACTTGCAGGAGTTTCATCTGGAGTGGGAAATATGAAGTTATTGCAAACTCAAGAGATATCTTCTATCTTGAGTTAGCTAAAATCAAGAAGCAAGCCCTTTTGAAATTTCTTCTACGAAGCCCAAGATTTCTGACCTATTTTCTTTTGCAAATTCCAGATTATAAAAAACTGTGGGCAATTAGGTGGTGCAGTGGATAGAGCACCAGCCCTAAAGTCAGGAGGACCTGAGTTCAAATCTGGTCTCAGACACTTAATACATCCTCGCTGTGTGACCCTGAACAAGTCACTTAACCCCAATTACTTCAGCAAAAAACAAGCAAACAAAAACAAAAAAAACTGGAAGGTTGTTTTAATTTTACTTTTCTCCTATAAAATGATAACTAACTTATCAAAAAAAACTTACTACTTAAAAATTTTAGATTGTGATTCAATTTTTGTTTGTTCTTTAAATGATGGAATTCCTAATAAGTATTCTTAGTGAACTTCTTTCTTCTGTCCAAATTCTTTTGTAACTTTACCTTAGCTTTTCCCTTCATGTTCTCACGTATATTATTTATGCTGTTTTTCTTGCCCACACTATACATTGATGTCTTTATTGGACTTCTCTGACACTTCCTCAAAGGCCCCAATCAAGAGATAGCTCCTCCTTGAAGCTTGACCGACATTTTATTATCTAAAATTCCTCTGGATTTCTCTAATCAGCACTTAAAATTTGTCGTGTACAACCTAATACTAAACTATATTCCTTTGTGGAGGAATGTGAGTCCTATCTCAGTTATCACTAAGCATTTGTTAAGAGCCTTCTATGTGCCACGCATTGAACTTATACTGACTCTACAAATATAAAAGTGAAGTAGTCCGTCCCCCCCCCCCCTTATATTTTGTCTGGTGGGACAGCAGGTTCACATAAAAATATACTTGAAGTAAATGGAAAGTGATTTTTTTTTATTCATCAGTCTTTATTAAAATATTTTCTTACTTAGCTCAAGTTCATGCAACTTAATGAACAAAGATCAAAGGCTACAAATAGATCGTTTACTTTTAAAACTTGAACTTCTCAGTATGCTTAATTTTTTTTAATTAAAGGTTTTTGTTTACAAAACAGATGCATGAGTAATTTTTCCAACATTGACCCTTGAAAAAACCTTTTGTTCCAAATTTTTCTCTCCTTCCACCTAGCTGACAATCCATGTTAAATATGTGGAAATACATGTTAGAACCAATTTATGTGTACATATTTATACAGTTATCTTGTTGCACAAGAAAAATCAGATCAAGAAGGAAGGAAAAGAAAAACTGAGAACACAAAGTGCAAGTAAATGACAACAGAGAGAGTGAAAATGCTATGTTGTATTCCACACTCTGTCCCCATGGTTATCTCTCTAGGTATAGATAGTTCTCTTTATTACTAAACAAGTGGAACTGGTTTGAATCCTCTCATTGTTGAAAAACGTCATGTCCATCAGAATTGATCATTGTATAATCTTCTGCCATGTACAATGACCTCCTGTTCTGCTCATTTCATTTAGTGTCAGTTCATGTAGGTCTCTCCTGGTCTCTTTGAAATCATCCTGCTGGTCATTTCTTACAGAACAATAGTATTCCATAGCATTCATATACCACAATTTATTCAGCCATTCTCCAATTGATGGGCAACCACTCAGTTGTGGAAGGTGATTTTTGAAAGGGAGAGTACTGGAAGCTGTGGGGGTCTGAACAAAGATTTCTTATAGAAGGTGGCTAAGTCTTATGGGAAAATAGAGATTCTAAGAGGTAGAAGTAAGAAGGGAGCACACTCTAGGTATGGATGGTAGGAAATAAAGTGTCACTTATGAGGAACAGTTGTGAACTGGGTCTAACCATTTGGAGCAATTTGGAACTATAAAACTCTGTATATGCTTTGATCCAATAATAATTCTATTGGTAAGTCAGTACCCCAAAGAGACAAAAGAAAAAGGGAAAGGACCTATATGTGCAAAAATATTTATAGCTGCTCCTTTTGTGGTGACAAAGATTTGGAGCCTGAGGAGGTGCCTATCAAATTGGGGAATGGCTAAATAAGTTGGGATATATAATTGTGATGGAATTACTATATTGCTATAAGATACGATGAGGGAGGGGCAGTTAGATGGTGCAGTAGATAGAGTGCTATCCCCGAAGTCAAAAGGACCCGAGTTCAAATCTGGCCTTAGACACTAAATATTTCCTAGCTATGTGACTCTGGGCACTTAACCCCAATTGCTTCAGAAAAAAAAAAAAAGGAAAAAAAGAAATGAGGGAAATTATTTCAGAAAAACCTGAGAAGTAAAGTGAGCAGAACCAGAAGATCATTGTACACAGTATAAACGGCAGAATTATAACCATGATCAATTGTGAGTAGTTTAGTTATTTTATCAATACAGTGATCCAAGACAAATCCAAAGGACCCATGATGAAAAATGTAGTCCATCTCCATAGAGCTAACTGATGAACTCTGGTGCAGATTGAAGCATACTTGTTAAACTTTGTTTTTCTTGCCTTTTTTTTTTTTTTTTTTTTTTTTTTTTTGCAACATGGCTAATATGGAAATTCTTTTGTATGACTCCACATGTATAATTGATATATTGCTTGTATTCTCAATGGATGGGGGAGGGGCTGGAGGAAAGGCAAGTTTGGACCTTAAAATGTAAAAATGAATAAATAAATGATTGAGGCAGAAATTGTGGGCTTGGGCCAGGTTGTGAAATATCTTGGATACCACAAAGGAGAATTTATATTTGATCCTAGAGTTTATTGAGTAAGGCAGTGATGTGGTCAGACTTAGGTCCTTCCCTGCACAACTTTGTACCCTCCACAGAGCGTGGTAGAGTGACTTGTAGGTAATAGACACTCAATAAGTATTTGTTGCAATCATGTCAGTTGAAGTTTGTTAGCTATATACAAGGCACTGGTCTAGACCCAGGGGCAACAAAGCCAAAAATGAAGCAGCCCCTTCCACCAAGGGGCTTACGGCTTGTGGTCTGTTGGATAGGGCAGACATACCATTTGCACAGTTCAGTATATTCAAGATAATATTTGGAGGAAGAAAAGGGGGTGGGGGGTACAGAGAGGGAATTGGGGAGAAACACCCCAAGGAAAGACATCTCTTTAGCATAAAGCTAAGTACTCCAAGATCCATCCAGGACTTACTGACAACTTGAGAAGTACATTCTCAGACCCAGCTTTAAAAGTTTATTCCATTTTCCTTGCAGATGACTCTTCTACGAAAGTGGACATGAAAGAGGCCTACGAAAGTGAAGCAAGTCCTTTGTGAGTAGATACTATACCCCAAATTCTGTACTGACCCTTGGAAGCGATGCCAGGCCAGGGCCATCTGGCAGTGGGGATGCTCTTCTTCGCGCCTTTTCCAAGCGTTCTCCTGATACATTGTTGGTTGAACAAACTTAGGGCAGAATTTAACAGCCTACATCATGTGCCATCTCTCATGCCTAAAGATGACATCATTTATCTGCTGCCATTAGGCTATATATTCTTAACTGTCTCCAAGAGCAGCCACTTTCTCCCCAATCTGCCCCTTCCCCCCCCCCCCATGTTCATGCCATCCTGGGCCAGCACTCTGGGTCCTTTCAGCCAAGAATGCTCCTACCTGAAGACAGCCATCTTCCCTGTTACCATCCTAAAAGTTAGATCTATCATGAAGTTGCAAAAGTCTCTGGTATGTAAAGTTACCCAAACCCGTTTGGAATCCAAAGGAGCATTTTTACCCTGTCAGGTGCACTCTGGCCTGACACAAATAGCCAGTGTGCCTGCTTTGTGGCATGGCAGCCGGCTGTGGGCCCTTCCCGCTGCATGAACCTACGCAGATGCCCCATCCCCAGCCCACACGTGCCCCGAATAGCTCGATAGCTCATGTTCAGAGCCTGATGAAGGTGGCGAGGCTCCGAATGGGGTGAGAGGAGGCGTGGATGCCGAGCCCACGCACAGGGTCAAGGCGACTGGTTCCAAAGTAGTGTTCTTAATCCACAAGCCCCAACACTGAATGTTGCACATTGCCCCCAAGTTAAGAGAGCCTTTTCTTGGAGTTTAAGGACCATTCCTGTCTTACTTTCACTTTATTCTCCTTCACACCTCTCAGGTTTTAGCCATGCTGGACAGCTGCTCTTGGCTGGCCTGGGGACACTCACATAGGCCATCTTCCACGCTGGGCGTGAGTGTTTGTGTCTCTGCCTGGCCAGAGAGCGGCTTGCTCCTCTCTGCGCTCATACACAGACAGGCACAGCTTCTCTTTCCTTACCCAGCTCTAAGCACCTGCAGGCAGAAAGTTTTCCCCTGTTTCTATCTGACATGCACCGTGCCTTCCAAAGCACCCTAGATATTTGTTAAGTTTAATCAGCTCATTAAGCGCCAGACTTTGATCACATGTATATGTTGTTGCCGTTTCAGCTTGGTTTTGAATACAGGGGGCACCTCATCCTCTTCCTTCACACAGCCATCTCCTCACATCAAGACGGTCAGCGAGAGCGAGCTGAGCACCACAGCCTCCGAACTGCTGCAGGATTACATGATGACGGTACGCCTCTACTCCGAATCCCCCTCCCCCTGGGACCAGGGCAGCCTTGTTAATGCTCAGTCACGTTGGGGTTCAGGCAAAAGATGCAAAGCAAACAGTCGGAGGTGTTTAAAGGTGAAACACAGCCCGACCCTCATCGGCCTTGTCTGCCAAGACACAGGGGCCAGGGTTAGAGTGGGGGATGGGATGAGCTCAAGAAGTATGGCTGTCCTTCTTCAGGACACAGAGCTTCCTCACAGAAGAACGTTGTGGCTGATTGGCTTAGTTGGGCAATAGATCATTGCCTTCTGGAGGAACTGACCATTGACAGCTAGGTTCAGGGAGTAGAAGATAAAAAAGAAGAGAGATAATTTGAAGGGTAGGGAAACAGAGTTAATGAAAATAGCATAAATTAGCTAGAAAGAACACTACATAAAAGAAGGCTTTATTCTGAATATTCTGAATTTCATCACCTTATCACAACTAAAACAGAATCCTTGTCCCTAATTAATGCAGGGGTAAAAATAGTTACTGATGAGTTAGAGTGAGTACCAAGTCATACCCCAAATTTCTCATTTCATTCATTTTACTGCCAGACTAAATGAAAAATAGTAAGTTTCGGGTTGGGGAGTAGAGAGGAGTTGTTGGAACTGGTTGCACTTTGGCAATTTCAATATTTATAAATCTGGTCTAGCAAATCCATCAGTCCATACTTGACCAGAGAAGTCTGAGGCCTTGTGGTAAAGATGGACTTTTGCCTGAGGATAAAACAGGTTGACATCTCGGGATTTGGTGGATGCCCCCCACCTCACTACTTTTTCTCCATTCTTTCTGTACTCTGTAAGAAAAGCTGACCTTGAAAGATTTCTTCTTCTAGAGACATGTAGTGCAAACATCAAAACAGGAGCTAAGAATGTACAACCATGTTTGTTTTGCTGTAAGACTTAAGGGCACAAAACAGTGAATACAGAAATATTATGTTGGGAATAATGATACCCAGTTTACCTATTAATTTCTCTTCTTTTTTCCTGTGTGACCTTGGGCAGCATCCTCTCTAGATCTTAGCTTCCTTCTCTGTAAAATGGAGGCCTTCCCCTTCTGATCTATAGCTGTGCTGCCATGATTCTATAAACCAGTTTTCTGTTAGCCCCCAAATTCATTTCATCTGACTTGTGTGTTCTCACCATTTTTCCAATGAAATTCACTGGTCATTCTCCCATTAATGATAAAAGTTCTAGCACCTTCTACAAAATGATTTACTCCAATGGAAAGCCAAGCCTTTGGCTTTCTCCTCTATTTCCCAAGCGAGGCCCTTTCCCCAAGGATTCTACTTGCTTAACCAGGGAAGCATTGAGGGTCGAGAGAGATTGGCACCATCTCAAGTCAACTTTCAGTTTACATGAATGAAAGAAAAAGCATGTGCTTAGCACTCGGGCCAAGTCTGGGAAATTTTGCCTCTTTGTCCCCATATTTTGTCCTGGTCTGACAATGACACGGATTTTCTTGTGGTTCTTTTTTGGGTGCAATTTCCAAGTAGTTCAGTTATAAGGTGAGGAAAAAGGGAGAGGGAAATTGGAGTCATTTCTGATATATTCTGAGGTTTAGTACTTCCTTAGAAATAAATAGTATTTAGGACCTTATTTTTCTCTTCTTCTACATAATTTTTTTTAGTAAAAAAGTCATCTTCATGTATCTCCAGACTTCCTGACTTAGCTCTAATTGTCATGGTGTTGACAAGACACCATAAGCATTTAATTGGGTAATCACAGTTTTGCTTCTCTCTAGTGGTGACTAATGGCACTGGTCTTTGGTTATGTTCTCTTGGCAGCTGAGAACCAAGCTGTCATCCCAGGAGATTCAGCAGTTTGCCATGCTGCTGCATGAGTACCGAAATGGGGCCTCTATTCATGAGTTTTGCATCAACCTACGGCAACTTTATGGAGATAGCAGGAAGTTCCTGTTGCTAGGTGAGCTGGAAAGGCTTTTTATGTAAATGGTAACAATAGAGTGTGTATGTCTGTGTCTGTGTCTGTTGTCCCATGGTCCTGCCTAACCTTTTTCAAAGAGTCAAGAAGTTTGGCCATCGAATGATAAATTTTTCAGCCTCAGTAATTCATGAAAGGGTCTTTCCCAGGAAGATTCAGAGGTTGGGAAGAGGAAGTTCCTGGTTGGGAGGGGAAGAGAGGAGGGCAGGCAGAGAGATTGTGATCCTGAGCCAATAGCTGTCTCTCCATGTGTCTCACTTGCCAGCCAGTCTTGGTTGATGGGATGGAATCATTTCTATAGGACAAGAGTTCCAAACCTGGGAAATATTTTAAACCTCATTTGTGAGGCAAGCTATCTTAAGAATGGGTAGAAACAAGTCCTCTATGGACTCTCCAATGTATCTTCCTCCCAAATTTAGCTGCCCGTTTTTAAAAAGTAAAAGATGCTTTCCATTTAAATAATACTGTTACCTTTTCTACTTATTTCATTCATCTGTGCAATCCCTCTAGGAGATACTTGGGTCACACATTTAATAATCCCACTTTATAGATGAAGAAACTGAAGCTCTTAGAACTTAGTGCCTTGCCAAAGGTCAATGGAACTCATCTTCTGAGTTAGATTTGGAATCTGCATCTTGGAACTCTCAGGTTGTCTTTCCTCATGGAATTTGGCTCATGGAATATCAGGGCATTGCTTGGCTGCAGACATGCTTACCATTATGGAATTAAGTAGCACTCAAACTAGTCTTGTTACTTGTTGATATTTTTCAGCATTAAGAAATTATTGTCTTGTAGTGGGAATAAGAAGTAAAGCTCCATATTAGGAGCCTTAGCTTGAGTCCCAGTTCTACCACTGATTACCTCAGGAAACTTCTTAATCTCTCAGTTTCCTAACTTATGAAATGGGTTTAAAGTAGAACAGCTTTGCAAAGAGAGTCAGCAATTGATTACGTGCCTAAGCCCAAGAACCTGTTTTTGCTAAGCTCAGCAAGATCCATCACCAGAAGTTAGCCATTGGTGATCACTGGGTCTCACAAAATAGGCCACCTACTCTTGGAGAGTTTGTTGTCTGTCATTGCCTATGAACAGCCCCTATGAGCAGCTCCACGGAGCATGGAACTGTTACTGCTGATAGGTCTGCCTGGAGACCTCTGGGGCCCTCAGTATCTCTCTGGGGTCCCAGCCTCTGCAGAGGGAAGCAGCACTGATCGTTAGCTCCAGCTCAGGGAAAAAGGGTCTCAACGGTAGCAAAGAAGGGGGAAAGAACTCTGAACACCCAGCCACATGAGTGACCAGAAGTCTTCAAGACCAGGTTAATCTGGCACCTAATCAGAGCCTTGGGGATCATATAATCTCAGCAATATCTAGCTCTGTATTGTGTGCCACTCTCTGCTACCCAGACCATAGCCTCTATCAGACATCCAAGGCATTTCCAGTGATATGTATCAATAGGAGTAGATCTCCATACTGTGAAACCTTTTGATTTTTTATAAAGATCAAGGCACCCCCTTCTTCAAGAAACCTCCTTCCAACTACTCTAGCCTATGTAAAGTATTTCTTTCTTGGAAATCTCTTGCCATTTGTATCTGTATCATCTTGATTCTATATTTTTATATTGTTTTCTATTTCAAATGTTTTATTGCCTGTTATGAGTCACTAAGATTCTGAGCTTCTTGAGCCCACCTTCCTTCTTCCCAAATATTTAACACTTCCTAAATACTTAACATGGCTGAACACATAGTAGGCATAATAAATATTTCTTGAGTTAAATTCCTAGGAGTGTCCAAGAAGACCAGAGATACACCTAAACCTAATTTCTATGGAAAGTGAAAAAATAGATCCTACCAGGGAAGTCAGCTCTTAGAAGTGAATTAGTAATGAAGAAGGTCTCACAGGGACCTGGGATTAAAAAATGAGCCACCTGGATAAAATTAAGGGGCACCACATAAGTGGGCCTGAAAAGGTTTTGCTATTTTTTCAGATGTTCAGCAATCAGTTTATTAAGTTTTCCTACTTTGAGCAATCTTACCTGGTACATTTAAATCTGACTTATTTTTCAAATTTTGATTTTCACTCCACTACTCCAGAATCATCTACTGTTTAAAGTAAGATGTACCTGTAATCATTTCAGTGGTATCTATACTCTAATTAATTAGACTCTGCTTAGCTTAGTAATGGTACTGTTTTAACCATCAGAGGGAGCTCTTGTTCCCATAATACAATAGAAATTCTGTGGAAATGCAACTTGAGCTAAAAGTAAAATAAGTAATCAGGCCAGAACCTCACCTTTGCAGATTTCATGCTCTCTTGCAAATTAATGGAACTTTTCACCAATATTAATACACTAACAGATCATGGAAAAGGGGTGATTGTTTTTGCATATCTATTTCTTTGTTCAGTGAATCATGAAATGGGAGGGAATGGTAGGGGGGGCGCGTAGATGTCTTGCAGTCATGGGTGGGAGCAGTTCCCACTTGACTTGTTTTTTAGCAGCATATCCCAAGCCCATGTTGAGGCTGGGCTTGTAGATGGTAACAGAACTAGGGTGTTTCACCAAGATATGGCAATGAAGCTCTAACTAGTTTTGTATAAGATTGACCTCTTGCTAGATGCTACTTTAACAGATGGTGATTGGTAGCTTGTGGTAAGAGACTCTGTGGCCCCCAAAGCAGCCAGCTCCCTTCCTCTCAGCCTTTCTTTCTCCACCTGGTGTTTAGCATCTTTGATAGAAACCACCACAACCTAGGCTAATATGGCAGAGGGCAAAGTGGAGGAAATATGGACCTGCCCTAGGATGGTGGAAGGGTTTAGAGTTAACCCCTGAGGCCATGCACATGCCAGAATGACCCCTCTCTTTCCTAGTCTGTAAAATGAAAATCAGCTTTATCAAGACATTGAGAATTATTAGTAATATTTTGCCCAGTCTGTAAGATACCTCTTAAAGAAACCCAGAGTAAGGTCTCATATCCAGTAGCCAGGTGTGATATTTCAATCACAGTAGGGTTTGGATCACAGACCCTGGGTCCTTTGCCCAAGGGTCCTTACTTCCGCAGACAAGTACACTAACCTAGAGAAAGGGCGCAGTGTCCTGGAAACTATTGGACCAGGAGTCCAGAGACCTGGGTTCAGATGCCAGCTCTGGGATTAGGCACAAGGCCCTGCCTTTCTTTGAGCCTCATTTGTCTTGTTTGAGCTGATGAAGGTAACCACCTTCCTCACCAGATTTGTCTGAGAAAAGCTCTTTGTGGAGCATGATGGGTCATATAGCCAGGAGCAATGATTACTGAGTTGTTGGGAGGGAAACTGTGACTGCCAGATACCCTCCAGTATTGCTAAGTTAAGGGAGTTTGGCTCTGCCTTGTGCCTGCGGAGCTCGACTTTGGGCCTGACCCTCCCTCTCGGGCCTCAATTTTATCATCTGTAAAGCCAGTGGGACTAAGTAACCCTTCCGATTCTAAATCCTTTGAAATCCTGGTTCCTCTCCTCCCCCTTGTCACAGACTTACTTCTGTTTTCCATTCCTCTTGGGATGTTCACATTCTGTCCTGTCCCTCCCTAGGTGCACCTGTCTCCTACAGTGCTAGAGACAGGACAGTGGCTCAGAGGTAGAAGTTCTGAAGCACTAGTGAGTGTTACTCGTCCTTCCCATTTCCCCCCACTTCATTCTGTCCATTCTATGCCAGGTCTGAGGCCTTTCATCCCAGAAAAAGACAACCAACATTTTGAGAACTTTTTGGAAACGATCGGAGTCAAGGATGGCCGGGGCATCATCACCGACAGCTTTGGAAGGTACCGGCGGGCAATGAGCACCACATCCAATTCGACCACCAATGGGAATGGAGCCGCAGGCAGCTCAGATGACCAGTCTGCGCCATCCGAAGGGGATGAATGGGACCGCATGATCTCTGATATCAGCAATGACATTGAGGCCCTTGGCTGCAGCATGGACCAGGACTCTTCATGAGAAAAAAGCCTGGAGGAGGGGAGGAGAAACAGCTCTCATGCCTACAAGGGACCTTCCCCTCCTTCTGGCTCTCCCTCCCCCGTAGCTGTCGTCCCAATCCTCAGAAAAGGTTCTAGGGGACCAGCCGTCATGTTGAATCCCTTGTTTCCTTCACTGTTGGTGGGAATCAGGAGGGTGTCATTAGATAGCATGGATGAGCTAGGACCCTTCTACTGTGAAGAAATGAATTTGTGCCAGGATTGGGGGCCAGGAATATGGGAGAGCTTTGCAGTTGTCCAAACTGTCCATGTTCCTTGCTCCCACCCTCTACCCAGAAGGTGCCTGGGTGGAAGTGTGTCAACCAAGGTATGGCAGAAGGATGGGGAAAGGAGCTGACTTTGTGAAGAAGTGGCTCACTTTGGTTCCTCTGGACAGTTTACCGTTTTGCACATGATGTTCCTGTTGTAACTCTCAGAGACCTTTTTTGAAAAATGAAGTTTATCACAATGTGAATAATTTAAACCTCTTGTTGTCAGACACATTTCTAGTCTAAATGGGGAGATTGTATGTGCCAAGAGAAGTACATTTTAGGTATAGGCATTTCCCATTTTAAATGGTTGCCCAGGGCTATCTGGAGTATGGCACTGGGGAGTTTTCACTGACTTCTGCCCCCATCAGTCCGCAGCACTAATAAGATCTCATGTGCCAAAGAGGGGAGAATGCTGTTATCTCTGTTCCCTGAGAATATCCCAGCCCCATTTATTTATGCCTAGGAGACACCTGTTCCTGGAGAATAGGGGCTTGGTCAGGGTGGGGCCAGGAGAGAGCTTATTTGGTGGTGGGGCAGTCTCCACTCCCTTCTTTGGCACAGCAGTTCCCTGGAGGCCCTGCTGCTTCCTGGAGTGGGCAGGAGAAGGCGTGGGAGGGATAGGAGGGCTCTAAGGAAGTGCTGGATTTCAGTGCAAGGAGCTCCTCGGGCTGGCTTGTTCTGGTTGTTCCTTATTAGGACTGGGGGTGAGATGGTGGCAGTCCATAGGATCGGTGGTCAGGGTTCTCTGAGGGACAAGGAGATAGAAGGAAGTGGAAGACCAAATCACCTTCAGTTAACTGGGTGGCTTTACCTTTGCATGAGGTATATAATATAATGTATATGTAGTGTAAATATGCTCTTATAAATACACCTATTTTTTTAATCCATATGCCATACTGATACCTGCTTGGGAAGCCAGCCTTCCCAGGGTGGTAGGACTTGCTGTTCTCCTGGAGTAATAGCCTATTCCTTAATTTATACTAGGGTTATATTTTTTACTCATTTTTAGATAAAGCTTCCCGAGAATTTGCTAAGGGACAGTCACAGCTCTCTTTTCATTCTAGGGTAAAGCTCTTAGTGCATAGCAGTCTTCTCCGATGCTTTCCCAGGAAGATTCAGTCCAGCAACTCCTTGCGACTCCCTTGTGCTTTTTTCCATGTATTTCTCCCCCTCCACCCCCCCCCCCCAATCATCTCACCATACTCCTTCTTCACTGTCTCATTCTCCTGCTTTTGTTCTCTTTGCCCTGGCCTCCCCCTCCCTTTTACATGTGAGCATCGGTGAGGGCCTGGCCGGCCATCTCTAACCTTTGTGCATGTTAGGTAGCTGTGAAGGAGGCTCACAGTTTCTACTTCTGTGCCTCGTTGCTCTGTATCTGTGTGGATGGCCTTCGCCCAGGCTAGCACCCAGTCCCCAGCCCAGACCTTTACCATTTGAAGTAGCATTTTTGGACATAGGATCGGGGATTGAGAGCTGGACGGGGCCTTCAGGGTCATCTGATCAGTCTCTTCCTCAGTAAAATGAAGCACTTGAAGACCACAAAAGTTAAATGGCTTGTCCAAAGTTACCTACTCAGTGAGTAGCCAGAGACTAAGGACCACAGGCTCCAGATCCAGCATTATTTCTGCTTCACCACACAGCCTCCCCGCCATAATCCGATGAATCCAGTGGATCCTGGGCTCTCGGACGGGCCAAAGTAAAACCGGCCCGAGATAAAGGTTCATTCTTCTTGGGGAGGGGAAAGGGTCATCATGCCAGGGCTGAATCTCAAAAGCTAAGCCAAGGTAGCAGTGTGGATATTTTTCATTTTGATTCCCCTGTTTGGAGGGGCAGGATTACTGAGAACTCATGGGTATGTGCTAACTCCTCCCCATTCTTTGCCTCCTCTCATAGACCTTCCTCCCTTCCTTATCCTGGGGCCTCTCATTGATAACTACAATCTCAAGCACTTCCTGTTTAACCATGAGCTTCTTTCCCCAAGATGGAAAGCTTCTCTGCCTATTCATCTCAGTCCCTGTGGTAGTTCTCAGGTAAATTTCACAGAGAAGGTAGATAAATATGAAATCTAGATTTAAATTGAAAACTCTACCTTGGTGTGGGCTGCACATTTCAGCACTATTTTATCTATGCATCCCCACTAACTTCCTGTCTCCTAGGAGTGCTCCTCACTCAGCAGTTGCAGTGGTACCTCTGGCACTGACCCAGAATTTTCACTTCCACAGGGAAAGTGGTAATGGTGCCTAAAGTTCAGGAGAGGAGTCAGCTCTGAAGGGAGGAGAGAGGAAGAATCATAATCCATTAAACTACCTAATCTTTCTGGAAACATCTTAGATTCAGCCTTCTCTGAGTCAGATAGGAACCATTACTCAGGCTCATCCTTGCCTGAGCTACAGAGATTTAAAATCCCAAAGCCCTTCCTGTGGTTGGGGAGGAAGAATACAGAGTAGCAACAAATACCCCCAAAGCTCCATCTGGACTTAAGCTCTTTAGAGATTTCCAGCATGGCTGTCCTAGGGGTGCCAATTACATTATCTTTCCCTTTCTGTATTATACACCTCAAGGTTTTGGGGGTTGGGATGGGGAGGGGGCAGTGGCAAATGTTCTTCACAGTGAATTGGGCATTTGATTCCGTTGTCTGCAGTTGCCAGTAAGAAGTTACCAGTGCCATTAGCTCCAACCTAGTTACTAGCTAAGATCCTTTAGCCAGACTAGAGTCCCTGTGATCAATTGTTTCTGTCATACAGAATAATGGGCAAGGGGACAGTTCCTTCCTTCTGCCCAAAGCTAGAGCCTAACAGCTCTTAACACAGAGTTGAGCTAAATCCTTTTTGACCGTGCATATGCAATGCTCTCCTAGGGCACTGAAACTCAGAGAGAATGAAAGTAGGAGGGTGGGGACAAAGAATCTTGCCCTTCTGGAGATTCTGCTCCCCCCACGGCTTGAGGCAAAGCTGGATGAGATCTCTCCCACTTTAAGCAAAATATGAAAAGCCAATTTGACAATGAATAAATTAGAGCATGGCTGTTCACTTTAGAGAGGATTCCTCTTATTAGTAAGCTTCCCTGGTGCATTTAAGATAGGATATAATTCACAGAAATTGGATTAACACAAAGTTCATAGCACCTAGCATAGTGCTGGTCACATGGTAGATGCTTTGATATATACTTTTGGGGTGGTTGGTTATTTGGAGTGATCAACTCATTGGGGGTGTAAATGAGGGTACCTGTGTTGCTGGTGGATCCTTACCAAAACCCCAGCTTGCTAGGGGCTTCCCCAAAACTTTGGCCATTAGAATTGTTAGTGCCTTTGACGTCACCGCACTGGAATTAGTATACGTTCAGCTGACAAAGCTCAGGCCGTGACAGGTTGGAGATGATTTTCCAGAACTGACTTCAGGGACTTGCCTGTTACACCTGTAGCCTTTTTTCATGTGCCGAGCGACGTGACTCAAGAAGAGCTGCAGTATTTTTGTATTGGTGGCCATGGATTACTGGTCACTGAGCACAGAGTTCTCTGAATACTGGGCTATTTGAATAATTGTCTTCCTCTCTCCCCACCGCCATGTCCTTCCCTGGCCCAGCCTTGACCAGGACTCAGTAAGTTTTTGAAACTGAAATTTGTCCCCAGTGCCATGCCTGGGGAGTGAAAGGGGGTGGGGGGAGGGTGGGGATTGGATGGGAGAGATGCCTTTATTTTTTATATGGTCTCTAGATTTATATACAAAGGTAATTTGCCCTGTGGGCTTCTGGGAATGGGGACAAATCAGGGCCCTAGAGTTTGAAAGTACTTCAATCTCCCCAAGTGGGCTTCATGCTGGTGGGGCTGAGAGGCCTTTGGCCTCTGACACAGTCACCTGAGCCATTAGACATGTCCTTGAGCTTTTGTGTGGGGTTGTGGGAGGTGGGGGGCAGCTGTGTGTATGACATGATGTTCCTCACCTCATTTGTACACGGTTTTGTATGTATGCTTTCTGTATGGAGTATTTGTTACAGGTAAATATATTCCAGCACCCAACCTAGCCCTGCTTCTTTTCCTGAAGTCCCATCCCGCCATTGTCGTCCAAGAAGTGACCTTTGGGTTGTGGTGTGTAGGCCACCAGTCTATAACGGGAACAGTCCTTCACAGTTGTTCCGTCCACCCCCTCATTGGTAAAAGGAGGCCATTGAGGCCCAGTGACTTCATCCCTAAGGTCCCACCAGGTAGTAAGCTGAAGGGCCAGAATTGGAGCCCCAAAACTGAAATCCAGTAGATCCAAGTAGGGTCCTACCCAATCTGGACTTAAATCAAGGGGGAATACAAAGGCTCAGTAGAGGGAAGAGAATGGGACCATAATTTAGTTCTCTGGTAGGGATACCCGGGAAGACACTCTCAAGAGTTGGGAACGGGGGCCTCAGAATCCTAGCCCAATTGGTAAATAAACACGAACCCCTCTTAAAACATGCCCTCAAAACAGGTTTTTTCAGTTTTTATTTCCAGACTTCCCATAAAGGAAACCTACTTTTTCCAACTTCCCTTGGATAATTGTTAGGACAGGTTTGTTTGTTTTTTTTCCACCTAGTCTAAACTTTTCTCTCTGCAATTCACCTGTGTCTGCCCTCTGGTCAAGAAGAATAAGACTAATTAGTTGACAGACCTTCAAGTACTTGAACATAACTTCCAGGATTTTAAATATCCCCAGTTCTTCCCATTGATCGTGACATGACAAAATGTACAGGCTCCAACTCTCTTGGGGATCTTGAGTTTATCACTCTTGCTTTTTAAAGCATGACACCTAAAATTGGACACCTCTTGATGTGTTCTGGTCAGAGCAGAGTCCAACGACCCTCGTTAAGGTACCATGTAGTCTGTAGTCCACTCACAATCCCAGGTCTTTTTCAGATGAAATATCAAATAGATCTAGAGACTGACTTTAATAGTTCTGGGTTCAGCTTTACATGCATTGTATCTTACTTGATTCTCCTCAAAGTTCTACCCTAGCAAGATCTTTTGGGAACCTGATTCTGATTCAACCTTTCTAGCTTTGATTTGTTAAACATGCTGGCTATGTCTTTATCCAAGACATTAGGAAATAAAATCATTTAACAGCATGGGGCCAACCACAAATGCTTTGGGGCATTCCCCTGGAAATCGCTATTCAAATAGCTTGCAAATATACCTGATCATACATATGCTCACTTGGCCCACATTTTTCTACCTTTCCCCAGAAATAGTATGTGAGTCTTTATCAAATGCCTCACTAATATCTTGGTAAGTCTAAAGGATTCCCTGGTCCATCAGACTAATAACTCTATCAGGGGGAAAAAAGGAAGTTACCATTAGACACACAGGACATACTTTTTTTTTTTTTTTTTTTTTTTGGATATTTTTCTTCACCTTCCTTTCCAAAGTCATTCTTTTACTCTCCCTTTCCAGTAAGTCAGCCATCCCTTAGCAATAAACAATTGAAAAGAAGGGGGAGGGGGGATGAAACTGTGCCTATCAAGTGTGACAATATACAGTGTCTCAAACCCATATTTCCTCAATTTTTTAGAGAAGGGGGTGCATTTCCCAACACTTTTTTGGGACCACACTTGAGAATAGCCTTCTCTAGGTGAAGCCGTGTGTGGGTTTGGGGTTTGGTTTTTTTTGGCGATCACAGCTTCTTTTCCTAGATGTCTAGAATACATCGTAGAACTTTTCCTAGGACTCAGTTACTTAGAGGTTTCTTTTTTTGAAAATCAAAAAAATTCACCTTGTTACAGTCTAACCCCAACTCTCCTATTTTTCCAAGAGCTTTCCAAGTCACCTACTGTATCTCAATAATCGCATCTTTCACTTTTGTAGCTAGTGAGATAGGGGACAGAGCTCTGCAGTTAGGAAGACCCAAATTCAAATCTAGTCTTAGGCACAAAGTAGGTGTGAGACACAGATTTAATCTGCCTCAGTCTCCTCATCTATAAAATGGGGTAATTGTCTCCTAAATAATTGTGAGGATACAAGTGCTAATTTTCTAAAATACTTTACATGAATGCTAACTATAATATTATAGGGGCCTAGTGAAAAGCTTATTAAAGGCAGGAAGGCACTGCTTTCTTGCTCTCTTTTTACTTAGTATTAACTTCCTACTCACTTTGTTTAGTCCTTTCCAGTTCTTAGTCATAGAAAACAATCAAATTTATAAGTTTGGTATAACTTCTGTTGCCTGTTATGCCATCTACTCTGGCCGAAGTTCTTCTTTTCCCCAGGATAGCTTTTCCTAACTCTCTCCCCTTTAAATTATCTTTAGCATTCCTTATCAATCTCAACTCATCCTGAACTTTAACCCTCCTGACTCTCAGCTTCCCGGATTGTCCCATACTTTAGTATTAATTTTCCTCGGTATGTTATGGCGCTCTGAGCAGCCACATCTCCGTTGTTACTCCTTTTCCTCCATATTAGAATTATTTCTCTGTCTTCAGTTTCTTTCTTAAAAGCATCCCATTCTTCCTGAACTGACTTTCCCTGTAGAATTTTAATTGATGGAATCTTGCTTGTTCTTTCTCTGAATCCTTTGAATTTGCCTACCTAAAATATAGAGGACATATTAGGTCATGTGCACTTTCTTCTCAGAGTTCTAGGGTCTTGGTCAGATTTTGCCTAGTATCTCCTCTGTCAAAAATCCTAAGATGGAATAGTCAATTCCCCGACACTGCTCACAGGAACTGATTCCTCCTTGTTGGCAAGGATCAGTTCCAGAATAGGGTTTCCTTTATTCAGCCCTCTACATACTGTAGGATTAAATGATCATAAATACAAGTCAAGAAATATTGGTGATTCGACTTTTTGGCAGAGTGAGTTCCAGCAGATGTCTAGATAATTTAAGTCCTTCCTCATTATTATAGCAAGCCTTGTGCCAGCCTTGTGGTCCTATTCCAGAATTCATCTATTTCTCCTCTGACTAGAAGTGCTTTTCCCTCTTTTCCCCCAAAGTTTGCCAGTCTCTGAAGTGAGCCAGTAATATGTCGTTCCCTGACTGAGAGGACAAAGAGCTGACAGTCCTCAGATCTCACATCTTTCCACTGTTCTTTCCTTAACAATCTCCCCCCCCCAAAAAAAAAAATTGCCTAACTCTGAACTGGATCTGTCATGAAAGTCTCCCACCTCTGACTTGGAAGGATCCTCACACCATGCACCTAAATTCTAGTGATTAAAGCAATCATCATGCTTTAAATATCCTAAGCTTTGTACCTGCTGCTGCCCACTAACTAGGGATGGATGACTGGCCGCATTTTCACTGACCCCGAGTTTCCTCCTGTGCAAGATGAAGGGGATTGAACTCCCTACTAGCTGATCTTTTTGACTCTGACTTCTGAGCCAGGGATTGAGCTAGGTTAAAAGTTCTAATAGTTTCCCCATGGGTTTGTGGGAAGAAATAAAAACTCTGGGGGGAGGGGGGAGAGTTGATCAAAAGAAAAAGGAAGACAACAGACACTCCAGTCCTGCCTGGGTCCTGAAGTTCCAGGAAGACTGCAGTACAGTAGAACACACCTGCCTTGCAGGCAGGATTTAAGGGTTAAAATAGTACATTGATTGAAAATATAGGCCACATTTCCCCTTCCCCCCTTCTAGCTTTTGTAAAACCTAACTCTAAATGGTGTTAGTATAGATGGAGAGATTTTTTTTTCACGTGATAATTTTAGCCATATGGTCTGCAGTGGGTCTATATATATTTCCCCAGGGTCTAGAAAAGGAGAGATTCTCTCCCTCGCTCCTGGGCCCCTACTGGTCATCTGCGGATAGAAGCCCTAGGATGTCCTCCCGGCTTTGAAGGGAATCCATGCTCCCAGAAGGCTGGCTTCTGCCCTTAGCTCAGCCCTAAAGGAAATGACCTGTGAATGAGCATTAGCACCTGCCAAGGCAGGGTGGGACCGGGGAAGGGAGAGGCCTCCTCCTAAAAGCCTGCTTCAGGAAGCTCGTTCCCGTCACCAGCCCCCCTCAGACCCAAGCCTTCCAGCCGGGAAAAGCCTTTTTTGCTCCTTGCAAGAGGAGCAGAAAGATGTTAAGACAGTTTCTGTGAAGCCAGACCCTACCTGATTTCCCCTCATGCCCACACCCACCTTTGCCCGTGGGCCAACGGAGATCTCCATAGCGAGTTCTCCAAGAGTCGGCCCAGGATTCAGGGGGAGTAATTTGCCCGGACAGCCTTGGGAGGAAAGGAGCTTTGCCCTCACCTTCCTCTCCTGCCCACCTACTCCGCAAGTTCAGGGAGCGAGGGGAGGGGAAAGACCCACGGGGGAGGCAAGCCCCAGACGCCCCATTACGCCCATAGCCCCGCTAGTCCTCCTCGGGCCTAAGCCCCCCCTCGCCCCTCAGCCGGGAGGAGGGCTTCCTCCTAAAGTCGGAGCAGCAGGCCCGGCTCCGAGTCCAAGCTGCGCCACGGGCCGGTGTCCCGGAGCCAGACCCCGCCCCTCTTCTGGAAAGGCGCCCCCCGGGGAACTCTTGGGCGGGGCCGGGGGAAAGGAAGAGCCACTGCCGCGGGGAGTGAATACAGGTTTATTGAGCAGCATTAAGTTGAGGGATGCAGGGGCAAAGGGGAGTGGGGTGGAGCTGGCCGGGCAGGGCAGTGGCTACATGGTCAGCTCCTACGAGAAAGGGACAAAAAAGAGACATCAGGGCTGGGGGCTGCAAGCCTCGTGACGCCGCAGCCCCTCCTGTCTCCCCCCACCCGGAACAGAGCTGCCTGCCAGACCGGGCCTTTCGCGGAGCAGCGGCACCAAGGGGGAGGAGGCAGCCGCGGTCAGGGGAGGAAAAAGCCCTCCAAAAGCAGAGGCCGGGACCTCAGCCGGCCCGACATGCTGCCAACGGGGCGGGGGCGGGGGCGGGGAAGGGCAGAAGCTGGGGCTAGCCCACGGCCTGAGCTCTGGGCTCGGCCTCCGCTGCATCCATGCTCACCATAATGGCATTGACGATGTCGTTATTGTTGTGTCTCAGCGCCCGGACGGCCTTGGCTCGAGACACGTTGGCCTGCGCCATCACCAGCTCGATGTCGCGCACCTCCAGCCCGGTCTCGTCCACCTGGCGACAAGCGGGAGCGGCTGGGCCCGTGGCCGGGGGGCCGCCGCGACTCCCCCAGATCCGCCCACCCCCGCGTCTCCGGGACGGCCGAGACCCTCCGAATGGCCCGGCGGCCCCCCGGCCCCTCACCTCCTCCTCCTCCTCGCTCTCCTCCTTGATGCTGAGGCCGGGCGCCGTCTCTGTGATGATGGGCGAGGGCTCAGCCGGCACTTTAAACTTCTCGGCTGCTGCCTTGTGCACTTGCTGGGATAAGTCCTCGATCTGCGGGCCGGACGGGGCGGGTAAGAGGGAGGCCCAGACTGCCCATCCTCCGCCTTTCTGGGCCCGAGGACCAGCTCCGCGGCCCCGGCCCGGACCCCCCCTCTCCCCCGCCCAGGCTGACCTTAGCCTCCCCGAAGACTATGTAGATGTCTGACGCCGGACTTTTGAAGACATCAGGCTTGGAGATGACAAAGAGGATGTTCTTGGACTTCCGGATGGTGATTCGGGTGACTCCGTGGATCTGCCGAAGGCCCAGCTTTGACATGGCCTGGTGAGGGAGAGGGCGTGAAGGGCGAGTGTAGGAGTCTGGGGCACAAACCCCCACCCTCCGCCTCCTGGGGAAGGAAATCCTGCTCCGGAGGCCAAGAAGAATCATTAACCCCGAAAGGGGAGGAATTTTCCTTCCATAGAAGTTAAACAAGAGCCCCCAAATGGACTGGTTTGATTTCCTTCATGCTGTTTGTAGACCCGGACCTGACCATTTGGCAGAGGAGATTTACAAGTTCCTGGGGCTTAGGGCAATGCCCGGCCTCCAGAACCCCCCCACCCCCTCTCCCCAGCTCACCTTTCGGGCCTTCTTCTCGCTCCGACTCTGCTTGGCTTTATTGGCTGTCTCCTCGCCACTTCCCACGGAGTGAGCCAGCTGAGCCTGCGGATGGGACGGAACCAGAACTGGATCAACACTGCAGCCTGTTTTTTGACATCCAGGCCTTGGGTACCATATAAAATGTCAAGAGGAGGCCGGATGCAGACCAATGGAGGAGTCCAGAGGCCAATTTCTCACAACAGAAGCCCCCAGGGAAGAAACAGGAGGGCTGAAGGAAAAAAAACCAACAACCCAAAAACCCCTCCCTTCACAATGGTTATTGCCCAATTTTCCACCAGACCCTAATTGCTTCAGGACTCCGATTGGAGAGTCAAATTAAGAAAAGGCCTCCAGGGTCATGGAGTGTCTAGTCTGTTGTTTTTGTTTTTTGAGGGGGAGAGGATGAGGAAAGTCAGTGCTTGTCCAGAAGGAACTCCACAGGTTGAAGAGGGCTTGACTTAAGAATCCGAAGGCTCAGGTTTGACGTTTGGATGCCCCCATGGATGGAATACTGGACTAGGAGTCTAGAAGGCCCGAGTGCAGACACTAGCTGTGTGACTCTAAGCAAGTCATTGGATTTCTGGCTGCCTCAGTTTCCTAAACTATAAATAACAGTTCCTACTTCGAAGGGTTATTGGGAGGATTCAATAGATAACAATATGGGTTAAAAGTCCTCCAAAGCCGCTATTCACCACAGTGACTTTAGGCAAACAGCACAAGCCCTCCAATCAAAGTTTTCTTAAGTAGATGGGGAATAAAGCCAGAATTAGGTACTTCAGTGGGTAATTGAAAAAGAAAAGTGCTATGTAAACTTTAAAGCAATAAAAAAGAATTTAAGTTGTTCTGGTTATTCTATCTACCTAGAAAGAGAAGTCTCAGAGGGAACATCCAGAGATAAGCCCATTTTCAAGAGTGATTAAGATGGAAGGGGAGAGAAGGATACCTGAGATGGTGCAGTCTGTGGTTCAGTGCTATCTGGGTCCTCCAAATCGGGAAGAGACTCCCCATTACTCTCAGAATCATTGCGGGATGCTGGGGGTGAGGAAAGGTTAAAGATCAGAAAGAGTACAAAAAAGACTGCCTTCTTGTCCGAATAAGAAAAGCCCCCTCCCCTTTTCTAAGGGTGTCGCTTCTTCCTCCTCAATCTCTAGGCTCCCAGATGGACCCTTGGGGCACAAACTGTCTGGGAGTTTGCCTGTGACCTCATGGCTGGTGGAAGGGACAGGGCTCCTCGAGGGCTTCCTCTGGCCCAGGATCCCATGGCAGAGCCCCGGCCTCCTGCTGTGCTAAGCAGAGAATCCTGGCCAGCCGGGATGCCTCTGGCCTGTTTCTCACTTGGGCAAGCTCCGGGCCTCAGCTTGCTCGGCCTGTTTTACCTAAGGGGTGGGTCACTGTGAGACTCCCCGGGAAGGCCCCACCATCTCCCCCGGCCGAAGGACACTCACCGCTGCGGTGGGGGAGCGCCCCGGGCGCAGGGCGCAGGGCCGAGTCGGCTGCCAGCCGCAGCTCCTCCAGTTCTGTGCATCGGGAAAGGGGTTCTGCCTCGCTCGAGGAGCTCGAGTGGGACTGCACCAAGGCCCGCGCCGCTGGCCGCTTGGAACCTGGGGAATTGACAGTGGGGGATGGAAAGGCCGGAGCGGAGAGCCAGCCTCCCTCCTAGAGATGTCCCGTTCTCAGCTCCCTGCCCCGGCGCCCCTGCCCGCCACCCCCCGCTCACCTTCTCTGCTCCGCCGGGGCCCGGGGGGAGAGGTCGCATCTCCCGTACTGCACTCCTCCCGCCGAGCAGCAGCCGGCCCTCCTCTGGGGAGAGTGGGGGCCCAGAGCCCTGGGCCAGGGGCAGGGCCTGGAGGCACTTGGCTGGGAGTGGGGGGGTGGGGAACCACCTGAGGGGCAGACCCCGCCGCGGGAGCCTGCCCTGCCCAGAGCCCCCTGGAACACGGGCTTGAGATCACCTCAGCAGACCCTCCTGGGGCCTGGTCTTTGGCATAGGGGACCACTTTTGAGGTTGGTGTTCTGGGGGACACTAGGGCTTGACCTCTGGGGGACCGGTGCCGGGGAGAGCCTGCTTTCCGTGCTGCTACTGTGCCCAGGTCTGAGGGGCACAAGGCCAGTGGGGGGGTGTTCCCTGAGACAGCCTGGGTCGAGGAAGAGGCCGCTCCCTCCACCCTACCCCCTTCTTGCTTCTGGGCCACGGGAAGTGGGGGGCCCTTATTGCTTGAGGCCTCTGGGCTAGAAGGGGACTGGGGAGCCAGTGCGCTGGGCGTTAGAAGGGGGGCAGAAGAGGTCTGGGGCTCCCTGAAGGGGGGCACAGGAGCAGCAGAGCGGGGCTGCGATTTCCCCACTTTGTGGTTCGGGCCAGCTGCCGGCTTGGGCGGCTTCTCCCTGCCCAGGGGGCTGCGAGGCAAGGGCCTCTTCTCCCCGGAGGGACCTTCTGGCTCTTCGGGGGAACAGTCAGCTGAAGACAAAACAGAGGAAGGAGCTCTCTCCGCCAGATGTTTGGGGCCTCGAGACTGGTCAGTGTCCACCAGGGGCAGAGGAGCAACAGCCAAAGTCCCTCGGGCGGGGGCGTGAAGGGGAGGTCGGACGGCGCCTTGGGGGATGAAGAACTGGGTCCCTCCTCTCCGGGGCTGAGGAGGGGGGCCCGTTCAGTGAACTGCCTCAGGTTAGCCTTCAGCCGGGAGCCTTTCCCTGGGGCACCGCGGGGCCCCTTGGCTCTAAGCACAGGCTCAGGGGCTCCCCTGGCTTCTGGGATCTGCTCACGGGGTAAAGGCTCCTGAGCCAGCCCCTCTGGGCACTTTTCCTCCAGATTAGATGGGGCCTCTGCCAGTAACTCCTCTGGAACATCCATGTGCTCCAGACTAGCTCCAGAATTGGGCTCTGGAGAGCCAGTCTCCTCGGAGGGTTGGAGAGCATCCGGTGACCCCGAGACATTGTCCGTCGTGGTGGGAGAGGCTGGGGGATGCTCTGAGCTCTCGTCCTCAGCAGCAGGGCCCTCGCGCTCCAGAGGGCATGGAGGACTCGGAGGGGTGCGCTCCGGGGAGCCGGGGGGACGCCCTTCCCCACTGAGGCCCCTTGGCGGGGCATCCTCGGAGCCTTTAGAAACGACCGCATAGCTCTGCTCCGCCAGAGGCTCCCAGCCTTCACTCTTAGCGGCCGGCCCTGCCTGCCCCGCAACGCCTCGGCCTTGGCCGTCGGCCGGCTCCCGAGCCTCTGGTGGAGCTTCTCTCTGGGGGCTCAGCGGTTCAGCTCCCTCCTCTGCGCTGGCACCGGCAGCAAGAGCCCCCCGCGCGTCCAGCCCTGCAGTTGGATCTTGGGGGCGCTCTGGTTTCTCGCCCTCCTCCTGCCTCACCGCAGGGAGGGTCTCCGCTGTTGGCAGGGGGCTCTCCGCCCGAGACATCCCCAGGCCTAAGGTGACGCCCGCCTCTTGTGGAGGGTGAGGGGGCATTGCTGCAGCAGTGGGTTCTGGGCTCACTTCTTGTGATGTCTGAGACGTCACAGCATGGGGTTCTGCACCTGCTGCTTGTAGGACCGGAGGGGTCACTGGCCCAGCAATGTGGTCTAAACCTACTGCTTCTTGTGTGGTCTCACATGGCATCGTGGCAGAGGGTCCCTCTTCTCGTCGGGTCTGAGGTGCGTTCTTGGCAACGGGTCCTAGGTCTCCCTCTTCTTGTCGGGTCTGAGGTGCGTTCTTGGCAACGGGTTCTAGGTCTCCCTCTTCTCGTCGGGTCTGAGGTGCGTTCTTGGCAACGGGTTCTAGGTCTCCCTCTTCTTGTTGGGTCTGAGGTGCGTTCTTGGCAACAGATTCTAGGTCTCCCTCTTCTCGTTGGGTCTGAGGTGCATTCTTGGCAATGGGTTCTAGGTCTACTGTTTCTTGTTGGGTTTGAGATGCATTCTTGGCAATGGGTTCTAGATCTCCCTCTTCTTGTCGGGGCTGAGGTGCGTTCTTGGCAACAGGTTTTAGGACTACTGTTTCTTGTAGGGTCTGAGATGTGTTTGTGGCAATGGGTTCTAGGACTGCAACTTCTTGTTGGATCTGAGAAGCATTTCTGGCAATGGGTTCTAGGTTTACTGTTTCTGGTAGGGTCTGAGATATTTTTGTGGCAATGGGTTCTAGGCCTACTGTTTTTTGTAGGGTCTGAGATGTGTTCTTGGCAATGTATTGTAGGTCTACATTTTCCTGTTCGTTCTGAGATGTCTTCACAATCATGGATTCTAGATCTGCTGCTTCTTGTGTGGTCCGAGACATCAACGTGGCAATGGGATCTAATCCTACAGTTTCTTTTAGGGTATGAGATGTCTTCATGGCAGTGGGTTCTAGGTCTATTGTTTCTTGTTGGATCTGGGATATCCTCATGGCCATGGATTCTAGATGTGCTGCTTCTTGTTGGGTCTGAGATACCCTTGTGACCATGGATTCTAGATCTGCTGCTTCCTGTATAGTCTGAGATGTCCTCATGGCAAAGAGTTCTAGATCTGCTGCTTCCTGTGTGGTCTGAGATGTCCTTGTGGTCATGGGTTTTAGAGCTGCTGCTTCATGTATGGTCTGGGATATTTTCATGGCCATGGGTTCTGGATGTGCTGCTTCTTGTAGGGTCTGGGATGTTTTTATAGCCATGGGTTTTAGATCTGTTGCTTCTTGTTGGGTCTGGAATGTCCTTGTGACCATGGGTTCTAGATTTCCTTCCTGTTGGGAATGGGAGGAACCTGTGGCCATGCATTCTAGATCTGCTGTTTCTTGTAGGTTCTGCAATGTTATCATGGTAATGGGTTCAAGATTTGCTGCTTCTTGTATGGTCTGAGATGTTTCTGTGGAAATGGGTTCTAGGTCTGCTCCTTCATGTGGGGTCTGAGGGGTCACTAACAGTGCAGTGGGTTCTAGGTCTGCTCCTTGTGGGATTTGAGGGGTCACTGACACTGTAGTGGGTTCTAGGTCTGCTCCTTGTGGGGTCCGAGAGGTCACTGGCACCACAGTGGGTTCTAGGGCTCCTCCTTGTGCAGTCTGAGGGGTCACTGACACTGCAGTGGGTTCTAAGTCTGCTCCTTGTGGGATCTGAGAGGTCACTGACACCACAGTGGGTTCTAGGGTTCCTCCTTGTGCAGTCTGAGGGGTCACTGGCAGTGCAGTGGGTTCTAGGTCTGCTCCTTGCAGGATCTGAGGGGTCACTGACACCACAGTGGGTTCTAGGTCTGCTCCTTGCGGGATTTGAGAGGTCACTGACACCGCAGTGGGTTCCAGGTTTGCTCCTTGTGGGATCCGAAGGGTCACTGATACTGCAGTGGGTTCCAGGTCTGCTTCTTGTGGGATCCGAGGGGTCACTGGCACAGCAGTGAGTTCCAGATCTGCTTCTTGCGGGATTTGAGGGGTCATTGGCACTGCAGTGGGTTCTAGGGTTCCTCCTTGTGGGGTTTGAGAGGTCACTGACACCGCAGTGGGTTCTAGGGTTCCTCCTTGTGGGGTCTGAGAGGTCACTGACACCGCAGTGGGTTCTAGGTCTGCTCCTTGTGGGGTTTGAGAGGTCACTGACACCGCAGTGGGTTCTAGGTCTGCTCCTTGTGGGGTTTGAGAGGTCACTGACACCGCAGTGGGTTCCAGGTCTGCTCCTTGTGGGGTTTGAGAGGTCACTGACACCGCAGTGGGTTCTAGGGTTCCTCCTTGTGGGGTCCGAGAGGTCACTGACACCGCAGTGGGTTCTGGGTCTGCTCCTTGTGGGGTCCGAGGGGTCGAGGCCATGGCAGCAGGCTCTCCCCCTGAGCTGAGCCCTGGGCCCTGGGCCGGGAGTGGGGCAGGTGCCGCCTCCTCCTTGCCCGTGAAGCCGTCCCCAGCCTCCGGGGAGCCGAACCAGAGAGGGCCCGGGGGCTGAGCGTGGGGCTCCTCGCTGTAGAGCCGCTCGTCCTCCTCCCCGGCGTAGGAGGCCGAGTCGGAGTCAGAAGAGGCGGCCGACGTGTCGTCCCGGAAGGCGAAGGCCTCGTCCACCCCCTCGTTGATGGAGGTCTCGGACAGGGACTGCAGGAAGGAGGCCGAGGTGCTGTCGTCCTCCCCTTCGCTCTCTGGGCTCGGCGCTTCCTCCTGGGGCAGCGCCATGATCTCCACGGCATCGGCCTCGAAGATCAGACTGCCCCGGAAAGGCAGCAAGGTGGCCGGGATCATGGGGTCGCCGCCCGGAAAGCCGAGGCCCGGGAAGGCGTCCCCCCCCTGCCCCGGGCTCCAGGAGGAGCCGCTGTCCCCAGAGAGGCTGGACTCGGAGGAGGGCAGGTCCCGAGGGCCCGCCGGCAGGAGCTCCGTGTTGTCCGAGTCGGAGGCCCCCCCGAGGGAGCTCTCCTGGCCCCCCTCCTCGTTGGGGCAGAGGAGGGAGAAGTCCCCGCTCTCGGGGGCGTCCAGCCCCTCGGTCTCCACGAGCAGGTTGGGGGAGCAGGACGGGGATGTGCTGAAGCTGCTGGAGGAGGCCCAGCTGCCCCCCTCGGCGGTGATGTAGGAGCCCGAGGGGGAAGTGGGTGGGGAGCCCAGGAGGTCCGCCTCGGCGTCGCTGAGCTCCTCGCTCAGGCAGAGAGAGTGTGTGAACAGGTAGGAGCAGGCCAGCTTGGTGGGGGTGGAGGGGGCTGTGAAGTAAGGGTCCGGGTCCGGGCGGGGGGAAGGCACAGGGAGGTCGCCCTGAGAGAGCAGCTCGGGGGGTGGGCTGGGGCCAGCCCGCTTGCCCTCCAAGTCCCTGAGCTCTGAATCCGTCCCCGTCAGGGGCGCGGCGGCCGGCGGCTCCTTGGGCAGCTCCGGGGGGGCCCGCTGGGGCCCGCTGCTGCTTGTTTCTTCGCCCATCACCACCCGAGGCTCCAGACTCTGCAGGATGAGGGGCTCCTCGGGGAGTCCTTTTGGGGGCCCCACCACGGGGCTGCACTCTCCCAAGGCAGTTCGGCCGGAACTAGCGCTGCCCGCTCCGGCGTCCGAGCTGGCCCCCTCTGGCTGCGGCCGGTCGCCGCGCTTGGCGGGGAGGAAGGCCAGGGGGAGAGGGGCCGGCCCTGGAGTCAGGTCCCCCCGCATGGGCAGCTCCTCGGGCGTGGGCAGGTCCCCACTGGGTGTAGAGGCAGCAGCATCCTGGGGTTCGGCTGTGGAAAAGAGAAACGAGATGTGAGGAAGGGAAGACACTGGGGAAAGGACCAAGAGGAGGGCCTCGAGCCGTGGCTTCTCAGAGCCCAGGCCCCAGAACGGCGCGGCCAGGATTCCCGCGCCATTAGCAGGCGGCGGCAGCCCGGACAGGCCCTTTGTCGCCCCAAACCCCGGGCTTCTCCTGGGCAAGGGGAGGAAATGTTTCTGGAATGACGGACAGAAACAATTCTCGTTGGGCGGCACTTCCAGGAGCGGCTCTCGCCACAGCTTTCAGAGGGAGGTAGTTCCCCTCAAAAAACATTCCTGTAGGGAGCCCCGTGAGGTGGCGAGGGGCTGGCTGTTACCCAGGAAGCCGCAGACCCGGAGAGCCCTATGCTACCTGCAGTCACCCAGAGAGCGTCCTGAGTCTAACTCAGGTCTGACGCCGAGCCTAGCACTTTATCCCCGAAGAAACAGCTGGGCTGGGACACACGGTTCCCAAGGCGTCGGGGACAGACTGCAAGGTTCTCACCTGTTCTCTATCCTAATTTTTATACGATATCATATATATATATATAGGATATGTAAACATATACCCAATAATCCTGTTATTTCCAGGTTATATCGACCACCTGGATGCAGAAAAGCATTGTGCACGCGCGCCAGGTCTTTTGCAGCTGACAGAGTACAAGGCCTGGGCCAAGGTGAGGAACCAAGGTTCTGGTTCTGGTCCTCCTCCCCCTGAGGCTCTGCGGCTCTCAGCAGTCTGCAGGCCAGAGGGCCCAGCCGGGAGGAAAGCCTCGGAGAAAGGAAGGAAGGAGGGGAGTCTGGAATCCCGTCCTGCCCCTACCTCCGTGTCTGACCTTTACGCTGGGTCAGGGGCCTTGGCAGAACACGACCGCTGGCACTGGATGCTCTGAAAAAGCTCCTTTCTGGTTTTCCCCCCTATTTCTTAGGATCCCATCGGAATGTGTGATCCAAACCATATAGACAGCCCTGTGCTCTGACCCCCCAAAGTCCTAAGGGCTCCCCTTCCTTCTAAACCGAAGCTGCTGCTGTAGCTTCATCCCTTTAAAAAAAAAAAAAAAAGCCCAAGCTCCCGTCTCAAATAACAGCTGCAATCTCTCAGCTCTTCCCTTCCCCCCACAAACCAGGAGAAAAGGGGGAGGGGGAGGCAACCTAGCTGGGCTTCCATCCCTTCCATCTCCCTCCCACTTCCCCAGTCTTCGGAGCTCTGCTCTAGCATGGGGAGGGGGAGGGGAGGGGGGGGAGGAAGTGGCCAGCTCTCCTAAGCTCCCTCTGCCCTCGGGAAAGGTTAGGAACAATCAGAGGCTTCTCCAGGGGTCAGATACCCAGGGAGAGAGGAGGGAAGAGGCCCAGGGTCCCCTCTTCTTCCCCTTGCCCTCCCCTCCCCCTCTGAGCATCTGCTTTATTGTAACCTCACTAGGGGACAAAGAACAGAGGCTGGAACTTAGAATCTTGGAATTGGGGGAAGGACCTTAAAAATCACTTAGGCTCACTGGGTCCTAAATGAAGAGCATCTGAAAAGGGATCTTCGAGGTCCAGCCCCCTCGTTTCACCAGATGAGGAAACCCAAGGTCCAAAGTGACTTGTCGAGATTACAGAAGCAGGATTTGAACTCGGATCTCTCCATTACACGCCTCCCATCTAAAAGGGTTGTGTGTTCGCTGTACGTATTTTAAAGATGGGCGGAGAGAGAACAAAAAGCTGGAGACACAGCTCTTTCTCCAGGACATCCCATGGATTTCCCCTCTCTCATCCCGGCCTCCGGGACAGCGGAGGAAGGGGGAATCCCTGCCTCGGAAGGCAATGGGAACAGAAAGTCCCTTTCTATTCTGCTTAAATCTGAAGGGAGCTTCCATCTTGTAAGCTCCTTGAGGGCAGGCGATCTATCATTTTTCTTTCTCCTCAGCATTATTAATGCACATAACGAGCATTAATAATAAATAAGATAAAATGATAAATGCTTGTTGAAGTGAATTGAGCAAACGACTGCCTGTCGGGAAGCTATTCTCTGCTGGAAATAAGGAGGATCTCACCCCAGGGACCAGGCTGCCACGGCAGATGGAGGAAGCCGTATGCATCTCAGCAGGAGATGGCCAGCCCAGGCCCTGACTCAGCGTTTTACCCTGGTTGGAAGCTGGAAGGAGGCAGGGGCCCCTCTCCTCACACCAGAGGTGTCTCACCTTCCCTGGGGTCAGTCCGCATCCCATCAGCCCTGGAGTCGGTCAGAGACAAGCTCACCAGATTGGGAGGTGGGGAATAGGGAGACCCTGCACCCTTCCCCCCAGCCCCAGCCACTAGGTATTAGCATCCTATTAAGGCAGGCCAGAGGCAGCTCCTCAGTTTGCCAAAAAGCCCTAGACTCTAAGGCAGGAAGACTGGCTTAGAATCCCAGGATTCTGTTCCTCCCGGCTTCCAAGGGTAGCTCCAAGAAAGAGAACCTTTGATATTCAAATATGCATAAGATCAAATTCCCAGGTCATTCCCCTACAGACCTTTGGTTAAGCAAGTGGGAAGGGGGAGGAGGAAGGGAGCACAGTGGGCTAAGGAAGGCCTTTCTGAATCACTAAAGTGCAGATAAACCCAGAATTGAGTGGAATGAGTTGGACCTGGAGTCTGGAAAGTCTGGGTTTGACGACCAACGTAGGCAGTTAATAAATAGCTAGGTAGAAAACATCAGCCCACTCAGTCTCTGAACCTCAGTTTCTTCATCTGGAAAGGAAGAAAGAAAGAGAAAAGAAAAAAGGCAGAAATGAGGGAGGAAAGAGAAAAAGACAAGCAGAAAGACAGAGACAAAGAAAAAAGGCAAGAAAGAGGGAGGGAAGGGGGAAGAAAGGAAGAGGTAGGAAGAAGGAAAGAAGAAAGGAAAAAAAGGAAAGTCTGAAGTCCCCATCAGCTCTAGTCCTAATATCTTAAGTCATTCAACCTCACTCCATCTTAGTTTCTCCATCTGTAAAATTGAGATAATCCATTTAGTACTTAGTAATCTAAGGAGCACAAATGTGTCATGGTAGCTCCTGTGCAGTCTGACCCTGCTGCTAAAACCCAGAGCATTGATCAGAAAGTTCAAAACTCATGCTCTTAATCCAACAGTTTATTTCACTCTCTCTTTTGGAGCCTGGAAAAAAATTTTTTAATCAAGGACTAGAAAACACAAGTATAAGCAAACCCTTCCCCACTTCTAAGTAATGCCATTTTGGGGTGCTAATAGTCCCTAATAAAAACAGGAAACAACTCTTGAATAACACTTGAAGGAAACATTAACTTGAAGATGAATTACTGCAGAACACTTTAGCCATGTAATTTTAAGCTGCCCGGAGAAAAGAAATTCTCTCATACTTCTAGAGCAGGTACTTTACATCTTTCCTAACAACCTTGGGAGATAGGTTAAGCAGTATAATCTCCCTTTTTAGGATTAAGGAAACTGAGCTCAAAGACCACAGGTTAGAAAATGGCCAGCCCCTACCCCTACCTTTCCCCATTCAAATCCATCATTTCCCACTAAGCAGGCTGAATGGAGAGCTTATCGGCAAAGAAGTGTGGACCACCTAATATGTATGTTGCCAGGAAATGGGCACATCAAATCAAAGAGAATGTGGGAGAGCTGCTTTGAGTGAAAAACGGGTAATATCTGGGGTTCTTTTCCCAGCCTGTTTGGGGAAGAAGGAGCATGCTAGAGAAAGTCCATAAACCATCAGGACAGCTACCACGGTCCTAACTTGAGAGCGGCTGTTCATTGTTCCCTGTCTTGCCATAATCCTTCATTTCCTTACCACATCAGCAAGGTACCCTGCCCCAGGATGGAAGAAGTGGGGTCCCGATGCCTACGTGCCATAGCCCAGACGGCCACGACAAGGGGTCCCACCTTACAGCACAACTCCCACCTCGAGTCATCTTCCACAAACTGGCCAGGCAAAGGAGGTAGGGACAACAACGGGTCCTCTTGGGGCAAGCCAAGGTAAAGCCATTAGCAGCCTCAGTTGACTCGTTATAAAACGAGCAGGTATGACTGGATACTCTTAAGTTTTCTTTCTTTTGCCAGCTGACAGCTACAGGAAAAAAACTCCCGCTAACTTTGTCATCAGACGCCGAGGGTTCAAATCCCAGCAATACAACGAATGAGCTCACTTGACTTGGGAACCACTAATAAAATGGGACCGATAGCTCTTATATTACTGACCTTTGGTGACAAAAAAACCAGGAGCCAATACATGTCACCTGTGATTATTCTTCGATACCACCTTTTCCCCGCACCCCCACCTCCCTGTATCTCCGGCTCTGTGCTGTTCTTGGGGAAGAGAGGGTCAGCTCAAAACAAAGCCCCCAGTGGTGGGGACAGGACAGGGCAAGGGAGGAATCCAGGAACCTGAGGGCCTCCCCGGTAAACTGGGTATCCTCACTCCCTCAGGGAGCCAAGTAACCAGGAGAGGGAGGGAATCACCCTGGCGGGAGGAGGCGCCCTCCTGCACCCCCGAAGTACTGGCAACTGAAGACCAGTGGAGCGGCCGCAAGCCCAGGGCCAGTTCCGGCCGTAGGGGCAGCTCCCCCCTAGCCCCACCCTCGGCGCAGGCTGGCCAACTCACCAATCGGCTGCGTCTGGTCCTGGGGACTGGCCATCCTGAAAGGGGGGTCGGGTCCTCACTTTGAGACTATTCCTAGCTTCTGCTTGAAAGGGAAGAAACTCAGGGGGATCAGGGAGGGATGGGAAGCATCCGATTTCTCAGGGACTGAGGAAACCGCTGAGGGCGAGTTTGAGGCAGAGCTTGGAGAGACAGCGGGCTGAGAACTTAAGAATCCCCAGCGACCTAGGGGTGGGACTAACTCCCAGCACCTGGAAGCCTCTGTAGCCTCGCCTTAAAGGATCTTGGGAGTGGGTGTGGCTGACGGACGAACTTTGTGAGAAGGATGCGGGGTCCCGGCCCGGCGGGGACCGGGGTCTGACTCGTGGGGAGATGGGAAGCGCGTTCGCCAGTCGGAAAGGAGAAACTGCCTCTCCCCATTCGCTGCCCTTTCCCCAAAGAGCTGATCCTCTGGCTCAGAAAATTGCCTTGGTTTCTCTCTGTCCCCTGGAGTTGGGGTTAAGAAGATGAAATGAAGTTGTCCTTCCCCTGCCCAGAGCTTTGTGCCCAGAAAAGGCACTATGAGGGTGGGGGTGGGGGAGACAGAGACAGAAAGCAGAGAGAGGGAGAGAGACAGAGAGGGAGAGAGAGAGCTGTAATGGAAGGAGAGACTCAAGGTTAAACCCTAATTCTGCCACTTACAACTTGCCGGACCCCGAGCAACCCTCTCCCTCTAAGCTCTCTTATCCACACACGGTGATAATATGCACATGACCGCTCTCATGGGCATGTTGTAAGGCTCAAACTACAGAGTGGGCTGAAAGCATTTTGTAAATGGGGTGGATGCCAGCTGCCATCGTTAAGATGGGTTCTGGGAGGTTGATGCTGGCAGCCGGCCTGAAGGCACGAGAGCCCCAGCTAATGAGAAGAGGAGAAATGGGGAAAGTAGAGGGGTTTCAGAGAAAGTGGGGGAGGGGAGGGGATTTGCTGCAAGGCAACAAGGAGAATTGGTGGTCTTCTTGAAACCCTGGATAGTCTCCTGATCCAGCTGCCCCCTCGTCCACCCTCCCCCCAATTGGATCTCTCCTTCCTATGGGATTTGAAGAAGCAAGACATTATATAGATAGGGTCAGACCTGAGTTCAAATCCTCTTTCAGACTGGACAAACCACTGGATCTTCCCGGCCTCAGTTTTCTCTATCAGTTAAGTAGGGACTAGAGCATTTATTTAATTTAGGATTGTAGTAAGGATCACTAATGAGATTGTGTGTGTGTGTGTGTGTGTGTGTGTGGTGTGTGTGTATACATATACATATATATATATATATGTTTGTAGATATGTATGTGATATGTGTTATGAACCCAACTCAGGATTGTAGTAAAGATCCAATAAGATAATTTGCGTATGTGTATGAAGTGATAATAATCATGTATACATATATATAACATATGTGAATATATATGAAGTAATAATAGAGTAATCATTTTGTAAATTGTAAGAAATAGACCCTGTTCCTTACAAAGCATATGGCTTCAACATTGAGATTTTTGTAGAGGTTTCCCATTCACACACTGGGTGCTGAGGGCTCTAGGAGCCAAGTACTAGGTTTAAGCTGGCTACACCCACCAAAAAGGGGTCCCAGGAGTGGGAGAGATGACTTTCCAAGACAAGTCTACCATTTGAGTTAGGGGAGGAAGGGATATAAGTGTGTTAATGTTAGATTGTCCATGTGCACTCTCTTGCCTCCTCCCCTCCTCCCATCAGTCATATAAGCACTTTGAGAAAAAATCCAATTTCTGCCATTTGGCTCCTGGGAGCCCAAGAGGAAAATACCTTAGTGGGGTGGAGCCAGTCCTGGCTAATCTGGGATGGGTAATAACTGGGCTTTGGAGGATGCTCCTATTCCCAGCTCCCTTCCTCAGGACTTTCTGCCCCTGCTTCCAGTTCATTAAAGATACCATTGCTTGGTCCCCTAGGCAGACCTCCTTCTGGCCCTATCATTTGATCATTCTTTACTAAGAATGGATGTTCCAAAGGTTTCCTTAGTTCTGTCCCTTCCCTCAGGTGGGTTTCTTCAAGACCCACTTTTCTTTCTCTCCTGGTCTTTCTCCAGTCCCCCTCAAACTCAGTCCTTTCTCCAGTTGTGCGCTCCAACTTTGCACAGTTCAGATCTTCATGTCTGTCTTTGCCCCCAGCCTCTGTTCTTTTTTTTCTTTCTTGAGGCCCTAATGTTGTTCCCCTTCAGTTCCAAGGCTAAGGGTGCCTCCCTCCTATCCCTACATTTGTAGGGAGCTCCGGAGATGCCCGTCCTTAAACTGGCAGTTTAACTGGTAACTTACTCTGCCCTTTCCAATTTGTGATATTCTTCCTCCTTTCCCAAAACAAAACAACCAAAAAAAAAAAAAACCTAATAAGCCAGTAAATTACAAATGGAGATGGGAACTAGGGCTTGTGAGGTTCAAGATGGACCATTTGGGGAACCCTCTTTTGTCTGGCTCAAGATAAGAGGGGCAGATAAACTATGATTTTGCCCAAAGCATGTTCCAAGGATGCTCCAAGGGATAGAAGATCCTGGGAAATACACAAGTCTTGCTCCCTCCCTAATCTGTTACTTCTCTTAAGGGGTTCCGTGGAAATCTAAAAGTGGAAGTCTGTAGGAAGCGGTACCCTGAGGAGTGCCCTTAAGCTCAAGGGCAGAGAGAGGGCTAGGGCAGGGCCAAGGGGACAGGAAGGAGATGCAAATCTTCTTAGCTCCACAATCTCTCCACCAATCACCTCTCCCAAACAGGCTTGAGGCCTAATCCATTCCTCCTCCTGGGGTTACAATTCCACTCTTCCAGTCACCTCTTTACTCTTCCCTGTAAGAGCCTCCTCCCCAGCCACGTGGGTGTCACTATCCCCCCAGGACCCCCTGTCCTTCCCCATACACCTTCTAGCCCAGCCAAGGTGGAAGGAGGAATGATGGGGACAAGGATGGAAGATGGGCTAGGAGAAGGAGGCTTAGCCTGGAAATTAAGCCAAAGACCGGAGCCCGACAGGGACTGGAGGAGAGCGTGGAAACCAGGGAAGGGGCAGAGGCAGGGAGGGCAGAGAGCTGAAGGAGAAAGGGGAAGGAGAATGGGCAGGGAGGCAGAGAGCGGCGCTGGGGGATGAGGAGCACCACAGGGATGCGCGGAAGGATGCCAGAAGGGCAAAGGATGCAGGGATGAGGCGGCGGGCGGCAGGGAGGGCTCGGGGCCGCGCTGTCATTGTCCCCTCCCTCTTGGCTCCTCGGACCCCAGCCCGGCAGCCTGGCCCTTCCTCCCTGTCCCCTCCCGTCCCCAGGTGCGTCCCCGCTCTCTCGAGTTCTCACCTGTGCGGGGGCCCGGGCCGCCCCCCGCGGGCAGCAGCAGCTCGGCGCGGGCCGCCTCCCCGGGCATGCTGGCTGGCTGGGGGCCTGGCGGGGCGGACTGGGGGGCCTGGCGGATCCGCGGGGCGGCCCCTCCCTCCTCCCCGCCCTCCCCGCCGCTGCCTCCTGGCTGCCAGCTGGGTGGGAGTGAGTGTGTGTGTGTGCGCGCGTGTGTGCGTGTGCGCTCGCGCGCGTGTGTGTGTGCGCGTGGGGGGGGGGGTCAGGCCAATGATGTCACCGCTTACTCCGTCCCTCGGCCCCGCCCTCCACCTCCCCCCCGCCGGGTGTGTGCCAGGCACTGCAGAGCCCGCGGTGGCGGGGGAAGGGACGGGATGGGACCGGGACCGGGGGTGGAGGGAGGCGTAGGGAATCGGGACAAGGAGCTGGAGGAAGGATGGGGAAGCATCCGGGGAGGCTGGAGGGTGGGAGGAAAGGCCGCGCGAGGGTCCTCCTGCTCCCCCCCACCCCGCCAGTGCTCCACCTTGGCGTAACCTGTCCACGGTCGGGTGCCCGTGCGGGCGGCCCGCGCGCGTCCAAGTTCGCAAAGGAGCCCAGGCCCCAGAGCTGACTTGGGGCGCCACGCCATGGCTCACCAGCTCCAGGCTGCTCCGTCATGCCAGGGGCAGCTTGGCCTTCGGCGGCCGACAGAGCGGAGATCAGATCTAGCCTCTGACACAAGTGTGCCTGTGGGAAAGCCCCTGTTTCCTCATTTCTAAAAGGGGGACCGTAATGTGCATGGGTGGTAGCGCCTGTAAAAATAGGTCCTGTCCAACGATCTGCATTAGACCTATAAGACATGAGAAATCTGAGCCTCTGTTTCCTTGTCTGTTAAATGGGCACCATAATGCTTGCTTACCACTCTCATGGGGCTATTATGAGAAAAGTTGTTTTTCAACTTTGTCGCTCTATTTGAATGTGAGGTATTATTAACCCACAATTAGAGCTTCTCCTTCCCCTCGGAAAAGAAAAAAAAAATTAGCCTGCTTCTTTTGTTACTGATCTGCCTCACCTCCTATGCTTACCCAGAGCATCACAGAGGAGCACAAGCACCTCCCTACCTTGGCCCCGACAATCACAGAATTTCCCTCTGCCCCGATGAGAAGCACTCTTCTCTCTCCAGACATCAGCATCTCTAGAACCACTGGCGCTTAGCGGTTTAAGATAAAGTGCTTGTTCCTGAGATTATTTTATTTGAACCTCACAACAGTCCCATGAGGTAACCATTCTCACCCTTGTACAGTTGGGAAAACAGATTCAAAGTGACTTGTCCTTTCTCAGTGTCAATTGATGTCTTCAAACCCTGTTCTTTCTGGCTCAAAATCTAGTGCTTACCAAGGCCAAGAAGATACTCTCCCTCCCCTCTCAGAACTTGTATGCAAAAGTTACTGTATGAGGGGGCTGGATTAGCTGAGGGGTGACCAGGTGCAGTGCTAGAGCGCTCCCCTTGGAGTCATGTTGAGCTATGACCCACTCTTTGACTCCAGTTGGGATTTTCTTGGTAGAGACACTAGAGTGTTTGTCATTTCCTTCTCTAGCTCATTCTACAGATGAGAAACTGAGGCAGAGTTAAGTGACTCATCCAGGGTCACACAGCTATAAATGTCTGAGGCCAGATTTGAGTTCAAGACGAGTCTTTCTGACTCCAGGCTCGGTACTCTTTCCATTGCATCATCTAGCAACCCCTCATGAAAACCCAAGTTTAAATCTTACCTGATACTAGTCTTGGTATGTCACTTATGGCCTTGACAAGTCACTTAACCCATTTGCCTCAGTTTCCTCATCTGTAAAAAGGAGATTATAATAGCACCTAATTCCCAGAGTTGTTATGAGGATGAAATGAGATAATTGTGAAGTGCTTAGCACCAAGCCTGGCACATAGCAAATGCTAATGTAAATGTAGATATATAGGGAAATGACAGCTAACACCTGTTCCAGCTGTGATTTCACCAGAGATTGGAGTAGGGGGTGGAAGGACAAAGCTTAATCAAATTTACCAATCAGGTGTGGCTGGATCTGAAGCCTGGAGTCTGACCAGATTTCCTTTATCCCTAGCTGGCCTTTCCTTAGCCACTACTGATTTTCTGGGTTCCTTCATAAAGTTATTTGTATGGAAAGAAAGATTAAGATGGTGCTAAAGATTTGTGAGGCAGGCCAAGAGCCTTGTCCTCCAGAGGAATCTCTGAACAAGTTAACAGCAATGCATTCACAACCTGTGCTTACTTGATAAATTTTAAGTCCTCCAATAGGTAAAGGAAAAGGTCTCTTCTCCTTGTCCCTGGAAAATGCTGCCAGATATAGGATGAGGCATCTTGCCCTCAGTGGATACAGAGCAGGCAGACTGTTTCCAAGAATAAACTTGGGCCCCAGAAGTACAGGGGAAGGCTTGGATTTAAAGGTAACCAAGAGCCCTTCATTTTGTACTGGGCCCCATTGAGGGAAGATAATATCTCCAAAGCCCTTCAATTGCAGACTAAGGGTTTTTTCCAGTATCCTATATTGACTCGTTTTTCTGCATTGCTATGCTGAGGGGAAAGGGAACCAAAAATAGATTATCAGCATCCTTAGTTCTTTTCCCTGTCGTGTAGCTGGGGCTAGGGAGGATTTGGAAAGGGGTGTGAAATGGTGGGAAACAACTCTAAGTAATAATTAGCTCCTTTCATCTACGAGCCAATGCTACACTATAAAGGGGTGGAGCTCAAGAGATTGGTCCTCCCAATCATCCAGTAGTGGTCACCATGGAAACCACTTCCTAGTTGCCTGGTAACCATAGGGCCCAGCTGCATCAGTAGCCATTTCCAGAGCAATGAGAAAAGAAAGGAGGTAGGGCTCATTGGGATCAGGTGAGGGAGGAGGGCTCTTGGGCAAAGATCAAAGATTTAAAAGGCTGCAATTAGTCAGATAATTTTCTCCTCTCCCCTCCTCCCCAACTAAGAGAACTCTCAGCTGCTATTGGAAAACAGCACTGAATTTGGAGTCAGAGGTCAGGTTTGAGCTGTTATTTTTGTTGTGTGACCTTGGGTAGGTCACTGCTTGAGGGGGGAATTCAGTTTTCCAATCTGTGAAATTATATTTTCCCAAGCTAAATTCTAATAAAGGCATTTCTAGTTCTCTTTCACCCAGAAATCCACACATATCCACAACTGGACTCTTCCCATTTTTGTATTTCTATGCCTCTCTCAGGGAGGAAATTTATCATAATTGTTTTTTCCTTCTCTTCATTGAGATCAGTGTGAGGTAGTGAGGGTGCTGGATATAGGAAGACTGCACTGAATCCCATCTAGAATGCTCAATTGAAGTCTGGTGAAATTTATGAATCCTTTCTTTCTCAAAATTAAAGTTGATAAAGAATGCATCAAAATTCTCAGGATGTAAATGCACAAAAATACATAACAAAGTGATTTTTATCAAAACTCACCAAAATATCTCTTAAAACATTTACAGAAAAAAAAAGTGAACATCTCTGCTCCAGTCCAGTTCCATTTCACAGATAAGATTCTGGCCTGAGCAATTGTGATTTGCCCAAGATCATAGCAGTAGTCGTGACAGAGGTAGGTTTTTGTGGTATAGAATGCAGATGCAGCCCTCTTTCCATTCTTGTTGATCAACCCTTTCAGCCTTCCCAACCACTCCATCCCAGATCTGTCCTAGTCATCTGCCTAAAACTGAAGCCACTGAAATTCATCCCTGCCATTAGGTGAAGGCCTTAACTTCTTTCCCTGGCATTCAAGGTCTTCCATGTTTCTGGACTCTTTCCAACCTTATCCTACTGAACACATTAACCTGGGGATGAGCAATTATGCAAGATACCATCCATCTTCAGTATCCATTGGAGGTCAGAATAGCAGTGAGATGTGTGTCTGAGAGAGACAGAAACCGGGAGAGAGACACCGGGTGGAAGAAGAGACAGAGTCAGATGTGGGTAGGAGAGAAGAGAAAGGGGAACAGGTTAGACTCATTTTGGCCAGTAATTAGCAGTTAGAATGCAGACTGGTCTTTTCGAAGACTTCATAGGGAATCTGGTTTCCGAGACCAGATAGCCATTTGTGAGGTCTCTTGAGATTCCTTAACCTGTTTCGTGTTCCTGCCATTAGCAGATCATTGTCCCTTCCCTCTTCTTCCAAAGACCAGTCCAATTGCCACACAAGCACCTATAACAAAACCCCACCCCTCAGAATGCTTCTTCTTTTATAGCTCTAGGTCCCACCTGACACAAAGCCTTTAACAGTCATCTCTAGTATGACTTTAAACCTGTTTCGGTGCCTGGTTCAGGATGTTTAAAGGATCTGGTAACCTAACCAGATGAAGGTAAGGGCAGCATTTGTGGGAGTTCAAACTAGAGATTTAGGATACACATTTAATTTGCATGTTTTCATGAGCACCTGACATTACCAAAGGAAGTTTATTTTTTTTAAGATCATAATGCACTGGGAAATGCTTCATCCAGAAGGAAAGGAAAGACAAAATCACCATACCCAAAGACCCAGCTGAAATCCCAGGTCCTTTAGTGCTGCTTTCTGACCTCATTCTGGTTGTTTTAAGTCAGTCTTTCCAGCTGTAAGATCCACGTACAAGTCTCAGCTTTTCCATTTATTGGCTGGGGGTTTGTACAGATCACTTATCAGCCATTTGCAAACTGTACCATGTTGTCATGTACCACAAGTACTTTTAACTTTAGGATTATTTAACATGTTACCAGTTTTTTACATTCATTTCCCCAATCTTTCCTGAAGGAAAGTAGCTTCACTATCATTCCCTTTCCACACTTAAAAACACAAAATTCATGTTACTAGATTGAACATATTGAAATTGCTTCAGAGCATATAGAAATCTATGCAAGGAAGAGGCTAGGGGCAGCTAGGTGGCTCAGTGGATAGAGCACCAGGCCTTAAGTCAAGAGGACCCGAGTTCAAAAAATCTCAGGCGAACTTTCTAGCTGTCACAATCTCAATTGCCTAACCACCAAAAAAAAAAAAAAAAAAGAGTAGGCTAGATGATAGGAAACTGGAGGCATTAGAAAACCCCAAGATTCTGTGACATTTGGGATGTGTATATGTATCTTCCCTGTGAAATGAGAATATTGGTAATAATCAGGCTCTTCTTTGTCCATCTCCTGAACGATGACACTCCCTTCTCCATTGAGAAAAAGATTGTAATGTTCTTGAATTCCCCCTTTATTCCAGAATACTCGAGAGTGGCCCAGGAAAGAAATGACTATTGATCACTCTGGAATCCCAAATTTTAGAATATCATAGCTTTTTTCTTGAGATCCCATATTTCCCACTGTCTTAAGTCTTAATTGCACAGAGGTGAGATATCCCAATTTGGACCAGTCTTTAAGAAAGAAAAGGCAAGTGTAGGACCAGGACACAAAGATCCAATTCATAGGGTCTCAGACCTAGAAGAGACCTCAAAGTGAGGATAAGAGTCATAATTTGGGCCTAACAATTCACCTTTATGTCCTTACACCTGATATAAGGAGCCTGCCCTGAAGCTAATTTCCATTATTCCCTTAGGAGAAAGGAGGCCTTAGCCTCTGCTCCCTGCAGTCTAGTAGGGGTCTGGACACACAAGCAAAATGCCTCAAAGAATGCTGGGGAGGGAAGCATCAATGACTAAGTGTCAATTATTAGGTGTTGCAGCACTGCTCCATTATCATTTGATCCTAACAACCTTGGGAGGCAGGGCTATTATCCCTATTTTATAGGTAAGGAAACTGAAGCAGCCAGTGATTTGTGCCCAAGGCCCCAGAGAATCACCTAAGGCTAGATTTGAACTCAAGTCTTCCACATACTCCAGTATCACCCAGATACCTCTCCTGTTGAAAGGACAATGTCAGAGGATAACAACCCTATGGAGGTCTTCTCTCCTCATATTTCCTACAATGCACCATCCCAGATTCACAACTTGGAGGGAAACCTTTATTGGGGGGATTGTCCTTTACAATGAAGGAATGATGGTTAGTCTCCCCCCGACCCAGGACCGGGTGTTCCAATAATCCCTATTCAGCAGCAGCAAGAAGTCAGGTCAATGAGGAGAAAGGCCCCAAAACAACCAGCATAGAGTGCCCAGGAAATGTCCTTGCGAGGCAGAAATAAGTGCTGCCTGAGGTCTCTGGGAGCAAGATTGGGCTGCTGGGTAGGACCCTGGATACATAAGTTCCTCCTTTGGATACAAACTGTTCCAATGAAGGACTGGCATTATCCAAGGTTATGAGGTTGGTCACTTGGCCAGATCTTCTGCCAGCGCCTTCCCCATCTTGTCCTTGAGGTAGGCACCCTTCTGCCATTCAGACTTCAGTTCTATCCACTCATAGTACGGAACCTAGGGAAGTCAAAGAGCGGTCAGGATGGCCTTTCTCAAGTGAGATCCTTTCAGTCCACACCAGCTCTTCCAAACCCCTTGTCCCATCTAAGGATGGCCCTATGCTCCACCCGGAGGAAGGGGGCCCAACCTCGTTTCTTGAAGAGTCTGCCTTGGCCTCTTCTCCTTTGAACCTCTCTTCTTAGTCATTCTTTCTCTGGCTTTAGGGGATGAAGAGGTTTCCCTTTCCAAGGGTAACTACTTGATTCGTGCCTTTACTTTGTGATTCTCACCCTTTCTTGTCCCTAGCAACTATTTGCCCACACACTTTAACCACCCCCATGAAAGAAGACCCACTCAGACCTCCATTTTCCTAAAAATGAGCTACCCCCCCAAATCCACATACTCTTCCTTTGATCTGAAAGGACCTTGAGTTTGGATCAGTCCTATCCAGTACTCTACACCAAGATGCCTGTTGTACCTTCAAGCTATCCATGCAGTGTCTCCAATTCACTCCCACATTTCTAGGGTAATAGAAGCTGCTCTTACCAGCACAGAAGTCAGGAAGAACAAAGTTCAAACACAAAGTTAGACACTTTGTGATCCTGGCAAGCCACTGACCCATTTTGTCTTTATTTCCTCACTTGGAAGATGACGTGGAGAAGGAAATGGAAAAAACTCCAGTCTCTTTGCCAAGAAAATTTTAAATGGGGTCATGGAGAGTCAGACATAACTGAAAACTGAATAGTGGCTACTCAATTTTCATGTCTTCTATGGCACGTTTTGTTCCAAACCCCAAGATTTATTGCTCAACATTGGATTCTGCAGATGATCTCCTCCTACCTGAGGATGACCCTTGACACCCAGAAAGGTCCCTGATCTAAGGCATTAGATCTGCTTTTCTTGTCAACTTTAGCACCGCCAATGGCTTCATCTGTGACATCTGTGCTGGTGACTTCCATGTCTATTATCTCCAGCCCCACTCTTCCCACAACTCCAGTCCTATATTTGTTTCCTGGACATCCACAGATTCCACTTCTGAAACATCTCAGGACCCTCCTCTCACTCACATCACCCTCATTAAAGGTCAGAGCAGCAGCACTCAATAGATCCTTTCTCCTAACTGGCCTCCCTGCCTCTAGGTTCTCTTTTTCCTATCACTGCCCAAGTAATCTTTCTAATGTGAAGCTCCAAACCAGATTTTAGACATTTTAGACCCCAGCCAAGTTGCCAAACCAATCACAGCCAGGAAGAGGAAGATCTGGAAGGGGGATAGCAGCAAAGAAAGGTGGGTGTAATGCCATGTGTGAACTCCAGCACATTAATGTTCACATAACACAGCCTTTGGTGGCTTGAAATGAGTTGTTTAAACCCCCAGGAGGATTCTAGGGGAAAAAAAAAAAAACAGCTGAGCCTCAGTCAAGGGCTCCTGATAATGCTAAGTACTCCCTAATGTTTCACCTCCATAACTGTTGGTCTTCTTCAAGGGCTAAACTCTAAGAGACTTTCTGACTCCTCCCAATACAGAATATAAAACTTTGTACAGATCTCACAATATGACTGAGAACTGGATGATGCTGTTTCTTCCTCCAACTACTAGCTGATCCCTCGTTCCACAATCCAAAATTCTTTTTGATTATAGTGTAAGTAAAGACCCTTGCAGGTCAAGGTAGAGTGAATGAAAGCTCCATCAAGCATACTCCATCTACAGAAAAAAACTACTAGAAAAGTAAGATATAGGCAAAATAGTCAAGAAACAGGTGAAGGAGCCAGCTGATAAGAGCAGAGCTGAATGGGACTAATGTAAAGATTGATTTGCTGGAGAGGAGGAATGCCCTTGTCCAGCTCAGTGTCTGCAGCAAAATTTTATCCCCAACCCCCAGGAAGAGGGACTTGGGGCCCATGAGCTACAGTGTTGTTGTGGCAGCTGTTTCGGCCAGCTCCCACCATGAAAGGGGCAGGTGCTGAATTTGACACAGCTGCAGGTCTGAAAGGTTTGAAACTATCTACAGCTCAGTTTGAGGCATGTGTAAACACATGGAAATCTCTCTTTGGTCTCTCCTCTCTTCTGCCAGCCCATGGAGGGTCTAGGAAAACCCAGAGGCTAGGGCTTTGAATGACCACAGCCCCACTAGGTATACTCACATCAACCAGCAAGAAGCCAGCCGCCCGAAGGTGCCGCTTGGCCATGACAAACCGACCCAGCAGATCCTTGCTTCGGCTGTTGAAATTTGGGAACTCCCAACGCAGAAAAACCAACCTAGAGAACAAGCAAGAGGGGGAAGCTGAACATTAATCCATGAAAAGAAATTCATCTTCCTCAAAGACAAAAGGAAAAATAAGAGAGGGACGAAGATAGAGAGCTATCTCCTGCTCATGTTGTAAACCAAGGCCAAACCCCACCTTCTGCTGGGGGTGGGGGGAGCCTTCCCCTTTCCCAATGATGTTGCACACAGAGTTTGGAGGAACAAGCGCATTACCTCTTGGCACCAGGGGGCAGAGGACGAGTTCCAGTTGGCTGAGCCAGGTGAGGTGCCAAAAAGTCCTTCATGGGCAGAGGTTGATTGTCTACATCAAGTACCAACTCAGCATCTGGATAATGGGAAAGCAGGAGGAATTAGAATGGGAACATAAGGTGTAAGGAGTAATGGAGAGTCACTGAGTTGGAACTTCCAATTGAAATCAAAATTCACAAAGGAAGGCTATCCTGAACACTGAAGCAGCTGAGATAGGGCTGTATCTTAGTGATTTGACCAAACTACACATTAACTTAAGAGGCAGAACTGTACAGGATAGGCAAATATAAAGAGAGGTAAATGTCTGGGAAAGAGTGATACTCTTGCCCAGCCCAGTGTCTGCAGCAAGATTTTATCCCCAAGTCCCAGTAAGAGGGACTTGGGGCCCATGAGCTACAGTGTTGCTTTGGCAGCTGTTTCGGCCAGCTCCCACCATGAAAGGGGCAGGTGCTGAATTTGACACAACTGCAGTAAAGAATCAAATATTTCAATAGAAGCTCTAGAGGTCCTCTAAGAAGATTTAGATTTGAAGTGATAAAAAGGGGGGAAGAGTATTCATGAAACCAGGTAGGAGAGGATGAGCAGGCTCACCTAGCTCCCAGCCATACTGAGTGATTTCTCCAAAACGGACCTTGTCATCACTCCCCAGCCACCCTTTCAGTATCTCCTGCAGATCTTTCTGCATGGGTGTCTTGGGTGTGGAAGCTTGAGGGTGTAGGGCCACTGGTGGCAAGAATGGCCCAGTGTACTCAGGATGCTCTAGTTGAGCGGTAGCATTGATGTGGATCAGCTTCTGGCAGGTGTTTTGGTTCTGAGAGAACTTGCCATCTGCAAAGGACAGTACAGGAAATGCTCAGACACTGCAGGTTATCAATCATCGGGAAGTTAATTTTGGAGGAAGATCCGGACTGCAACCCTGGAATAATCCCACCATGGTGGGAACCACACAGGTAATTTTCCACTGCAGGGATAAAGTTGTCTGTCAGGGCTGAATCTGATCCTGGCCCATGACCGAGTTCAAGAGAGAGAATAGAGACAGAGGAGGTACTAGGCTATTTCTCCCAATCATTCTTTCTCACCTCTCTAATCCCTCACCTAGAAACTGGCTATGAAAATCCTGGCAAAGAACCTCTTGTAGCTGTTTCTTCTGTACTTGCTGTAGTATACACAGGGACCATACCACATCAACTTGCAGGCCAGGGCTCAACTTGTCCAGTTCTGACTCCAATTTCCTGTGTACCTGGAGAAGGGAAAAGATGAGGATCCTTCTCTCTGTGCAGCTAGGAACACTCACTGATGTGACTCGATGAATTTGTCATTCAATTTAAGGCTGAAGGCAGTCTGCAAAAGATATGAGGTCAATCCTGACCTGTTATCTTCCTAGGATGCCAATTCCTACTTTACTTGTCCCCCTTTATAAGACACTACCATTTTCTCAGGGTATTTCCCCCCATACCCACTTCTCTCTTATTGTCGTTTCTACATGTCCATAAGTTTGAATTCTTTAGGGTTTATTTAGGAGGAAAATTAAGAAATACTCTTTTTTTTCCCTTTGAACTCTTCTTCCTCTATTCAACAGGGCACCACTGCCCCAGTTAAATTAGTTCTTCATTAGTTTCTAGAACAAAACCACATGTATGCCCACCTCCCTGACCCTGCTTCCCTCCAGAAAGGGGAAATACCAAACTGAAGAACTGTTCTTCTTGCTCAGGATGGAAGTTCAGACGAGCAAATGTCAGGATCATGTTACTCAGCTGAAGTGGGGTGAAGTCATCTGCCTTGTTTATTACGTACTGCGGACCAGAAGAAGTAGGGTAAGGTTTCCTAGCTTAACTTGATCTTCTCATTCTTTATCCCATTATCCAAAAGGCAATGCACCTGACAAGATATGGATCTAGTATCTAGTCTTTTCTCTCAAAGACATGGATTACCATGTCCCCAAACACTTAAGTTCTATAGCTCTTCCAGAAGGGTCATCTTTCTAGAGGTTAAAGTGTGCCTGTCATCAAACCCTGGGCTCCCAAACCCTGTAAGGGCCTATATATGCATAAGAGGGTGACCTTGATCTTATTTATGGTTAAGATTCTCAAGAAAATTAATCATCTATGGCTATTGGCTTGTGTCTCTTGGAGATACCTCATATACCAGTAGTGAGAGCAGAGAGAAATCTTTAAAGAACATTCCCTATTCAGTCTCTAAACCAGGGCTGGCCCATAAATCCTCCTCTTTGCAAATTTCCAAGTTTTACATAAATGGCAATCATGATTATTACCTAAAATGTACCTCCTAGACCTGGGGTGGTATAGTTTCTAGTCCATCGGAACTCTTGCTTACCTGGGCAAAGGCTTCAAAAAGAGGCAAGTTGAGCCACTTGAGGAAGGCAAAGGACTTAGAGCACTGAGTTACATCACTGGGTGTCATACTCGACACCTGGGGCAGCAGTTCAGATGCAAGCTTCTGAAATATCTGGGTTTGATGGAAGTTTAGTTTTCCTTTAAGAAAAAAGAGACCACAGTAAATTTGATGGCAGAATCACTGAGGGAATGAGAGAGAGGAAGCTGGGCAATCCAGAACAGGAGTTGCTGAAGCCCCCCTTATTTATTCATTAGCCCAGCCCAGACCCCAGGAATTTTGGCCCCTTTCTCCACAAACCAGAACTGCTGTTAAACTGTTTATCCTGAGGCAAAGGGAGAAGGCTATGTAGGGTCTCGGGACTATAGTGTTTCTGTAGTAGCCTTTTAGCCATCAACTGATGGGAGAGGAGTGGAACAAATACTGACTTGACCAGGAGAAAAGAACAGTAAGAAATGATAAGGGAGTTAGTTCCTTGCCCTTTTCATAACCACTCCCATCGCCTTACCATAAGCATATGCAAAGTCAATAAGCATTCCTCTTGTCAAGGCAAAAGGTTTCTGAGCCAGGTGGTAGGAGATAGCTCGAAGTAGGGGCACTGAACGCCGGTTCTGAGAAGCCAAGATCAGCATCACTTTTCGCAGGTCTTCGGGGCCAAACTGCTCTGCCAACTCCAGGAACTGTCAACCACAGCCACCCAGGGAGGTCAGCTAGCTGGGCAGCTGCCATTCTCTGCTGCACCAAGATTGGGGGAGGGGGGGAGGAGCTAGAGAATTGGTCTCAATCCAGCACCCAAATACTGACTCCCCACCCCAGCCCCAATGAAACTGCCCCATGAGATGTGCTCATCCCTATGGGACAGAACTGTCATATTCTCATTTCTAAGACATTTCCATCATGAACCTCTAAGAGCAGGGAAAAGCTAGTGCTTAGGATCCCAGACACACAGAGAAATCCAATGTCTGTAGCCAAACTTATCCCCAGGTCCCAGAAAGCAGGACATGGGGCCCATGAACTACAGTGTTCCTGTGGCAGTCTTTTGGGCCAGCCCTTGCCATGGACAGAGGCAGGTGCTGAATTTGACAAGACTGCAAGAGCTGAAGTTGCAAAGTCCAGTGGACTAGGAGTTAAGGAGACCCAAGCCTGAGGCAATTTGGCACTGCTATCAATATTCTAGTTGACTTTGGGCGAGCTAAGGTTTCTTTAAATCTCTTTCCTTATATGTCAGCTAAGTATAGCTTCGACCCTACCTAATTCATTATTAATGAGATTACATTAAATAGGAGATGGGAAGTTGTTATAGAAAAAAAAAAAAGCCCTCTAAAAACATTCTGCCAGGGTCTCATGTTCTTAGACCCCATATTACAGCTAGTATAAAGGGCTGAAACTCTGAATAAGTGCACTTGCATCAGATAATGTCTCTATTAGCATATGCTTGGAATTGCTCTTCTCTCAGCTAACACTGGCTCAATGTTTGGGGTTAAGAGAATTGTAGCTAAGGATTAGGGGGTAGAGTGAGGGAAACAAAATGAGGAGGAGAAGAGTGTGGAGATTCTGGACTCTAGAATCAAGGAGGGATCGGATCCTTGGCAAAACTCCTGGCAGTTTGTTCTATCTCCTTCATTTCTCCCACTAAAGACCAAGGACTTTTGCTTATCCCGAGGCCTCCAGGGAGCTAGTTTGGACTTTACAGGTAGCATAAAAAGCCAAGTCCAACCCTCAATTACAGATTCAGATGTAGAGCCCACTGTTTCCCAGAATGCCATGCTGCTTGTACTATAGGCCTCTGTCCATCTGAGACCATGTACTGAAATACTAAATAACACTTCTATTCCTGCATGAGTGAAGATGGACAAACTCCCAGGGGAAGGGAAATATGTACTTCACTCCTCATTTCTCAATACCTTGTCCTCTAGCCGGTCCATTAGGGCCCCTGAGAGGTGCCCCACTTTCGCCATGAGAACCACCACAGTGCGGCAGTCCTCAATCTCTGTCCAGCGGCGCTCCAAGTACATCAATAGTTCTGTCAGGAGTTCCCTTGAGGCCCGATCCTGCATGTAGGGAATGCTTGTCTCTGCCAGAAAAACCAGGTTCTTATATTTAACTCTGCGAAGCCTCCAGCGAACCTCTTGTTCCACAGATAGCAGGGGCTTGAAATTCTCTGGAAGTTGCAATGCATAGAGGCTCCGGAGCAAGTTCATAAGAGTTCCATGCCAGACTGAGGATACCTGGGCCAAGGAAGGAAGAAAATAATGTTCTAGTCTAAAATATAATTAAAAAGTAACTAGAAAGTAGATTGAAATAGTGAGAAGACCTTGTAATCTCCTGTTTGGCTTTTAAAGTGCTTTATAACCTCATTCTTCTGATCTCATAATATCCACTCCAACCTCAGCACGCATTTCCTAAGGTCCAGTCAAGATGGTTTTCTAGCTGTTCCTCTCAATGACACATTCTACCTGTCAACTCTGTGCCTTTGCATTGGCTATGGCATGCACTCTCTCTTCCTCCTGCTCCTGAGAATCCAAGGCTCTCTTCAAAACCCCTGGACCACTGAAGTTCTATACACACATTCTGACACTCAATTATACCATGACTTTTCTGGCTATGAAATATTTCACATCTGTGGCTAGATTGAAAGCTTATTCCATAGTAAATATTGTAAACTTTTCCTATCTCAATTTGACAGCTTCCTATTTTGTCAATAGCATTAAGACCATCTCAAAAACCCTACCTTTCCTCTGGCCACATGATGGTTTTTAAAATCTTTTTTCACAAAGGCAAATTCCACAATCTGTATTCATCCTACCCCAGCAGGCACTTCATCCTTCCCATTCACTTTCCCAGGTCCTTTCCATCTATCTGGAAATGTGCTGAGTCTTTTCAACACCCTTAAAAGACTTCTCTAGTCTATCTAGCTTGTGTTCTCTCATTACTTCTAATCCTAATAAACCATTCTTTTTTTCTCAACCTAGTTTTCAATCCTCAATTTATTAATGACTGATGGATGGATCAATTTAATGTCTTTTCTCAATATAAAACAGGTATGTATTGAAAATTGACTTAGGCTCTGCTACTTCTTAGTCATTTAACCTCTCTGAGCCTTTATCCTCAGCTGTAAAATTATAATGTAGACTAGATGACCTTTAAAGCCCCATTTAGTCCATGACTTATAACTTCATGTCCTCTTTGCAGCATCTGATACTGCTACCCTACAGGATATTCTCTCCTTTCTTGGCTTCACAAACACTACATTCTCCTGTTATTATTATCTATCTAACCAAGGAGTTTAATCTGGTTCCTTTCTTTTAAAATATTTTGTTAACTGAATTTTCTATCTGACCTCTTATTTTAGGCACTTAAACATATGATTTTGAGGATCCCATAAGTTTCACCAAACTGTCACTGGGACCTATGATATACAAAGTCCCACAATGAATTCATTAACTTTACTGTTTCCACCTATGGCACCAAAAGTTGTGGATCATGTTGCCAAATCATGTTGACTCTGTGTCCACATTTTATATCCTTCTCTTCTCCAATCTTACCATTACCTATCTAATATAAGTCCTTGCCTGGATTATGCAACAGCTCTTAAAAATCTTCCTTTTTTCCATTCTTATGCTCCTACAAATCAACCCTTCACCATCAGATTAATCTTTTACAAAGACTCGGTTATGTCAAAGTTCAAAACTATTTTGTGACTTCTCATTGCTCAATGAATCATGCTTGATTTTTTTTTTAACATTCAAGAGTTTCCACAAACTTGTACCACTAACTTTCTAGCTTTATTTCCTATCTATCTCTAAATACCCTTAAGCAGTACTATTCTTTCACATGCTGGGACCATAGCTTTGTTCACATTATTTCTCCTCCTGCTGAATTCCAAATGATTCTTTAAAGCTCCTATGTCCTCAGTTACCCTACCTATGCTTTGAATCAACTCAAATTTTAACATGTTTTTCATCCAACATTGTGGAATATATTTATCAGATTCTAAGCTCCACAAGGACAGATTATCATCCACTCTCCCAAAACCCAGCATGTCTTCCCACAATTTATGAGTTTAGTGAGCACCTCCTCATAATCCACAGCTTGCTCTATTTTTACTGACTAAGGATAGTTGTACTTGAATATGCAATCCCAAATGCTTGGTCTAATATTACACATCCTATAACCCACCTGGCTGTCCATAGTGCGGAAGAGCTTCTTTAGACGGACATCATTATCGAGTAAGTTTTTGTCCAGGTGCTTATCCACCAAGAGGCGAGAAAGTTTAATTACCATGAGAGCAGCATGGTTATGATGAAGCTTGTACCTACTATCAAGTAATTCTAGCACTTCCTCAGGGGTGGTAGCCTCCTCAATCTTCTGGTCGACTTCTTGAGAGGGTGGGTAGGGGGTGAACACTGGCTCCTTATTTAAGAGTTTATCCAAAGTAGAGAAAGCAGATCCACGTGTGGTAGTCATCATCTTGCTAGGAATACTGCCCAGCCTTAGTCTACCAATTACAGTTAAGGATGAGGCTTGCTGGGTGGCCAAGAGGCAGATGCAACGCTGCATCAGGCGAGATGCCATGATGCTCTGGGCAGGGACACGTTACCTGAAGGAGAAGTATAGCACTTTCACCTCAACTCAAACCATTTAAGACCTGTTAAAGTAAGAGAAAGAAATTGCAAACCTTAAAGCAATGGACTTAAAAGCTGGGAGACTATCATTATTTAAGTCTAAGTCTGTGTAGTTGCAGGAAAACGGTTTTTCATTTCAAACAGGGAGAGTTAGACTAGATTCCTTATAGCTAGGGTTCTTATTATTCCTGGGATAATATATGTGTAATTCTTAAACTATTTATCTTAAAGGTTTGATTCAACTCTCAAGAGCCATTTCCAAGCAAGGCCTTGAAAATACAGACAAAAAGCAAAAAAGCCAAGAGTCCCGTCTTCCACAGGATTTTCTAGGTGTGTGGAACTACAGAAGGCCCATGTGGGGACAGAGTAGACCAGTTTGGAGTATGAAAGAGAGGATGAAAAGGAAAGGTTGAAATCAGCCTATAAATAACAAGGAAGCCTTGGAAAACATTAGTGCAGCAGCTCCATTCTAGTAAGCTCAATTTGGTGCTACAGGACACAATGGGAGGCAGCATTTTCTCTAAGTGTAAAAAAAAAAAAAAAATCAACATGGAACTATGATTAATAATAAGAACCCAAAAGAAAAAAGACAGAATAAAAGAAGCTGTGAAATAATTGGTGTGGCTAAGGACCGCACTATGATTTGGGACTTTCACTTAATCTCTTCTGGCCTCAGATCATTTCTATGAGAGAAAACTCTGATATAACAAAAAAATTATAGGGGGACCTTGAAGAGGAAGTGACCATTTCATCTTAGACAAATGCTGAGAAAAGAGATCAAATCTGGGAATAATGTGCTGTGCACAAAGATATCCTGTGGGAAGACCCCCTCAGACTTCACCATGCCTTAAGGTAGATTTTTCCTAAAAACAAGAGCTACCAAAACTGGGAAGGACAGCCCAGGAAGTGCAAAAAATCATGGAAGGTTTTATCTGTTATACAAGATAATTTGAGATAACTTCCAACTCTATCACGCCTAATAAAACAAATAGCTTAAACATGTAATTGTGTCCTTCTGCACTTTCTAGGCCATATGCAGATGATGAAAATTCAAGTCAACAGCCACTTGCTAGAAACGAAACTCCTAAGAATGGACAGTAGATACTGTGGCCAATCTTGACCTAAGAAACCCATAAGTAGACTCCCAAATTTAGCCACCATGACTCAAAATGGGATCTGTCCTATCCCAGACCATGCTCAGATTTTTCCAGTAACAAAAAGCAGGAGGGCAAGCAATCTACAACTATTAATGTTTTCAATAAAACTGTCTTGAAAACTATCGTTGATCTGACTACAGATCATACTCCTAAAACAAACTGCTTGAAATAAAAACCAAAAGCATATAAGCTATAATTCTCCATTATATACAGATAAATACTAAAAGAATTCGTGTTTTTGAGGGTAGAGACCATGTCTTATACTTTCTTTTTCCTAGTTCTGGGAAAAGGAAAAAAAAAAATGGAGAGGGGAATGTGTTTACCTTTGACACTAAGAACAGATTACGGACAAATCTGATTTGATAAAATCCAAGTTTTTGATACTTACATACAATCGAGAGGTAGCACAACACAGCAGGAAGAGTATTATATTTGGATTCAAGATCTGGATTTGAATCCCTGCTGTCACTAATTACTAGAGAAGCCTTTACTTTCCATACCATGAGGCAATACTAAATGACCTTCAAAGTCCTTTGGTTGGACTCCGAGTCCTGCATAAACAGGAGCCCAGGAACTCCTGCACCCCACCTTTTATTCCCGCTTAGGATTTTCTATAACCCCTTTCCTCCGGGGTCTAGGAGGGGCTGAAGATCGGGGAGCCCGGCCAAGTGACCTTGAGCCAATCACTGCCCCCCCCTCTCCCGCCCCTTTAACCATAGCCTTTTCCTCTTTCAAACCGGAACAAAGGGTTGAACCCTGAAGTTTCCTGTAAAGTTCTGAAGCACCCAAGGCTCGGGATGAGAATCTACATTTTCTCAGGCCGCCGGCCTTTGGGGGCTCAAGGATCTCAGCGCGCTAAGTAGCCTTTGGAGGTCACAGGGTCTAATCCACGCATTCCGGTGCGCGGAGGTGCAGGGACCTGGTTAAGGTCACAGGCCACGTGGGGGCAGAGGCAAAAATGGGTTTTGATTCCACGTGGCCTATAAAACCTCCCCTCCCCCCTTCCACCCGGCCCTTGCTCCCCCGCATTCCAAGACCGGAAGCCGGGGGCGCATGCGGATTAAGGACACCAGCCGGGTAGCTAAAGGGATCCAGGGCGGCATCAGCGTGAGGGACGAGCCAGCACGATAATGTCCCGCTCGCCCGGCGCAGGGAAGGCGGTCCCCACCTCAGGACTCCCCATAAACTCGGCCTCGGTCTCCCCTCCTCAGGTCCTGTGTTCCCCGTGGCCTCCTCTGCCTCCTCTCGCCCCTGCCTGGCTCCCTTTCCCAGTCCCTTTTTCCTCCCCCGAATTGTACCCACCCGCTCTCCAGAGGCACGGCCCCTGGACCTTCACTGCCTCTGACCTCCATACGTGACACGCGCCGACCCAACGAAAGAAGGAACCACCCGTCGACCGCGAGGCCACTTGAGCGAGCGTCGCGCACGCCCGTAACGTCATACGGCGCGCGACAGCCGGAAGTGAAGCCTTTTACTTCCGGGCAGAAACTTGGGGCCGGCTTCTGAGAAAGCAAATGAACCTTGGAAGGCGGGGGTTATGGCGTGTTCTGAGAGCAACGAATCCGTTTAGGACAGGGATGAGGGGGAGGGTCCTTTTCAGGAAATATTAGTGCCAGAGGAGTAATAATAGAAATAACTCCTATCTCTAGAAATTTACGAAGCGCTTTCTTTGGAATAACCTTGTGACGTAAGCCACAAGAATTTTAAAAAGGAAATTAAAATATATGCAGTACAATTATAGCTCTTTTTAAAAAGTTATGATTTTCATCTCCATTTTACAAGTAAAGAGGGTCGGAGAACTTCAAGTGACTTGCCCCGGATCATACAGCAAGTGTCAGCTTGAGCTAGATATTGGCACCATTTTACCAAAAAAAAAGAAAGAGTGGGCCTCAAAATTCTGCGTCTAGTTGGTAGTTTTTCTGGTCAGCCTTTACATGTGAAAACAGTGCAGACTCCCGTCGTTTTGAGTTGAAAACTGATGTCACTCCCATATTTTTAACACCATCAGTACAGGGCACTCCTATCTAAAATAATAAATTGCCCATGTCTAATCAGTATTGGATTATTTATCGTCTACGGAAGAGGGTGGGGGCCAGGGAGGAGAAAAATTTAGTTTTACAAAAGTGAATGTTGAAAATTGATCTTTGCATGTCTTTGGAAAAATAAAAAGCTTTTTTTTTTTTTAAATAAAAGAACAAATCCTTTACAGAAAAACTAAAATAACATTAAGTAAAACTTTCAAAGGCCCTCCTTTACCAATGTCAGTTCTTGGTTGCCAACACTTTATTTTAAGGAGTGTTGAGAGAGCGTCGGGGCTGCAGTAATTAAGACCCTGCTACTATTTTTTCAGAATGTGTTTTAATCTATCCATTAGAATCATTGAAAAATATATTTTTTAAAGTAGGTCAAACCTATTAATCTGAGAGTTTTTCCTTAGTGAAAGGTAGGAAAAAGGAATTTTTAATTTGGGATTGAGAGGGAAATAGATTCTTATTAGAACAAGGGAAGTAGATCCTTGTTAGAACAAAGGAAAGTCAGTCAGCCAGCATTTATTGTGCACCTAATAGATGTCAGACACTGTGCTAAGTGCTGAGGATAGGAAGAAAGGCAAAACAATCCCCTTTTGAAATTTATTATGTTGAGATGAACCAAATCAGTTCCAATGGAGCAATAATGAACTGAATCAGCTACACCGAGTGAAAGAACTCTGGGAGATGACTAAGAACCATTACATTGAATTCCCAATCCCTCTATTTTTGTTTGCCTGCATTTTTGATTTCTTTCACAGGCTAATTGTACACTATTTCAGAGTCTGATTCTTTTTGTACAGCAAAATATACTTATTTTGTATTTAATTTATACTTTTATATATTTAACATGTATTGGTCATCCTGCCCATTCCTTCCCTTCTAGGGAAGGGGGTGGAGGGGAAGGAGAGGAAGGAGGGGAAAAATTGGAACAAAAGGTTTGGCAATTGTCAATGATGTAAAATTAAAAATTTTCCAGGCATATAACTTGTAAATAAAAAGCTATTTAAAAATAAATAAATAAAAAAAATTTATTGTGTAATAGGGAAGACAGCATGCAACAGCAAATGAAATATATGCAAAATAGAAATAACCTCAGTGGCACTGCATTAGCATAACATAGATATAGTTATAAGCCATTATAGCTCAAATTTATATAGCGTCTTAGAGCTTAATAAAGTTTCTTTGTAACATCTTTGTAAAAGAGGAAATAAATTTTTTTTGCTAATTTTATAAGGAATCAGGGATGTAGAGGTAAGGGAACTGGCTCAAGGTCATAGCTAGAAAATGTCTGAGCAAACTACTTGAACCTAGATTTCCTGAATTCATCTCCTCAATCATCGTTCTAAGCCCCTCTGAGATAAAAAAAGTAAAAAAAAAGTTGTGTTTAGTTTGTAAATAATGCACTAATTGATGGATATTTTTGAAAATGCTGGATCTAGATTCAAAAGATCTGAAATCGTGGTTCCATGTACAAACTGACTTGCAGCAAGTCACTTCACCTATTTGGGTATCAGTTTACTTATCTGTAAAATGTTGGGCCCAGTGATCTCTAATGTATCCATCAGTTAAATATATCCAATTATCCTTTTTTTTTTTTTTTTTTTTTGAGTTGGGGAAGGTATTAGGGTATGAGTTGATGAGGAATGATAATTGTGGAGTAGGTTGTAAAAACAGGGAGGGGTTTTCAGTAATGTTAGCAAGCTCTAAATAGGTTCTGCTTGAGATGTAAGAGACAAAGTCAGAAATGGTCATTCAGTGAAATTGAACCTTCTAAAAATCAACCTCAAATGAATAAAATCAACTGTGTAAAAATCTTTCCTGAAGTAACTACTTCGAACATAAATCAAAATAATTCAGGACTTGAAGGGATGTTGGGGATCATCTAAACCAAGCATTTTTAACCTTTTTTGTATCTTGGGCATTCTGATGACATCTATGAACCCCTTTTTACAATAATTCATCATATACATACATACATATATATATATATGGAGGGAGAGGGAGAGAGAGAGAGAGAGAGCTAGCTACAAAACTTTTTTTAAAGTGCTCAGTTTAAGACCAATCTATTTTAACAGAATAGGAAACTGAGGCCCAGAAAGGAGAGGTGATTTGGTCAAAAGATGGGCCTTGAATCCATATTAAGATGAAAAATGTAGAGTATAAATCTATAATTCTGGAAATTGTAATAAGAGCTGATGTTTGAATGATTAATGAAGAATATTGAAAAAGGAGAGTTAGAGTATAAATATTTTGCTGATGCCATGAGTTGAGCTGAGCTCATTTGGCATGATGGTAGCGCTATGCAGGAGCAATGTCTTGTCCTGAGTCACTGGGGTATAGGGGAAGTCATTGGATATTTTGCCAGAAGAAATAAACAAATATCCAGGGAATACTAGGAAATGAGAAGTGAATGAAACAATTCCAGCAGAATTTGCAGTTTGGGGAAGGGAACATACATTCATATAGCACCGTCTCTGTGCCAGATTCCATGCTTATTTGATTTTCACAATAAGCTTCCAATGTAGAGGCTGTTATAATTTCCATTTAGTATTTGAAACTGAGGATAAATGTCTTGCTCAACAGCATATAACTAGTGCCTGAGTGGATTTGAACTCATGTCTTCCTGATTCCAGCTCTAGCGCTCCAGTATGGTACACAGGATGTACTTAGTAAATGATACTTGTATTAAAAAACAGAAGGGGTGTGTGTGTGTGTGTGTGTGTGTACATATATATTATATATGTCATCTTCTCATAGACATACACAGTAATTTACATAATTCCTTCTCCCAGGGATTTTCCAGATTACAACTCTGAGAAGTCTAAGAGAGACTGTTTCTCTTTAGCTTATATAAGTTCTGTATTCTAGTCTGATAGCATTTATTAAGCTCTTGCTATGTCAGGTTCTGGGGTAAGCCCTAGGAACAAAAAGAAAAGTCAACTCTCTCTACTTTCAAGGTGCTTATAGTGAAGTGGGGGAGAAAACACATAAAAACTATATACAAACAAGTTTTATGTACAGATAAAATTGAAGATAATCAACAAAGGATAGCCAATAGCATTAAGGAAGATTAGGAAACCTTTCTTGCAAAAGATAGGATTTTAACTGAGAGTTGAAGAAATCTAGGGGAGCCAAGAGGTGACAAGAGAGGTTCAGGTATGGGGAAGAGCCAGTGAAGATATTTGGAGATGGGAGATGGGAGTGGTATATGTAAGTAACACCTACTGGGTCAATGTCACTAGATTGCAGTGTACATGGTAGGATTTAATGTGTAAGAAGACAGGAAAAGTAGGAAAAAACTAAGTTGTGAAGAGCTATATAAGCTATGTAGGATTTTATATTTGATTTAATTGAAGGTAATAGACATTGGAGTTGATTCAATTGGCAAGTGGGAAGATGGGGGTGCAATCAGACCTAATTAGCCCTTTAAGAAAATCAGACATTTGCATGAAGAATGGGACCATAGTAGGGAGAAGTTCCATGCAAAGAAAACAACCAGCAGCCTTCATGGACTTGTAATAGGGAAGGGTAGATGAAGGCTGCCCTAGATTAATAGTAGTTACTGTAGTTCTTTAATTCTGAATGAGGTTTCCCTTCACTGAAACAGATTTTAATGTTTCAGTAGTACTTGGAGTTGAGTTCTAGGGGTAGCCCTGTGGACTATTCTAACATTAGCTCAGTAGCACCAGATGATTATTTTTTTTAAATTGTATTTTATTTTTCCAAATACATGCAAAATTGGTTTTCAACATTCACCTTTGCAAAACCTTGTGTTCCAAGTTTGTCTCTTTTTTCCCCCCTTCCCCCTTCCCAAAGACAGCAAGCAATTCGATACAGGTTAAACACATGCAATTCTTCTAAACATATTTCCATATTCATCATACCACAACTTAATTCTAGGACTCAAGCTGTATCTTAGCTTTGTTTTTTAGCCACTCATTACTTACGACCCCAAAAGGAATCTAGAAATATAAATGATTGAATTGGGATTGATCATCATAAATCAAGGTGGAGTGGTAGAGTGGGGGAATTCAATTTGAACAGCAAAGAATTTTTGGAAAGGGAAGTTAGATCTCCTTCTTGCACCTTTTCCTTGAAGATGCTGAATCTCATGAGTGTCCAGGAGGAGAGGCTTCTTGCCAGGACCAGGTTAAAGACTTATCCTAACTAAAATAATACTGTTACACTCCAGTTAAAGAAAAAACGGTAACACTCAGCTAAATCAATGGCTGAATATTGTGCGTGGTGATTGAGTGAGTGATTTGATTGATTTTCTAGCCTTCAGCTACTCTTTGCTGCCCTCTGCTGGGTTCTAGTTGTTACGTGACTTCTTTCCCTGTAGTCTAAAATTTCTCAGTACTCTTTTGTAATGTAATAATACCTCAGCCAGCTACACAGAAGCCAGTGGCTATTTTAAAGGTTGTCCTCTGAACTCCTTTTCTCCTCTTCTTCCCTAAGTCTAAATACTTATCAAAGTTATGGTCCAAAATTTCTCTTAATTCCTGTTATATCTCTGGGCTAGAAACCCATTTTCAAATCATTTAATCATCCCCTATACTCCACCCCCAAACTGCCAAGTAACTGGGTAGAGCTGGGGTAAAGCTATGCAACCTCTTTAATATCCTTGTGATTCAAATTGAAAACAGATGTGAGGGCAGCTAGTTGATGCAGTGGATAGAGTACCAGCCCTAAAATCAGGAGGACCTGAGTTCAAATCCGACCTCAGACACTTAATATTTCCTAGCTGTGTGACCCTGGGCAAGTCACTTAACCCCAACTGCCTCAATGAAAAAGAAAACAGATGTGGCTGGTGAAGCTGGCAGTGCACAGCTAGTTTGGGGAACACTAAGTAGAAAATCACAGTTGATTTCAAGTAAGGTCTTTGTCTGAAATAGTATTCTATTACAGTAGCAATTGCTGGTTGTGCTTTTTCCTCATAGACACAAACCAGATGTCCTCTGGAGATACTTTAGCTATCAGTGTCCTTTTTGGACTAGCCATATTTTCTCCCTATAGGCCTACATACCTGCATTTTAGTTGCTGTCCTCCAAAGACATTTAAAATGTGATAATACCTCAAATAACACCAGTAAAGAATGAATGAATTAAAAAGAAACCATTTATTTGCAAAGCACTAGGGATGCAACACTGGAGACACTGCTATTTCAGGACTCTTGATCATCTGTCTATTAAGTTGCTGTTGGTTGATGGGAGGGCAAGCCTCATTCTTGAAAAATAAAGGACCAAAATTTGGTGCATTTCAGATCATGTGACCAATAAACTGATGCACTAGAAATTTTCCCTGATCTTCAAAACCTCTTAAACATCACTGAAGTAAGAATTATGTACAAGAGGTAAAAAGTAGTTATAGTCTTCTTCATAAGCTAAAATGCCAAGAATCCTAAGAAAGTACAATGGAATCTACAGGCTTATACTCTATTTTACTATACCTTTATTTTGCAACTATTTCCCAATTACATTTTGATTTGGTTCCACATTCAAGAATAATTTGCACACAGCTGTGGCTATATATTTAACAAATACCTCTGTCCTGTATCATGTTAGGTTCTAATTTGAATCACAGAACAGAACAGTCAGAAAGCTGACTTTCTTTTCGTGGGACCATCATTCACCTACTATCTCACATTTGTAACACTGAAGTTATCTTTTATTCATATCCATTCGTTTCTTTTCTTGTTCTATCAGTTATAAAGTTGTCAATTCTAACTTTCTCATATCAGGCCTCTCTTCTTTCTATTCCCATGCCCACAATCTTGGTATAAGCGATCATTTCCATCAGTTTGACTATTGTGATAAGTCTCTAGGCTACTAGGATTCTTCAGACCACTATCTCTTTCTTTCAGCAATTCCTTTTCTGTCTTTCTAGTTTCTGCTAGAATATCTCACTTGTTTTTAACATTTTGTGGCAACAAACAATAGAATTTGACTCTTGTCCTCTTCCCCTCTGAGAAGGTGGTGGAGGTATAGGAAAACAGTCTTGTTTTCCTTGTAGTGGCATGCTACTCTGTAATAATGCCCAAGGGACTGGGGCAGAGTACCAGTATTTGTATGAGGTTCCACAAGGCCTTAAGGAAAGGGAGCTGGAAGTCAGCTGAGTTCAGTTCTGACTTTCTAGAAGTCACTTGGGGAAGAGACGAAGGCCAATAAAATGTGAATTCTCTAGAATAGAAGGAAGATAAGGCAATTTTGAAGTTCAGCCCTCTGGTAAACGGACACCAAAGGACAATGATTCAGGAAGTGAACAAAGGGAATATAAGGGAAAAGAAAAATTGGCCAAAAAAATCAGAAGGAAGAAAACCCAAATAAAAACCTTGAACAGAAACAAATAACAGGAAAGATGATAACAGAAGGAAAGATGGCTTTTAGTATATTTAAATGAGTCCAAACATCTTTAAATATAAAGACAAAGGGAGAACATATCAACATTAGATGAGAGAGAGGACCTTATGGATTGCCAAGAGAGTGCAGGATATAGCTGAATGTTTCCAAACAATTTTAAAGGAAAGTAGAAATCCTGAAAGTAGAATTCATGGCAGAAATAAGTGACAATAAAAAGACTTAAATCTATGGGAAGTTTTACTAAAGAAACAAAAGAGAAAACCACTGATTTGGAATGCAAATAGACATATAAGTGGAAGATAATCTGGAAGAAGAAAAGCAAGAAACAATAACTTTAAAAGAAAACATCTCTTTAGAACAAAACATTGGTCTTGAAGATAGAATATATAGAGACAACTATGAAATGCTACAATGCTAGAAATAATAAATGAAAACTGTTCAGAATTGAACATAGAAAACAAAGTACTGATCAAAAGAATCCACAGATCATTTCTGGACAAAAACCCTATGCTGCAAATTCTAAGATACATAGAATTAAGTTAAATTTAACTACTCCAAAGACTAATTCTTCAAGCAATCAAGAGAAAGACCTTCAAATATAAAGGAAAAGAAATTTGAATAATGCAAGACTATTGTTCAACAACTAGAAACCAAAGTAGAGAATGGAATAATGTATACAAAAAATCAAAGTAGTTCAAGAGTCAACCCAAGGTGATAAACTAAGAAAACCTGAGCCTAATTATCAGTGAAAAAGATTTTTTTTTTCTTTTGGCTCAGGCAATTGGAATTAAATCCATTAATTTGCCCAGGATCCAAATTAAATTGCCCAGGATCACACAGCTAGGAAGTATTAAGTGTCTGTATTAAGTGTGCGTATAACCTATATGAACTGATGCAAAATGAAATGAGAAGAACTGGGAGATTGTTATACGCAGTAGTGGGAACAGCTTTTAATAAGTCAGCTTTCTGACTGTTCTGTTCTGTGATTCAAATTAGAAGCTAACATAATACAGGACAGAGGTATTTGTTAAATATATAGCCACAGGCTGTGTGCAAATTATTCCTGAATGTGGAATCAAATCAAAATGTAATTGGGAAATAGTTGCAAAATAAAGGTATAGTAAAGCATAGCTAATGCTGATAGGTAGCTTTCTGAGTCAATATATATCTGCAGAGATCCTTATGTTGATTTAATGGCCCTTGTTTCAATTTGAGTTTAACATCAATGTAAAAGTTACAAGGTAATACAGTAGCTAGAGCAATAGGCCTGGAATCAGGAAAGCCTGACTTTAGATCTAGCTACGTGAAAGCACATCACTTAATATTTGTCTGCTTCAATTGTAAAATTGGGATAATAGCACCTACCTCATAGTGTTTTGTGTGGATTAAATGGGATATTTTCAAAGTGCTCAGGACAACGCCTGGCACATATTAGGTGCTTTTAAAACTGCTTTCTCTTCTAGTGGAAATAAACTAGCCAAACAAGTGCTCTGGTTAGTCGATCTTTCTCTGATGCTAACTAAGCAAGAATCACTTAACTTTTCTTAGCTTCAGTTTCCTCATTTGTCAAATGAGATAATCATTTCTACTTAGCCAAACTTCCTGCAAGTAAAGAACAAATATGCTTAGCATAGTCCTTGACATAAAGTAGGCCATTAACAAATAACTTCTATGGAAATATTAGATCTTATGTTTTATTTGGTTAAACAGTTTTCTAAGAACACCTTATAAATCAATAAACATTTATTAAGTAGCTCCTATATGCTCTGCATATATGATACAAAAGAGGTAAAATACAGTCATCCCTTAAGGAATTTTATAAGTTATTGACATTCTCTTCCAGTTCAATAAATTCATGGACTTTCAACCATAAAGCATGACTAGGAAGCCTTCTGGTCTTTTAATAAGATCCTGCTTAATGAACTAGTACTAGGAATGGCAATAGAAATAGCATTAGAAATTGGTTCTTCAGTCTTATCAAGAGCTGCCACTGATGAGTCAGCAGTTACTTTCTCCCAGCAGAAATTTTGGGTACATTGGATGGGCTGGGATAGTGGGTTGGTCTTGTCTCAGAAGTCTAGTTCAGAAAAGAACATTGCTAAGAGCAATCAGAGAGATTGAGAGGCACTGGAGGCCTAGTCCAGCTGCTGGAGTATCACATTGAAAGGAAATATGGCAGCCAGGTGGTCCCAGAGACGTGAGTTTGCTTCTGTCTTTTGGGGGTGGTTATGGTAATTGAGGCCTAGAGAAATCAGATAGTTGGAATAGCTGGAATAGCAGTGGTAGGAGCAGGGAAGGGTAAAGGGATAGAGTGACTAAGCAAGGGGAACAGGTTCTAGAGGAGTAGACATAACTTGTTATCAAAAACACTGATCTAGATCTAAGAGATCTAATCTAGTGGTCATATGACTTTGATCAGTAAAAGCTTTTTTTGGGCTTCAATTCCCTCACCTGCTAGATAGGAATAAATCATATCTAAATTACCTCACAGAGTTGTGATGATCAAACGAGAGAGATGCTTTGGAGAACACTTTGAAAAATATAAAGTGCTTTAAGTACAAGGTGTGTTTATGCAGGCATCAGAGTTTAATATGCTAGCGTGGGAGGGACTGTCTAGGACACAGAATTTTTCAACTGTTGTGGTAGGAAATATTCTAGAATTGAGTACTAATCAACAGATACTCAGCAATGACTATATTGTAGACATTATACTGGATGTTGTATGATGCTTCCAATAGTGAGGATGTAAGGCATATTCCTTGCCCAGTCCAGGAGCTTATTCTGGTTGGGAATGGAACAGATCATTTGAAAAACTAAAGAACAAAATTTAAGTAAGAGTTCAGGATAACCGTAGCTCACATTTCTAAGTTCATGGCTTCTCTGAGAGCAGCGATTTTGGCATCTCATTCTTTATTTCTTCCTAACTTTCCCAAATGGCGGAACTCTGTATTATCTGCACAGCATCTGAGCAGATTGAAGCATGATATTTTTTTCACTTATTGCGGCTGTCCCTTCAACATGGTCCAGAGAATCTTGGGCTTGAGCCTGGATTCTATGTTCTTGGTATCAAAGACAACGAAGATGATAAAAATCTTCCCTGCTCTCACTTCAATAACTCACATTTTTCTGGCATTTTACATTTCACAAATTCCTCACAACAACCTGGTAAGCTTAACAGTGCATATTTGCCCCAATTTGACAGATGACAATAATTGAAACTGAGGGAGGTTAACTATCTTCCCCAAATTCACATGCTTTCAGTATTGAAGATCTGGTTCCAAATTCAGTGTTCTTGCTATCATACCTTGCCATTTCTTCCTCTCCCTTATTAGGCTAGGAGTTTCCCAAGAGCTGGGACTCAGACCTCCTCCTAGTGTGGTGTGGTCCCACGTAGTGTCTTGATAGATAGATTTGTCAGTGGTACCAGAGAAAAGGGAGGGACCAACTGGGAGGTAATTGATAAGAGCTTCCCAACTCCCATTACTTTGTTTGCCCTTGTAGACCTCTTCCCTATGCTGCTGGTAGTTTCCTTGATCAAACCAATTTAAGATGTTACTTTCTTGCTTCTCCTCCTCACATTTTACCTCTAAACTTACCTACAAAAAGGATGTTACAGATGGACAGGAGGTAAAAAACATCTGCTGCAATGTGCAATATGTATATAACCAATAGATAGGATTTGGATTAGTGTGCCTGAGTTGTGGGGAGAGGGTAGATGAGGTGGGTGGTGAGAATGGGGAAGGGAGTTTAACATAGGGGGGAAATTGCATGAGCAAAATCCTAGAAGTAGGAATGAACATGACCTGTTAGAGAGCAACTAGAACAGTTAAAATGGACAGTTTTATGTGAAACAGTATTGTAAAATAGGGCCTGAAAGGCTTGGGACAAATCATAGCAGATTTTGAATGTCAAACTAAGGTAATTGGACTTTAATTTATAAGCAAGTGATTCTCAACAATTTTGAGTAAAGGAACCCTTTTTAACTAAAAAATTTTTGAATATGGTTTGTTGTTTGTTTTTATTCTTGAAGTGGACCATGACATCAGGGCAATGATACAGTGACATACAAGTGAGTTGGATTTAAGGGAGGGTGTGCTATGCAAAGTGAACAGCCTCATTTTCTCCTATGAAGTCATTTGGGTCCACTGGCAAGATATAGATCAGGCTGCCTGGAGATGACCCTGGATACCAATTTGAAGCAACTCCCATTTAGTGATTAATACTGTTGTTGCTGTTGAGGAAGATTGCCAGATAGCACAGGAAAGCCAGCAAATGACAGAGAAAAGTTTGGAAACTCAAAGTGCGATGAAATTCAGTAATCAAAGACCATGTCTTAAATGTCAAGTTAAGGTGTTTGAACTTTAATTTGTAAGCCATTGATTCCTAACTTTTTTGAGTAAAGGAACCCTTTTTAATTAAAAAAAAGTTGACCATAGTAAGACCTATATGAACTGATGCAAAATGAAATGAGAAGAGCTGGGAGATTGTTATATGCAGTAGCAGCAATGATATGATGATCATCTGTGAAAGACTTGGCTACTCTCATCAGTACAATGATCTAAGACCAAAGGACCTATGGTGAAAAATGCTTATCTACCTCCAGAGAGAGAACTGATGAACTTTGAATGCAAATTGAAGTATAATTTTTTCACTTTCCTTATTTTTTATTGCTTTTTTGTGATAAAGCTAATATGGAAACATATTTTTACATAACTTTATATATGTAATTGATATATTGTTGCCTTCTCAGTGGAGAGGGGAAGAGGAGGGAATCTGTAACTCAAAAGTTAAAAATCAAAGCATATTTTAAAAATAATAAATGTATTTTTAAAAATTTGTAGCACCCATGTGATAGTCATTGTATTATTCTGTAATAATAAAAATAGCTAGCATTTATATAGCACCTCCTACTGGGACTTAAGTGCTATTATCATCCCCTTTTATAGATTTGAAAACTGAGGTAGAGAGAGATTAAGTGACTTGCCCAGAGTCACACAGATAAAGAATCTAAAGCAAAATTCAAACTCACATCTTTCTGACTTCCAATTCAGTGCTCTATAAACTATATCACTTAGTTGTATATTTTGATTGAAAAAATATATGTTGCCAAAAAGCTATTATGAACATCAATGATGCTTTTAAATAAATATCTTATTAATCACTAACATCTATATTGGGAAAATAGAATTACTTATACATTTATGAAACAATCATTCAGTCTATTGAAGATATTTTTGCTTCTTAATAAATCCTTACCAACTGAAAGTTTTGCCAAAAACTAAAGCTAAAAATGACAGTTTGTTTATGAATCCCTTGTAGTAATTTTGCTAACCTCTAGGGTTCCTTAGCCAACAGCTTGAAAATTACTTCTGTGAAGCAATAGAGAATTGTTGAAATTATTTCCATGGCAGTAAAAGCTTTTTATGGTTTTGTTGGGTAGGATAGGTTGGTGTGACACGGGGAAGGGTGATAATTAAAGGCAGGAACTATTTCTTCAGTCTTTTCACCCATGAAATAATATTTACTATTATTGCATCTGTTAGACAGCTGCAATAGTAGTCCAGATCCATAGTCATCTTTGAAAGAACTTTCTCCTTCTTCCCCAGGGAGGGGAATTATCATCATCTTCATCATCATCATGGTTAGAATTATTTATATAGTGTTTGCACTATGGTGTTTTTATATAGAGTTTGCAAAGTGATTTACAATTATTATAGCATTTGATCTTCATAAGAATTTTAGGAGGGAGGTGCTATTTTCTAAAATATTCTCATTTTATAGATGAAGAATCTGAGGGACAGAGGTTAAATGACTTGCTCAGGATCACAGAACTAGTAAGCATATGCAGATAAATTTGAACTCAGGTCTTCTTTACTCCATGTCTAGGTACTCTATCCACTCTGACACCTAGCCATCCAGTATCTTCTTTATTATTTAGTTAATTAGCATTTGTTTAGCTTCTAGTGTGTGTCACCTCAGATAGGACTTAGAGAAGTGAATTCCTGGAACTATTCAAAATCCTCTAATTTATGGCTTGTTGTTTGTTTTTATTCTTGAAGTGAACCATGACATTAGGGCAATGATACAGTGACATACAAGTGAGTCGGATTTAAGGGAGGATTTAAGTTAATAACAACTGAATATCAGCTAAATATAATATAGGCGATCCTAATGCTATTAAAATGAATATAACAACATAAAGAAAATTTTAAAATATGAAAGCAAAATTAGAAAAACAATATATGCACTGAATACAATTACCTAAAAATCAGAATGTGGGTATTGATACAATGGTGAGCTTAGACTACATCAAGGGAGATTTAGAATCAAGGTCTAGGAAGGTGATAGTCCAGGTATACTCTGTCCTGATCAGACTACATTTATAATATTGAGTTTAGTTCTGGAAAATATATTTTAGAAAAGATACTGACTAGCTGGAGACTGTACAGAGGAAGTCATAGGGATAAAGAAGGATGTGGAGAGCATGTTATAAGAGGATTGGTAGAAGAAACTGAGAATGGTTATCTTGGGGAAGAGAAGAGCTGGGGAGCCAGTATAGCAGACTTCAGGTACTTGAATTGGTTGTCATTTGGAAAACATTAAAGCTTTTGTTTATTCTAGGAGGCAGAAATGGGAGCAAGGGAGGATGAATTGCCGAGGCTTATCTAGGCTTATTGAAAAGAAAACCTTTCTGATAACCAGATATCCAAAAGTTCTTCAGAAAACAACTCCTTGATTGAGTTCTGGATGACCACCTGTGGATGTTGTATAGTGTGGGTGGGACACAGATGGCCTTTCTTCCAACTCTGAGATCCTGTGACATTGTGAGCAGAACAGAACAGAAAAGCCAATTAGCTATTATGGACATTTTATCTGTTAAATTTTTAAAAATTAAATACTCATAATTATGCTTAATTCATTTTTTGTTGATTACAAGTGTATATTAATGTTTCTTTTAATAGAAAAAGAAGCAACTGACATAGAAACCATCCCTTTCACCAACCTGAAAAGTGTCCAGGTGTTTCCCATTGTAGGAAACTTGGTTACTTAATGTTTCATCTATCTTTGACTTATATAGCATAGTCCCTGTTTTCTCCATTAAACTCTCTAGGTTCCTATTTTTGCTTTTATACCCTGTTTCCTCAGTTATTCCCTACTTTTGTGTTTTGGATCTTCCACCCTGCCTATCTCACACATTTTCTATAATATAGAGTCATATACTAAAAAGTCAGTGAGATGGTGCAGTGGATAAAGTATCAGACTTGGAATCAGAATCAAATCTGACCCTCAAATACTGTGTGCCCGGCGCAAATTATTTACTCTGCTTCAATTACTTCATTTGTAAAATGAGGAACATAACATGTAAATATTTATAAATAAAACATATAAAGCATTTTACAAATCTTCAGGTATTAATTATATAAATGTTGGCTATTATTAATCATTTGCTGCAATTTTATCTGTAGGGAAAACATGTTGTCTCTATTATTAAGGATTTTTTCATTCTTCTTAAGATGCCATCTCCTCTCTCTGCCATCAGTTGCTCTATGCCCCCCACTTCATATTTTTCCCCAATAATTACTCTTTACTAGCTACCTGGTCTAGCACTAAGTTTCTTTCTTTCTTTCAGCCTAGATATCTCTTCCCTGTCCCTCTTCACCCACTTTATGATTCCCATTAAGGGATTCAGAGAACATATTTTCAAACTTCAAACAAACATATTTTGATTTTAAGTATTTCAAAATACTTAGGATCTTACATTTCCGTTTTAATGCCTCTCCTCCTTGAGCTCTGGTGAGAATATAACCACATAATTCTCCCTCCTCTTCTAGGAAGGGGCAGTTGTACGGACCCATAGCCTATAAATATGATTTGCATTAGGATATCAGTTAAAAAACTAGAGAGATCTTAGAATCTGGAGATAGTCACAAACTTCAACTATTTGAATCTGTGGAAAGAATAAGTAGATTTGTTCTGCTTGTTTGGGGGTATGGGGAAGAAAGGTGGAAGGCATGGAAGCAGATTGGTTCAGGTTAAGGAGGAGTTTCCTAATAAATCCAGAATGAAGGGATGGATTTAGAAATGAGGATTTAGGTTTGAATATTGGTTTTGCTTCTTCTATATATGACAAGCTATTGTCTTCTGGGTTTGGGAAAGGGGGTGTTGGACTGGGTGAGATATTTCTATCCTTTCTGAGTAGGAGGACTTCTTTTTAATATTAAAAAAGTGATCAGACCTCTATATAACTAGTTGTATTGTTGATAATTGTTGCTCGAGAAAACCTGACAAAAACCTGCTTTGAATGCAGCATTGCTTTAAGTTAATTTCTATTTTATTATTTACTTCAATATTTGTATATTTTTTGAAAACTATTAATCCATCATAGTAAATGTTTGTTACTCAATATTTTAATATTATTTAATATAATTAAGAAACACTTCTGGTATACATTTCATTATTATATTGTCATGATAACTATTTTATTGTAATTTAATAAAGACCAAAATGATAATGCTTGGTTTACAAATGGATTTAGGAACTTACAATATTCTATGACACATGTACTTCTATGAGTTTTCAGTTCTAATGTGAGGAACCACTACATTAGATGAGCGCCAAAGAACTTTCCAGGTCTAACCCTTTGAAACCACAGAATTAGTGTTGTCCCAAATATAGTAGGCACAAAGGAGGTGGTTGATAAAATTCCTGTTAAATTAAAGAATAGAAGTTCTCTTTCAATGGAGATGTTTATTTTTTATTTTTTTTTAATTTAAATTTTATTTTATTCAATAATAACTTTGTATTGACAGAATCCATGCCAGGATAATTTTTTACAACATTATCCCTTGCACTCGCTTATGTTTTGTTTTTTCCCCTCCCTCCCTCGACCCCCCTCCCCAAGATGGCAAGCAGTCCTATATATGTTAAATATGTTGCAGTATATCCTAGATACAATACATATTTGCAGAACCAAACAGTCCTCCTGTTGCACAGGGAGAATTGGATTCAGAAGGTAAAAATAACTTGGGAAGAAAATCAAAAATGCAAATAGTTCACATTCGTTTCCCAGTGTTCCTTCTTTGGGTGTAGCTGTTTCTGTCCATCATTTATCCATTGAAACTGAGTTAGGTCTCTTTGTCATAGAAATCCACTTCCATCAGAATACATCCTCATACAATATCGTTGTCGAAGTGTATAATGATCTCAATGGAGATGTTTAAATGAAATCTTCAGTGACCTCTTCTTGGGGATATTTTGAAGGTGATTCTTCCTTCAGGGATGGGTTGGATCAGATGACATCTAAAATGCTCTGATTATATGAAACAAGGGCAAATTAAATTGATGCAAATTGAGTGTAATAATAACACCAGGGATTTTGCCTTGAAGGAGTCATTTCTAGAGTAACAGAATAAACTTAGTACATTTTCTTGGTTCTTCATTTTTTTCTATGCCAGGAGGGCAACATTCCTTGCTTTGGGGATTGCTGAAGCTGTTTGGGATTGCTGAAGCTTTTACTATGGCAGAAATTTCTTCAGGTGAGCTGATGATGAAATTTCATGGAAGAAACAGGGTCAGAAGTAACCAGAGGGCAAGCGTTTCTATTTGCAGGGTGACCTGAATGAATATCTGAGCTCTGGGAACAACAAAGGCACACATCTTTGATAGGTTCTCCCTAGTAACCTGCCCTCCTCCCTTGCCAAGACCCGTCTAGTTTGTTTAGGGAAGGGGGACTGAGTGTGTTTCCAGGGACTGGATAGCTAAGACTCTGGGCCTCACAGTCCTAGCCCTGACCTTGGTTATCTCCTTCTTCCCCAGATATTTCTTCTCTACTTGAGGAAAAGACAAACGTGATCTCAAAGTTAGGGGGAAATGTCACCCTCTCTTGTTGGGCAGACTTGCAATTAGAAAGTGTCCGTGTCTCTTGGTACCACCTCAATCAGCATGGATCACACACTGTGGTATTTAGTTATTCTTCTGAAGATGATCACATAGATCAGTCTGTGGAGTTCCAGGAACGTACCTCCCTCGTCATCAGGCCAAAGGTGGTAATGCTGCATTTGAGAAATGTGAAACTGCAAGACAGTGGGACATACAAATGTATCCTGCAGGATAACCAACAATCGGTAGAGCAATATGTGATTCTCCAAGTGACAGGTAAATTGGTTACAACTTTCTTCCTTCCCTATCCTAAAATGTCTTCCTCAGACAGTGTTAAAAGCACAGAACCCTTCTCAAAAACCTTCAAAGTTTCCCTATTACTCTAATTTCTTTGGCAATCAAGGTCCTCTCCAATCTAGTCCTAATCTTTCAGAATTCCAGCCTCATATCTAGTTTTTTATCTTCCCGAACCCTTCCATTTTGAATTCTACTGATTCTCTACTAAAAATGTCATGTCACATGCCTGGCACAACCTTCAGATGCCTGCATCGAGTCCACATTGTAATTTCATCAAGATGGTGGGGTGAAACTCATCAAACCAATTCCTTGCATATTATTGTTATTCCTAAGACATAAGGGAATACCAAAGCTGGTATCTTCATTTTTCTGGGAATATTAGCAATCACAGTATACACTGTAGATCTGAAATGGACCTCAGGGATCATCTTAGAGTCCAACTTCCTCAATTTACAGAAAAGGAAGTTATCTCTGGCAGGTTAAATAACCTGCCCAAAGTGGTATTGTTAGCAAAAGGTCACTTTTCAGAGTTTTTTAACACCCAAGATTTCAAAAATCCTGGACAAATAAGTCAGGTATTATCCACATTGACAGATGAGGAAGTGAAAATTCAAGAGAGGTAAAACCCATAATGCTACCCATGTAGCTGCTAGTTTGTAGCAGAGCTAGGACTGGACCTCAGGCCCGTGCTCTTTCTTACTGCTAGTGCTGCTTCATTGTGCTTCTGCATTAAGTGTTGTAGTGCAGGAATAAATAAAGTGTGGTAGTAGTGACTGTATTTCTTCACCTTGCAGACCCAAAAGAAACCTTGCAAGACGATGATGACTCTGTGGTTATTTATACAATGGTGGGGTTCATCTTGGCAGGCCTGGTGGCATGGATGATTTCCTTCTGCATTTTATGTAAGAGGGGAGACCTGCAATGCTCCAGAAACTGGGACCAACAAATATGACACGGATGGGGACTGGTGACAAATGGACCTGTTTGGTGGCTCAATACTCTAATACCCCTACCTTTTCTCTGTACAGGTCTGCATCAGACCTGAGGCAAAAATGTGAATGAATGTTTTGCCTTAAATGATGCCAGTTGTCTGTTTTGTACTGGGGTTCCTCCTTCCCTTCCCTAGTGTCCAATCCCTTATTTCCAGACAAAACATGCTATTAAGAAAAAATATGATATTAATCATTTGCATTTTAGTGTAGTTAGTTACTTCTCTCAGGGATTATTTGTTTTGTTTTCATCTTTGTTTCTTCCAATTGTTATATAAAAACAATTTTAAATGTTTGTTTTAAATTCTTTCTCTTCTTTCTTTCACTCTGCCTCCTTGAGAAAACAAGCAATTTGAAATTGATTATACATGTGCAATCATGCAAAATATATTTTCATATTAGCTATATTGCAAAAAAGCAAGAAAAAACCATAAAAAAAAGTAAAATAAAATATGCTTCAATTTTTATTCAGACTCCAACAGTTTTTTTTTTCTGGAAATGGATAGCATTTTTCATACAAATCCTTTGCATTTTCCTTGGGTCATTGTATTGCTAAAAATTGCTAAGTCATTCATCATTGATTATGGTACATTATTACTTTTCCTATGTACAATGTTCTCCTAGTTCTGCTTATTTCATTTTGCATCAGTTCACATAAATTCATCTTGCTTGGAATTTCACATAGCATAATAATATTTCATCACAAACATATACAATAATTTGTTTGGTTTTCCCCCAGTTGATAGTTCCCTTAAATTTCCAATTCTTGGCTGCCACTATAAGAGCTGCTATTAGTATTTTTGTATATATAGATCTTTTTCTTCTTTTTTTTTTTAATCCCTGGGATATAGATCTAATAGTTGTTTTGCTGGGTCAAAGGATATGCATAGCTTTATAGTCCATTGAGCATAGTTCCAATTGTTTTCCAAAATGGTTGGATCAGTTCACAATTCTACCAGCAATGCATTAGTATGCCAATTTTTCCCACATCCCCTCCAACATCTGTCATTTTTCTTTTCTGTCATATTAACTATATGATTGTATGAGTTGGTACCTCAGAGCTGTTTTAATTTGCATTTTTCTTTTTTAACCTAATATTTAACCTAATAAAATAATAAATTTTTTATAAAGACAAATGTTAACATTCATTTTAAAATTTGGGCTCCACAATCTGGTGTTTGACAAACCCAAAGACCCAAGCTTTTGGAATAAGAATTCACTATTTGACAAAAACTGCTGGGAAAATTGGAAAAATGGCAGAAACTAGACATTGACTCACATTTAACACCATATACCAAGATAAGATGAAAATGGGTTCATGATCTAGGAATATAGAATGATATTATAAATAAATTAGAAGAACATAAGATAGTTTACCTCTCAGACCTGTGGAGGAGGAAGGAATCTGTGACCAAAAGAACTAGAGATCATTATTGATCACAAAATAGATAATTTTGATTATATTAAGTTAAAAAATTTTTGTACAAACAAAACTAATGCAAACAAGATTAGAAAGAAATCAATAAACTAGGAAAACATTTTTACATTCAAAAGTTCTGATTCAAAGGCCTCATTTCCAAAATATATAGAGAATTGTCTCAAATTTATAAGAAATCAAGTCATTCTCCAATTGATAAATGGTCAAAGGATACAAACAGACAATTTTCAGATGAAGAAATGGAAACTATTTCTAGTCATATGAAAGAGTGTTCCAAATCACTATTGATCCAGAGAAATGCAAATTAAGACAACTCTGAGATACCACTACATACCTCTCAGATTGGCTAAGATGACAGGAAAAGGTAATGACGAATGTTGGAGGGGATGTGGGAAAACTGGGATACTGATGCATTGTTGGTGAAGTTGTGAATGGATCCAACCATTCTGGAGAGCAATTTGGAACTATGCTCAAAGGGTTATCAAACTGTGCATACTCTTTGACCCAGCAATGTTATTACTGGGCTTATATATCAAAGAGATCTTAAAGAAGGGAAAGGGACCCACATATGCAAAAATGTTTATGGCAGCTCTTTTTGTAGTGGCTAGAAACTGGAAACTAATGGATGCCCATCAGTTGGAGAATATAACTCCCTCATTTTTCTTCTCCAAGATTAATTTGTTCTACTCCTTCAACTGATTCTTACAGTTTCCAGACCATTTACCATCCTGGTTGCCTTCCAGTTTGCCATTAGCTCTTTTTAAAAAAACAAAATAAAACAACAACAACAACAAACAGCCATAAATGATTATAATATCTGTTTGTCTGAATAGATCAGATTGTAATCTGGATCATCACCTTTTTAGGTATGGATACTGTATCATCAAGGTAGCCTAAATTTCCCACTAGATAATGTTGGTAGCCATAGTTGCTTATTGAGATTAAGATCAATTCTGTATCACTTTCTTACTGATCCTGTTTACAAGTATTTGATTATGTCCTGTAACTGTTTTTATCTTGTAATTGCTTAATCCAAACTTCTTTGTCTCTGAACTTAGTTCAGAATTCAGTTATTTTGAAAAATCTAGCTTTCCTGCTAATTACTATCTATTCTTGTCTCAAGAAATTTAGCTGAGCTTGGGAGATGTGGGTCAATATGAAGGGAGTTGGGCCTAATATATCATCACACCACCAAACTGTCCTTCAAAGATATTGGTTTACTGCCCAAAATTCTTAGTAGTATCTCATACTAATAAAATCCACAAGACTAAGTGATACATTACATTGCCAGTTCATGAGAAATGGAGTGGGACAGTTAGGTGGCTAAGTGGATAGAGGCTTGGGCCAGGAGTTAGGAAGACCTGAATTAAAATGTGACCTCAGATACTTACTAGCTGCGTGGTTTCTGGGTTAGTCACTTAACTCAGTTTGCTTCAGTTTTCTCTTCTGTAAAATGAGCTAGAAAAGGAAATGGCAAACTACTTCAGTATCTGTGCCAAAAAAAATCCACCACAGACATTATGGTCCATGGGATCACAAAGAGTTGGACACAATTGAACAATGATACCAATGGTATTCAGCATGGATTAGCCTTTAATTGAACAGTCCAATGTGATGGAAAAGAGCTTTAGATTCTGGATCTTAAGGATTTTTGTGTGAATTTAACTCTGATACTTTATCTTGTGATCTTAACACAAGTCATCTGTATCTCTCTGGGTCTTAATCTTCTCTTTTGCCAAATGAAGGATTCTCTAATGTTTAATAGCTATTTCTAAAATTTTAAAAAATATTTTTCTTCCTTTTTATCTCCTTCAAATGTTTTCTTTAAAATGTTTAGCACAAAGTCTGGCAATAGTATATGTTTATTTTTTTATTTTTTTAAATAATTTTTTATTTTTTTATTTTTTTAAATAATTTTTTATTGATAGAACGCATGCCAGGGTAATTTTTTTACAGCATTATCCCTTGCATTCATTTCTGTTCCGATTTTTCCCCTCCCTCCCTCCACCCCTTCCCCCCAGATGGCAAGAGTCCTTTACATGTTGAATGGGTTGCAGTATATCCTAGATACACTATATGTGTGCAGAACCAAACAGTTTTCTTGTTGCACAGGGAGAATTGAATTCAGAAGGTATAAATAACCCAGGAGGAAAAACATAAATGCAAGCAGTTTATATTCATTTCCAGTGTTCTTTCTCTGGGTGTAGCTGCTTCTGTCCATCTTTGATCAATTAAGGCTCTCTTTATCAAAGAGGTCCACTTTCATCAGAATACATCCTCAAACAGTATCATTGTTGAGGTATATAATGATCTCCTGGTTCTGCTCATTTCACTCAGCATCAGTTCACGTAAGTCTCCCCAGTCCTCTCTGTATTCATCCTGCTGGTTGTTCCTTACAGAACAATAATATTCCATAACGTTCATATACCACAATTTACTCAACCATTCTCCAATTGATGGACATCCATTCATTTTCCAGCTTCTAGCCACTACAAACAGGGCTGCCACAAACATTTTGGCACATACAGGTCCCTTTCCTTTCTTTAGTATCTCTTTGGGGTATAAGCCCAGTAGAAACACTGCTGGATCAAAGGGTATGCACAGCTTGATAACTTTTTGAGCATAGTTCCAAATTGCTCTCCAGAATGGCTGGATGTGTTCACAATTCCACCAACAATGTATCAGTGTCCCTGTTTTCCCACATCCCCTCCAACATTCCGCATTATCTTTCCCTGTCATTCTAGCCAATCTGACAGGTGTGTAGTGGTATCTCAGAGTTGTCTTAATTTGCATTTCTCTGATTAATAATGATTTGGAGCATATTTTCATATGTCTATAAATAGTTTCAATTTCTTCGTCTGAGAATTGTCTGTTCATATCCTTTGACCATTTATCAATTGGAGAATGGTTTGATTTCTTATAGATTAGGGTCAGTTATATAATAGTATATGTTTAATACATATTTATTAAATGATTGATTAAATGAATAAATCATATGGTAAACATTACTCCTGAGCTCCCCAAAGAAGAAAGCAAAACTCACCATACAACTCCTATTCTGGTGAGATTCACTGAAGAATATGTGCTATTTCAGAAATTTATTCTAGGCTGGATTTTGGATCATTTGCAAATACTTAGAATGTGAAAACTTCTTTCTATATCCTGGGACCTTCCAGACAACAAATCCATTATTCTGAATTTGTTAAGTGTCTTCTAGATCTAGACCAACTTTCTCTCTGCCAATTCAAGTATCCTACTTGTGTTAAAGTATGATGATACATATATTGACATAAGTAACACTAGGGGATGGCAGTTATTTCACTACTCTGCTTGGCTTGGATACAAATAAATATCTTGAGAATGACCTTGATAAAAGCTATCATTATATTTGTGAAGGAAAGAAGGAGGACATAAAACCTTTCTAAAAGTTAAAAGAAAAAAAATGTTTTTGACAATTACAATTACAAGGCTACAATCAAGAAGATGTGCTTCCAAGAAAACTGGGCAAGTTTTAGTGTGCAAGTAAAAATGATTAAAATAAACTATCTAATAAAAATGTTTTTAGTCTTTCTTGGAGGAAAGAAATCTAAATGCAGTTTGCCCTTTATTGACAATATATAATAACAGTAATAATATGGCTTGATCCATCACTCAGATTTACTCCTACAGATAGAAATTCAAACATTAGTAATACCTTAACCCTGAGGTATGTCACAGCAGCCAAGAAATAGCTGGCCAGTGGAATGGAGTTCTTAATTTTTGGATGACCTAATGCTTATTCGACTGTTAGGACAAATTATTTTGTACATATTATAATATGATTGAGATTAATTACATTCTAGTCATGTTGTTTGGAAGAGAAAAGATATCAAAACAGACTTTGCTTGAGAAGGTTGGAGTAGGGAAAGGTGTCCCAAAAATCATAATGTAGTTTTAATAGATATTAAATTTTAATAGGGTAAAACTACACTCTGATTTTGAGAACAAATTGTATAAAGAATGATTGTGATGCAAAAACTCAAAACTTTTTTTTTAAGAAGAGAAAATATGTTTTTTATAGAGGGTGGTATTTTTGATTAATGCGGTCCATAATTTATCATTCTATCCTGACTCTCCTCAGTCAATGCTCCATACAGTTGAGTAAATCATGGTTTGTTTTGCTTAAGTCAATTTAGACTGATATCTTCTTTTTTGGACTATTGTAGTTCACTATGCACTGACTCACTCAGCTACTCTACTTTTTTCTTTTCTTTTTTAAAAATAGTATTTTAGGGGCAGCTAGGTGGCACAGGAGATAGAGCACCAGCACTGAAGTCAGGAGGACCTAAGTTCCAGTCTGGTCTCAGACACTTAATGCTTCCTAGCTGTGTGACCCTGAGCAAGTCACTTAACCCCAATTGCCTCAGCAAAATAAAATAAAATAGCATTTTATTTTTCCAAACACATGCAAAGATAGTTTTCAACATTCATCTTTGTAAAACCTTGTGTTCCAAACTTTTGCCCTCTTTCTCTCCTCTCCTCTCCCCCAAACAGCAAGTAATCCTATATAGGTTAAACATGTGCAATTCTTCTAAACATATTTCCATATTTGTCATTCTGTGCAAGAGAAAAATCAGATCAAAAAGGAAAAAAAACACAAGAAACAAAGAAAAACAAGCAAACAACAACAACAAAAATTGTGAAAATACTATTGCTTTGATTCACATTCCGTTTCCATAGTTCTCTCTTTGGATGTGAATGGCATTTTCCATCACAAATTTATTAGAATTGCCTTGAATCACCTCATTGTGGAAAAGCTACTCTGCTTTTTTTTTTTTTTTTTTTCTGAGGCATTTGGGGTTAAGTGACTTGCCCAGGGTCACAGAGCTAGGATGTGTTAAGTATCTGAATTCAAATTTGAACTCAGATCCTCCTGACTTCTGGGCTGGTGCTCTACCACTGCGCCACCTAGCTGTCCCTTTTTCATTAAATACTATCTTGTATGAACATTTCCGTGTGTTTTCGTAATTCACTTAGTTTCCTTACTAATAGATCACAATTTCTTGACTTTTCTGAGCAAACCATTCTATAGTATTAATAGCCTATTTGGGCAGCAACATGATATAATGGGGAAAGTATTGGATTTGCAGTCAGAGAACTTATCGCCTGAATAATCTTGTACAGATCAATTAATTATTCGGTGTCTTAGTTTTCTCAAAGTAAAATAAAGGGATTGGATTAAATGACCTCATATCTCTTCTAGTTTTAAATATATGATCTGTAGTGTATTTAGTTCTTCCTTTTCTTTTTTCTTTCTTTTTTTTTTTTTTTTTTGAGTGGGGGTGTTGCTATGGACTTCTTTCTTTTTTCTTTTTTTTATTATAGCTTTTTATTTACAAGTTATATGAATGGGTAATTTTACAGCATTGACAATCGCCAAACTTTTTGTTCCAATTTTCCCCCTCTTTCCCCCACTACCTCCCCCAGATAGCAGGTTGACCAATACATATTAAATATGTTTAATATATTTTAATAATATTATTAATATACTTAATAAAAATATAAACATGGACTTCTTTCTAAGTACAAGTTTTGTTATGTCAAATTTAGGAACTTGTTCTTCCATGAGAAACAGGATCAGGTCCCCTAAACCTTAAAGAAAAGGTCTGGAACAATGGTTCTCAAACTTTTGTTTTCAGTATCTTTATCCTATTAAAATTATTGAGGATATCTCCAAAGCATTTTTGTTTTTCTGGATTATATTTATAGACATTTACCATATCGGAAAAAACCTATTTTTGAATTTGTAGACCCTCTAAAGGGATTTCAGAGATCCCCAGGATTCTCTAGATCATACTTTGAGAACCACTGATCTGGAACAACAACTCCTACTTCAAATGAAGGTACATATCATTAGGGAAAGTCCTAATTCCAAGAGTTCCCAGATTCCATCCATGTTGCCTTGTCATAGTTTCAATCACTTTTCAGAAAAAGCACCTCCTCTATAACAAGTCCCTTGGTTGTTAAGATGCTTCACCAAGACACAGCCTTATTTTTATATATGCAGGGCAGGTCAAAAAGTTACCTTGGTTTTCACCTTTATCCATGGCAATCAGGGAAGACAACTTTTGCTTTCTACTCTTTTTATATTCCTGGATCCTAGTTCACATCACATTGCAGCATACATATTAATCCTCAATCCCATGTATGCTACAAGATGATCATGGTTCTCTCTCCAAATCATTCCCAATTCTTAAAAAAAAAAGAAGGCATGGAAGAACGCACAATATTTCAATATCTTAATATGTCTGACTTATACATCCTCATTCACAAATCTGATGGGTGTACCTATCACTGACTTTCAGCATTATTTTTAAATTTCCTACAGAAACAGAGAATACAAAAATTAGAACCAAACAGTTCTGCCTTCTATGGACTTCCTACTGGCAGGAAGAGGAACAACATATGTATACATGAACATATGGGCAGTTAAGTTGATAACTTGTTTGGCCAGCTGTGCCAAACAGTTAGAGATCATCTTTCGGGATGATTTATCACCACTCTCAGCATGCTCATTCAGTGAATGAAAAGAATAAATCTTTAAGTTAAGTGCTTACATTTCAGGCACCATGCTCAACATTGCAGATGCAAATTCAAAAGATAATTTGTCCTCAATGAACTTACATTCTAATAGGGAAAGATTTTTGGGGAATGATAATCATGGGAGGATGAATGGAGCCAAAAAGCAATCAGAAGAAATGGATCTTTCAGAAGTAATGGTAGTTTGATTTAATAACTATTCTGAAGGGAAGGGATGTGATTGTGGCTGCATGGCAGGAAGATGATGGGCTCAGGTGGGTGAACATGTTTGGATGTTATTTTTCACCACTCATCAAGGGTAGTAACTCTAACTATTCCAGCATCAACCCATATCTCTCAGTCTTTGTCACAAGAATATCATGAGGGACTCTAAAGTATATCTTGCTGAAATGTGTATACCATATTTATGGCACTTTTGTCTGTTTTATTTTTAAAAGTCATGAAAAAGTCTTATAAAAATGCAAGTTAGTTGGGTATAACTTGTTTTTGAGAGTCAACAAGCATTAATAAGTAGTTACTATATTTCCAGATATTGTACTAAGTTGCTGGGAATATAGGAAAGGGCAAAAACATTGTCCACATCTTTAAGGATCTCACATTCTATTGGGTAAGACAACATGCAACAAAGAAACAAATCTGTACATCCAAGATATATACAGTATGAATGTGAAGAGAAATTTTTTTTGGGAATAGCCACTGTTGGGGGTACAAAAGAGTCACCATGTGACTTCTATATAAACCAAGATTAATGTTTTCTAGTGCTGAATGACATTTTTACCTCCTTCCCCATCAGGATGTACTCCCCAGAACTCTAACATCACTTCCTATGAGTCCATTGCAGCACCCCATTTTGACTTATAGTGTCCCTGCTTCTTGTTAGCATTCATAAACATTTAAAAAATAATCCATATCTAGAATTGAGTAAACGGGAAGCCTCTTAAAAGTTTCACATGGTATTTCAGAAATGTATCTCAGTGCCTGGCCAACCTATTAATTTTGCCTGAAAACTTGCTCAAGGAATACATTTTATATAGAAAACCAGGTTTTCAGTGGGACCTGAGAACTGTTTTCTGATAGTTCTTAGCCATTAAGGGGACTTACAAATTAAATCATTTCCCTGAAGCATTTTGTATATGGATTGCTTACAAATATGAAAATGAATTTTACAAAATGCTTGCTTTTTTGTTTCTAGTTCATTTAAAGGTAAGTTAGGTAAAAACTGATGATTAATGGGTTGCATAGGCAATGGCCATACAAAGTTCCAGGCAAGACCTCTAATAGGAGGGGTTGACACAAAAGGAGAAGATGCTGACATCATAAGCAGCTTGGGTGGGTATTCTACCTCATAAAGGTCCCAAGCCCCTGATTGGCTCCCCTCCGACCAATTGAAATAAAGAGTCTGGATGTATAAAGGACTCGCCCAGCATGAGGAATTTCACAGGCGCTTGGACCAGTTGGGGATGCTAGCAGAGCTCAGGATAGCACCATGTCTGAGAAACGGAGCCACCCAGGACCCTCGCATCCCCGTGCCCGAACCCGATCACGCTCCTCAAGGGCCCAACTACAGTTCCCTGTGAGCCGCGTGGACCGCTTTCTGCGCCAGGGCCACTATGCCCAGCGGTTGGCTTCTGGCGCCCCTGTTTTCCTGGCTGCTGTGCTGGAGTACCTGACTGCTGAGATCCTGGAGCTGGCAGGCAATGCTGCCCGTGACAACCAGAAAAGCCGCATCGCTCCTCGCCACGTGCAGCTGGCTGTGCGCAACGATGCTGAGCTCAACCAGCTCTTTGGGGACGTCACCATCTCCCAGGGCGGAGTCTTGCCCCGCATCCATTCGGAGCTCCTACAGTCGGTGAACAAGGCCCAGGGTAGCCGAAACCGTGGAGGAAATTCTTGTATCCAGTCAGTAAAGACCAAATGAGCCCCCAGCTCATGGACCCATCATGAGAGCCCAGCAAGGGTAGCCACTTCCTTTATTCTGGGTCTTCCATCTCTTCCACCCCCATCCCACAAACTCTATTAAAAGAGATTAAAACTCAGAATAAATTGTCCAATTTCCTCATTCATTCCCCCTTGCGTCTCCAACCAAGAGCAAATCTGGTCATTAATGGGATTTTATTTAATCACTAGACAATTGAGAGGGTGAACATTGCCTCTGCTGCCATACTTATTTCCCTCACTTTCTAACATGTTTCAAACCTGTTCTTTAGTCTTCCAAGATTACCTGTGTAGTACCCTTAAAAATCTTTTAAAAATCCATATTCATTCCTTTTGTAGTATTTTTTCTTTTAAAATGTGTATCCCTATCTGTCAAACTTCTAACTAGTGAAGAGGTACTATTGTAAATAGTTGAGTCTGTCCATTGAGAGAATGAAGTGGGGAAGAGGCAAGGCAGTTGAGGATAGACTGCCTGAGTCCATGACAACAGGCTCAGGGACCAGTTCTCTTTATGAGAGAATTCAATGGCAATCATGAGGGGTGATGGCAATTATTCACTCCTAGCATGGTCTAATTCTTAATTATGATACATTATTTCTACCATATTCCCACTGTCCAATATTCAAGTTCAAGCCCTTATTATTAGATCCATTCTAATGGCTCACTGTTAATTGCTCAGCTCACTATTATTGCCTAAATCATGCTTTTTAATAAATGTTGAGAGTACTTATCCTAGTTCCCACTCAAGGCACCTGGACCTTGAGAGAATATATCAAAGTTCTAGGAATGTCCCTGGATGGATGGGTGGGAGTTCTCTAATACATTCTATGTGTTCTAAGATCATGACTTACAGCTAATATCTTTCTTGTATTTATATCATTGCAATGTCTTCTAGTATCCCAGTAGCACTTAACCAGTTAAATTAGAGTCTATAAAGGAATATCTGCTGTTGTTCATTCTTCATTTTCAAAGGGGATCAATGACAATGATTTAAGTGAAATAGAGTTGTCCTCCTTACCACCTTCCCTTAGAATACCTCCCTTCTTGAATTTATGACCGAAGAAGAGTTAAAGACTATTATGAAATGCAAAATAGATAATTTTAAGTATATTAAATTTAAAAGGTTTTGTACAAATAAAACCAATGCAATCAGGATTAGAAGGGAAACAGAAAACTGGGGAGGGGATTATTTCCAACGGTTCTGATAAAGATATTTCTAAAATATCTAGAGAATTGACTCAAATTTATAAGAATATAAATCATTCTTCAATTAATAAATGGTCAAAGGTTACGAAGAAACATTTTTCAAACAAATTAAAGTCATTTCTAGTCATATAAAAAAATGCTCTAAATCACAATTAGAGAAATGCAAATTAAGACAATTTTGAAGTACCATTTCATACTTCTCAGATTAGTTAAGAAGACAGGAAATGGTAATGATAAATGTTGGAGGGGATGTGGGAAAACTGAAACACTAATACATTGTTGGTAAAGTTGTGAACTGATCTAATCATTCTGGAGAGCAATTTGGAGGTATGCCAAGGGGCTATCAAACTGCATACCTTTTGATCCAGCAGTGTTTCTATTGGGCTTGTATCCCAAAAAGACCAAAAAAGGAAAAGGACCCACATGTATAAAAATATTTGTAGCAGCCCTTTTGTGTAGTGGCAAGGAACTGGAAACTGAGTGGATGCCCATCAGTTGGGGAATGGTTGAATAAGTTATGATACAGGACTGTAATGGAATATTATTGTTCTATAAAGAATGATGAGCAGGATGATTTCAGAAAGGCCTGGAGAGACTTACATGAATAAATGCTAAGTGAAGTGAAGTGAGTAGAAACAAAAGAACATTGTACACAGATTATATGATGATCAACTGTGGTGGACTTGGCTTTTTTCAACAGTGAGGTGATTCAGATCAATTCCAATAGACTTGTGATGTAGCCATTTGCATACAGAGAGAGAGACCTAGGAAGACTCAATGTGAATCACAACATATTATTTTCATCTTTTTTTCTTGGTGGTTGTTTGCTTTTTTTCCCCTCTCAATTTTTTCCCTTTTTGATCTGATTTTTCTTATGCAGCATGATAAATATAGAAATATGTTTAGAAGAATTGCACATTTAACCTATATTGGATTATATGAGTCTAGGGGAAGGGGAAGGAGAGAAGGGAAAGAGAAAAATTTGTAACACAAAGTTTTGCAAGGGTGAAGTTCAGAACTATCTTTGCATGTGTTGTGAAAAATAAAAAGCTATTATTAAAAAAATACCTTCCATCTTTCAAGGCCAAATTCAAGGTTCATTTCCTAGAAGAGGCTTTTTCTAACTCCCCCAAATGTTAGTGCCCTCCATATCCAAACCTAGCCTTTGTTTTGTATGTATTTTTCATTTATACCTCTGTGAATGTGTTGATTTTACTTTACCCTCTAGCAAAATGGAACTTTTGAGAGCAGATAGTTTATTGTTTTGGGTTTTGTTTTTTGTTTTGTTTTGTTTTGCCTTTGTATCTCCAGTGCTTAATAGGAATTTAATTGAATTAAATTGAATTTAGACAGATGTGGATGGAAATATAGTTTTGGAATTGTCTGTAAGTAAAGATGATAATGGAAACCACAGAAGTGGGTGAGATTATTGAGGTATAGAAAGAGGTGTGGGGAGCAAGAGGAGAAGAAATGAAGGCAGAATCAGAAAAAACAATAAAGAGCTTCAGTGTCCTAGGAGCTAAGGAACTACAAAATATGGAAACAGAAAGAGTGGTTAATTGAATCAAATGCAATTAGAAAGTAAAGGACAATTAAGGCTGAACAAAGTTTGTCTTTGGATTTGACATTTAATAAGATCATTGGTGACCTTTTAGAGGGAAGTTTTTGTAAACTAGTGGTTTACTACTAGTAGTTTACCACTAGTGGTTCAAAGGGGTTGAATTGTGAGTAACAAGTCATAGAATCACTGAATCATATATGCAAAGAGGTTCTTATTGGAGTCTATGAGTTTGTTTTAAAACACATTTTTATAACTATTTCAACATAACTGGTTTCCTTGGAAATCTTATGTATTTTATCTTATCATTTAGAAATATTTTTTCTGAAAAGTACATAGATTTTATTAGACATGACAAAACAAAGGTTAAGAACTCTTTCTCTAGAGCTAGAAGGGACTTCAGAAGTCATCTTAGTCTAACCCTCTTATTTTCTATAAAGAAGCGTCTTCACATAGAGGCTTTTTGAGGTTAAATGACTTGGCCAGCATCACAGAGGTACTAAGTTGCAGAGCTAGATTTAAATTCTATGTCCAGGACTTCTAAGTTTAATATTCTTTTCACCACATCATACTTTTATCTGTAAAAGAAGGGGGAGTACTTGATGCTTTTTAATATCCCTTTCACATCTAAATTGATGATCTATGATGGGGACAACAAATGCAGACTACTCATTTCGGAAGTGAAAGGGATGAGAGGTGAGAGAGATGTAGAAAGGATAATGTAACCAGACATGCATTTGAAGGGAAAGAAGCAAGAATCAAAGGAGGGGTAGAGAAAGAAGGGATAATTGATTGAGAGAGATTCTATTGAAAAATAGATTCAAGGATGAATGGGATGTATGTGTAGAAAGACTCACTCTTTGACTAAAACTTCTGGTAAAATAAATTAGAGCTATATGGAAGAAATTATCTTTAGATCAATATTGATAGAAGAATTCATGATGACACAAACAAATGAGAGGATCATACAAGATAAAATGGACAACTTAGGTTGGGGAAAAACATAGACAATTCTGTTGTTGCAAGTTGAGTTTTTGAGAAATGAATTTTGTTAAAGCTTTGGCCAGCACGCCTCTAATAGGATTACTTCCTGAACCAGAGTCAGCTTTCCATAGAAAAAAGGAAAAATGGAAAAGAAATAAGGTAATGAAGGTTATTTTCATTTATGGATAAATTCATTGCAGTATTTTTAAAAGTTTTTTTTTAAAGAGGCACCAACTAAGAACAGAAGTAAAACCACCCTTGTCTCCCCATCTCCCACCCAGGAACAGTTACTCTTCTTTATAGTTTCTTGGTCAATGGGGAGAGTAGACATAATTTAAAGTTGTTTCTACAAAAGCATGTCTCCTCCCTTGCTTGTACAACCCAATTGGCTTTGGAGTCAAAGGACTTTGGAGTCTTTAGGCTGTACTGATAGACCAGATTCAGCTGTCCAAGAATAACTGGTATGGAATCCAATTCCTGGATCTCTGGCAAATAACCTGACTTTTAAAAATAGATGATTTCAACTTTAAGATGAGCATAATAATTGCACCCACTTCATGTTGTGAGGACCAAATGAGATATTTGTGAAGTGCTAAGGCACAGTCTCTGGCACATAGTAAGTTGGTACTTAATAAATGCTAATTTTCTCCTTCTTTTGCTTTTTCCCTTGTGTCACCATGTGGACAGTGAACTAGAACTAGTCATGCTCTGAAATGAAAAGCTTCACCTTTATTCTGCCTCAGATTGGGCTCATCAAATACCCATGTGTTGTGTACCTTCTAGGGCCCCGTGTTGGGCGCCAAATGTTGTGTTGGATTAGCTCTCTGGAGGACCTTGGTACCAGCCCGAGTCCTTGGTCTTAGAAAAGGAGTGATGAGGTGGGACTCACTTGATGATCAAACATGAAGTCCATTTATTCCAAATTCTCGCAGCCTTATATACCCAAATACTCTTATATAACTATAGCAACACTGTACATGCACTAACTATGTACTGCACATGGGAACCACATAAACAACTTGCTATTGAATGTAGATGACTCTTTGCCACTTGGTATTATTCTGCTTTAACTACAGCATAGCTTATCACCACCGCCTGACTTCTCAGGAAGGCCAAGAGCCCTTAGGGGAGAAGAGGAGCCAAACCAGACATTGTTAGCAGGTTCCCTCAGGGCTGAAGGATCTTATACCTCACCCAGAATTCCCCCACTATCTGTGACCCTCAACACCCATGCTTCTCATGACTCATTGGACAGGAGTCTGATGACAAAACACTACTTTTATTACAAATCTACTGCAGTAAAGCCAGATGGCAAAGGGAAAACCATTGCTTACTATTATTGCCCAGGTCTCTACCTTGACTCCTTCCTGTGCTCAAGTTCATATCTCATCATCTTATTTTTAAGTCCCTCTAACCCTTCTCTCCTACTTTTCCCCCCATGCACACTCACTCAGTCAGGAGATTTTACCTTCATGTGGCCCTCCACTAGCTGTGCTTATAAATATAATTTCTCTCCATTATTCAAATTCCATCTATCCTTCAAAGATTAGCGCAGGGCATGTTCTGACAAACTTACTCTGACCTGTTTTCTGAATTATTTCATATTTATATAATTATTTTATTTTTCAGATAAAATTATCTTTTGTTAAAATATATATAAAATAGAGAAGAGAAGATAAAGATAAAGATTCAGGATCTTCTCCATTGTGAAGAATATATTCAGACAAGATAACTATATATATATATATATATAGATATAGATATAGATATAGATATAGATATATAGTATTTAACATTGACTTTAACAGTATGGAACTACCTGCCATCTAGGGGAGAGAGTGGAGGGAAGGAGAGGAAAAGCTGGAACAGAAGTTTTTGCAAGGGTCAGTGTTGAAAAATTACCTATGCATATGTTTTGTCAATAAAAAGCTATAATAATAATAATAATAAAGAATATATGTAGAACTCTAGATTACCATTCAGAAGTTTTTGTCGTGTATGTATAGTAGTTGATATAGTTGCATAGCATTCCCCAAGAGCATTTCATTTCTCCACACTTCTAAATATCCCACAATTTCAAGCTAAGAAGTGTGTGTGTATGTGTTTATGCATGTGTGTGTGTATGTATATGTGTGTGTGTATACCTCTGTGATCATCTTCCACACACTACAATGTGAGAATGTTACCATTCATGGTTTAAACAGAAGTACTGGTTTCTAAGTCACACTCTAACAACAATCCACCTTAGAGTTAGTTGATTAGAATTCCTAGCTGAATCTTCCAACTTTATAGATACATAATAATTTATTACATGAAGAGCAAAAGCAAAGAGACTGAGTTAGAAGCTATCTCTTTTAGAAAAAGTCCACTGATTTTCAAAATGAGGTGATTCAGGGAAATTCCAATAGACTTGTGATGGAAAGTGCTATCCACTTCCAGAGAGGGAATTAAGGAGACTGAGTATCAAAGAATAGTATTTTTACCTTTTGTTGTTGTTTGTTCACTTGTTTTTTTCCCTTTTGATCTGATTTTTTTTTTTTTTGCTCAGCATGATGAATATGAACATATCTTTAGGAGAATTACATACATTTAACCTTTATCAGATTGTTTTCTGTCTTGAGGAGGGGGGAGAGGGAAGGAGGAGAAAAATGTAAAACACAAGATTTTGCAAAGTTGAATGTTAAAAACTATCTTTGCATATATCTGAAAAAAGAAAAAAAATTCACTGAGTCACCAATTTTTCTAGTTCAGTTATTTCAAAACTTCAAAATGTCCATGTGCCCTTTTATACTAAGGACATTGTATTGGTAGAAATAATCAGGGAGTTTGACACCTTGGACATGTTCCTTAAGCTCCTGCAATTTTTCTAGTTATAGGCTCCCTAAGATAGCCCCTTAAGACCAATTTATCCTCTTCGGTCCACCTTACACTTATGCTGCCTTTTAAATAGGTAGATTGGAAAGCCTTAAATAAAACTTTAAGACATTTAGGTTTGAACTCTCTATTTCACAAAAATTGCTGGGAAAATTGGAAAATAATATGCCAGAAACTCAGCAAAGACCCACAATCTCACACTGCATATCAAAATAAGGTCAAAATTGATCAATGATTTTGGCATAATGAGTGAATACTATAAGCAAATTAAGAGAGCAAGGGAGAGTTTAACAATGAGATCTTTGGAGAAGAGAGGAATTTATGGCCAAAGAACATTATGAAATGCAAAATGGACAATTTTGATTACATTAAGTTAAAAAGATTTTGCACAAATAACACCAATGTAGCCAAGATAAGAAGGGAAGCTAAAAGCTGGGGAGAACGTTTTACATGCATATTTCTGATAAAGGTCTCATTTCTTAATTATATTAAGAACAGAGTCAAATTTATAAGAATATGTCATTCCCCAACTGATAAATGGTCAAAGGAAATGACCAGATAATTTTCAGAGAAGAAATTAAAGCCATCTATAGACAAATCACTATTGAGTTGAGAAATGCAAATTAAAACAACTCTGAGATACTACTTCATACCTCTTAGATTGGCTAAAATAGCAGGAAAAAATAATGATGTCAAAGGGGATGTGGGAGAACTAGGACAGTAATGCACTGTTGGTGGAATTGTGAAATGATGCAAACATTCTGGAGAGCAATTTGGAACTATGCCCACAAGATTATAAAACTGTGTGCGCTTTGATCCCTCAGTACCACTACTGGGTCTGTATCTTAAAGAAATCATAAAAGAGGGACAAGGACCCCATGTGCAAAAATGTTTGTAACAGCTCTTTTTGTGGTGGCAAAGAATAGGAAAACAAGTAGGTGCTCATTAATTGGGAAATGGCTGAATAAATTATGGTATATGAAAATAATGAAATATTATTGTTCTATAAAAAATGATGAACAGACTGATTTTTTAAAAAAGGCCTGGAAAGATTTACATGAATTGATGCTAAATGAAACAAGCAGAACCAGGAAAACATTGTATATAGCAACAGCAAGATTGTGCAGTGATCAACTATGATAGACTTTGTTCTCAATTGTTCAGTGATCAGGGCAATCCCAATAAACTTTGGATGGAAAATGCCATCTGCATCCAGAGAGAGCACTATAGAGACTGAATGTAAATCAACACATGCTATTTTCACTTTTTTTTCCTTTTTCTTCTGTTTTTTTTTTCCTCTCATTGTTTTCCCCCTTTTATTCTGATTTTTCTCTCTGAACATAATTCATAAGAAAATGTAAAAAAAATAACTGTACACATATAAGCAAAAAAAAATCCTTTTACTTAAAACTGGGGAAAATAAAAATTAAAAAAAAATTAGGTTTAATCCTATAGTCTATTAAAATATTTGTATATGTGTGTGAAATTTGCAACATTACATTTTAGTAAGACTAAATAAATGATGTACTTTGAGAGAAGGAGAACTGGGTATTACAAATAAACTATTCTGGAAGAAGGACAATCTAGTCCTCTAACACCTTCAGTGATATTGGAAATATCTTGGGAATAGTAGAGGTGCCAGAAAGGCAAATGTCCTGATTTCCTAAAAGAAAAGAGAACAGAACCTGCAAACTAGAGGCTGAAGAGCTTGACTTTGCTTCCTCAGAAAAGTCTAGCATAGATCAACAAAATGAAAGATTGTTGGCAAACATTATCAAAAGGAAAGCTATAGTTACAAAGAACCACCAAGAATGGGTCATGCCAGAATAAATCTTATTTCTTTTCTTTCTTTTTTTGGACAGAATCACTAAAATAGTAGTTGAGGTGAATGTTGTGCAAATAGCTTATCTCCATTTTAACAATGCTTTTGCTAAAGTATCTATTGTTCAAATCATTATTAATCGGAGAAATGCAAAATAAGACAACTCTGAGATACCACTACACACCTGTCAGATTGGCTAGAGTGACAGGGAAAGATAATGCAGAATGTTGGAGGGGATGTGGGAAAACAGGGACACTGATACATTGTTGGTGGGAATGTGAACACATCCAGCCATTCTGGAGAGCGATTTGGAACTATGCTCAAAAAGTTATCAAACTGTGCATATCCTTTGATCCCGCAGTGTTTCTACTGGGCTTATGCCCCAAAGAGATCTTAAAGGAGGGAAAGGGACCTGTATGTGCCAAAATGTTTGTGGCAGCCTTGTTTGTAGTGGCTAGAAGCTGGAAAATGAAAGGATGCCCATCAATTGGAGAATGGCTGGGTAAATTGTGGTATATAAACGTTATGGAATATTATTGTTCTGTAAGGAATGACCAGCAGGATGAATACAGAGAGGACTGGCGAGACTTACATGAACTGATGTTAAGTGAAAGGAGCAGAACTAGGAGATCATTATATACCTCAACAATGATACTGTTTGAGGATGTATTCTGATGGAAGTGTATCTCTTCAATAAAGCGAGCTTTAATTGATCAAAGATGGACAGAAGCAGCTACACCCAAAGAAAGAACACTGGGAAATGAATATAAACTGCTTGCATTTTTGTTTTTCTTCCCGGGTTATTTATATCTTCTGAATCAAATTCTCCCTGTGCAACAAGAGAACTGTTCGGTTCTGCAAACATATATTGTATCTAGGATATACTGTAACCTATTCAACATGTAAGGGACTGCTTGCCATCTGGGGGAGGGGGTGGAGGAAGAGAGGGGAAAAATTGGAACAAAAGTGAGTGCAAGGAATAATGTAAAAAATTACCCTGGCATGCGTTCTATCAATAAAAAGTTATTTAAAAAAAAATAAAGTATCTATTGTTGGGGAAAGCTGAACAGGGATATAGATTACACATTAATACAATCAAATGGATTCAGAATTACATGAATGTTTGCACTCAAAGAGTGGTTAATTATTAATTATTATAGTTCAACGGCAGCATGGCAGGAAGTCTCCAGTGGAGTGCCCTAGGGATCTCTGCTTAGTCTCATACTATTTAACATTTTATCAGAGACTTGATGATGGCAAAAGTGGTTATGCTCATCAAGTTTATAGGTGACATACATAAAGCTGGGAACCACTTGGATCTTGACAGCATGGAGAATTGGGCTGAATATAACAAGATCAAATTCAGTAGGGATAAATATGAAATTTTGTACTTGAGTACAAATAGATTTATTCATTTCCAGAGAAGGACAGAATTGTCTCTGAATGCAGATGAAAACACCCCCTCTTTGTCTCTATTTTGCTTTATTTTTCTTAAGGGCTTTTTTTTTTAGGGTGGGAGAGCAATGTTTTCTTTCACAACATGTTTTAGAAATGTTTTGTGTAACTTCACATTTTGTTTCTTAATGGGGGTTGCAAATGGCTGTAAGGGAGAGAATCTGGAACTCAAAAGTTTTAAAAACAAATGTAAAAAATTGTTTTAAATATAATCGGTAAAAACATTAAATAAATAACCAAAATAAAACAAAAGTCCAAGAACCCATTCAATATCCCAAGTTGAAAGAGTCATCTGTAGACACAAACTTTGGTAAGTTAAACCAATAACATATATAAAATTATGCTACAATTTTTATTTGGTTCCTGTCTTTTTTTATTGTGTCACTGATGATGTGACCTCCATTTTCCCTATAAATTCTGTGGTTTTTATTTTACAATTTTTGCATAGCCTAGTGATTCTTAGGAATGTTTATATTGCTTTATAGCATAACTGCTTGTACCTGAGAGGGGCAAAATGTGTGGTGGGAATTTCTGAGTTTCCGAGTCTACTGTAGTTTCTAGTATATGAATTTGTGTGTGACCCCAGAATTCATTCTCAAGTTCAACTTCCCCAAAAGAGGAGAATAATAGCTAGAAAAAGATCATTTTGGAAAGGTTAGCTTTGTCAAAGAGAAGGGTGCCCCTTTGGAGTACTAGGAGGAGGGACAGGGTAAGTGAAGAAACTGAGATTTAACTTCCATTTACACCAGTTTCTTCAACTGTAAAATGAGAGTACCAACTTATCATAGTTGTTTTGAGAATCATTGAAGTAATAATTGTGAAGTGATTAATTAGTATAGTGCCTAGCATATAGTAAAAATGCCATAAATGTTAGCTACTATTACTATTGATGGAGAAGGAAATGGCAAACCTCTCCAGTGTCTTTGCCAAGAAAACCTCAAATGGATTCATAGAGAGTTGTACACAACTGAAAATGACTCAACAACAATAACAATATGTCCGCCATCATCATTATTATTATCCTTAAGGAAATTCATGTCAAATAGTCTCAATTATATCAATAAAGAGTGAGAATTGGAATGAAAATAATGATGGTAGAGATGAGTAATAGGATTAACCTAGAGTCTTTAGCATGTACTATTGGAAAGAGAAAAGGAAAGAAAAAGAAGAGATGAAAAAAGAAATGGAAGGAAGAAGGGAAGGGGACGGGGGAAGATTGAGACTTTGAAAAGGCTAGACAGTCCTAAAGTACAGAAGGATTTATACATTGAAAGATATTGATCCAATACAAGTGTAATTGTACATTTATTTGGTGCATATGTATATATATGTATATATAATATATGCATATATATACACATATGCACCAAATAAATGTATATTTATTATATATATTATATATAATGTGATATTATATATAATATATATGTGTGAATGTGTTGTATTTTTCCAGTTATGTTTAAAACTTTTTTATACCTTTGTTTCTAAAACTTTGCATGACAGACTCTTTCCCTTCCTCCCTCTCACCCTTATGCAAAACATTTCCATAACAGTCATGTTGCAAAAGAAAACACAGATACTCCCTCCAAAAAAAGAAATATCTTAAGAAAAATAAAAGTTTTTTTTAAAGTATGCTTCAATCTGTAGTAAGATACAATCAATTCTTTCTCTGGGTATGGATAGCATTTTTCATCATAATTGCTTTAGAGTAGACTTGAATCACTGGTATACTTATTTGTATCAGGACAATTATTCCCCAGTGTTTATTTACTCACTTAAGGAAGTTGATCTGTTCACAGTGGGCAATTTCTGTTCACCCATAGATATGGTTAAAATGTTCATATGTCTTAAAAAAATGTTCTGTTTCTTATCAAAGTGAAAATTTATTTAATTTGGAGACTTGCAGCTCTATGATAGGTCATCAACTCTGTTGATAATGAGCTGTTTTTTAAGTAGCATTTTAAAGTTCACAAAATGCTTCATTCTCAATAAAGGATATAATGTAAGTATAGTCATCTCCATTTTATGGACAAGGTAACTGAGGTTTAAGAAGGTGATCTTGTCATAGTTAGAAAATTTAAGTTAGTAGAAGATCCAGTCAAGATGGTTTTGAGATATCTCTCATCAGCATTTATAGAAGATATTTAGGTATGAAGGGTTGACAGGATAAGGAGAAAGAAACCGAAGGAGGCAAATTGAAGGTTAACAAATGAAGGATTTCCACCATGGACAAGCATGAATCCAGTTCAAGTTTGGATGAATAAGGAGGAATCAAGAGACTGCACATTATAAATTCAACAAATAAATATGAAAAGAATAAGTCAGTAGAAGAGGTAAAAGAGAGGAGAATATGAGATAATAAAGTTGGATTTAATTTCTATTGATGCCTAAAGTATGACCACCCTGACTGAGATGAATAGAATAGAAAAGTCATAGGAGTTGGAAAATTCAAATAATTGTGAGATCAGAACAATCATCAACATGAATATACATAATCTATAAATATTATGTATAGTGTCTATATTTAAATAAAATATTTTGCTTTTATTTTACAACTCAAAATAACAGAATTCAGTTTTATAAGACTTCAATTTAGTTTAATATCATTAAAAATGGTCCATTTTCATCCCATTCCAGTTGTGCTAGTTGCAATATTATCTATTTAATAACTTTTATCTTGACAAGCTTACTACCCTCTCTCAAAGAATCTTTCACTTCAGTGTCTTCCTTATTTCTCTAAACACCTCAAGACATCTTTAAAATATACAAGCCAAGAAAGCAGTATAGTTTTTAAAGCTGCAGTTAGATAATAGATTCATACTATTAATTGAATTTCTAAATTGAACTGATAGAACTGAAATTCTATCTTATTGGCAGCTCATTCTTTTAATTTTACCATTCATTTTTCCAAATCTTCCCACATTATTTTAACTTAGTTTGACAAAAATTATATATACTAATTCCCATACTTTTAGCTTCATTAACAAGTTGTAACCACTCATTTAACAGTAGTACAAAATTTTAAGCCTATACATCCAGATTAAAAAACTTTACTTTGTGAAATATAATTAAATACATTTGAAAGGATCAAGTCAATAAGGATTATAGATATTTACTACTGAAATCTTTTGAGTATAGAAGGGTAATATAGTTGGACTTCCACTTTAGGAAACTCAATTTAAGGGCTGAATGAGGGATGGACTGGACTGGGGAGAGACTTGGAGCAGGCAGACCCACCAGTAATTATTGCAATAATCCAGATCTGAGGTGATTGGATCCTACATAAGAGTTGTGGCAGTGTCAGAGCCAAGAAAAGAGAGTTATTTGAGAGATATTGCAAAGACAAAATCGACAAACCTTGACAACAGCTTGGATGGGGGGGGTGAGATAGTGAGAAGTCCAGGATGACTCCCAGATTATACATGTGAGGGACAGGGAACTTGGTATTGCTCTGTAAAGTAAAGAGAAGGTAGGAGGGGAAAAGATAAAGAGTTCTGTTTTTGAATATATTTAGTTTAAAATGTCCACTTTGAGATGTCTGAAAGACAGTTGGAGATGCAAGATTGGAAATCAGCAGAGAGTTTCAGGCAAGATTAAATCCATGGGACCTGATGAGCTCACAAATAAAGTAATGTAGAGAGAGAAAAGAAGAGGTTCTAGCACACAGCCCTGTAGGACAGTTACAGAACATTACAGGGATGAGGATCCAGCAATGGAAACAGAGAAAGAACAGTCAGCTAGGTAGGAGGAAAACCAGGAGAGATGTTATCCCAAAAACACAGAGAGAAGAGAGTTTCAAGGAGAGGGCAATCACACTGTCAAAAACCATAGAGAGGTCAAGGAGTATGAAGATTGAGAAAAAGCTTTTGGTTTTGGCAATTTAGAAATTACTGGTTACTTTGGAGAGAATAATTCCATGGAAAGATGAGGTCAGAAACTGAAAATATTGTTTTGTTTGTTTTGTTTTGCTTCTGGGCTTAAGTGGCTTGCCCAAGGTCACATAGCTATTAAGTGTGAAGTGTCTGAGGCTGCTTTTGAACTCAGGTCCATCCTGACTCCAGGGCCAGTGCTCTATCTCCTTTCCCACGTAGTTGACCCCCAGAAGCTGAAAATGTGAGGGACTAAGAGTTAGCGAGAAATGGAATTAGCTTTTGTAGATGTCCTTTACAAGTTTAGCCATAAAGAACAGAAGAGATACAGAACAATAGTAGGGTGAGAATTATTAAGGGAGAGTTTTTTTATTTTTGAGGATGGAGTGAGACATGAGTATGTTTGTAGATACCAGGGAATGAACCAATAGAAAGGAAGAGACTGAAAATTGTTGACAGAGAAGGGAGGACAGAGGTGATGACAACTTGTTAAAGGAACATGATAGAATAGAGTGGCTATTAGCCTGGATAAGAAAGGTACCTCACCGTATGAGACAGGGCTGAAGGAGGAGATAACAGAAGAAAGCATGTGAGAGTGTAAGAGAAAAGGACCAACACTCAATTTCTTTTGTAAAATATGAGATGATTGCACATGATTAATCTACATCAGAGATCACTTGCTATCTTGGAGAAGAAAAGGAAAGAAGAGTGAGAAAAATTTAGAACATAAAATTTTGCAAAGGTGAATGTTGAAAACTAACTTTGCATCTATTTGAAAAAATAAAATACTATTATCAAAAATGAGGCAAGATTCTCAGATGAGAAGGTGAGAAAAGGAGGAGCCATAGAAAACTGAAGAGGAATGAAAAGTGAGTTTATAATGGAGGTCTAGTAGGATTGCCTAATTGAGGCTGTGTAACAAATTTGGAGTGAACCTAATCAAAACGATTGTGTAATTCTCTCCACCTTCATTCAGCAGCATATGCATAGGAGGGAAGGAAGCAGATGCTAAGTGATCCAAGGCTGAAGCTTGGCAAGATGCAGTCAGTGAAATGATAAAGGGTTAAGTATTGAACAGAAGGGAATAGTGCAGAGTTGGTTCACCAAGTGGTTAAGATGGGAAAAAGAGGAGAAAGTAACTAGTGCTTGGGAGATGGCTTAAAGGAGAAATTAAGGATTCTAGAGATCATCAATCACAGAGTATATGAAGAGCAGTGTCTGGTAAAGGAAGGCAGAGGGAGAGAGAGAGGTAATTGGATGAGAGGCAGAGGTGGAAAGTCAATAGATTATGGTTGGATAAAGGAATTTCAGAATTCCTGTACACCGAGATAGCATATTTGAGGATGGTGATAAGATCAAGGATATGACACCATCTTTGATTATAGTTGAAGTGAAATACAGGATTAGCTTATGGGAAATAAGTAGAAGTGAAGAAGGAGAGGAAATAAGGAGGAAACAAGGAGGAAATAAGTGAGGAACTGAATGGTTAGGAGATTTGCTTTTTTTTTTTCCCCTGAGGCAATTGGGGTTAAGTGACTTGCCCAGGGTCACACTGCTAGTATAGTTAGGGTATTTGAAAAAGGGTCAGTACCTTCTGTATCCTAGTATAAGGGTAGGAATTGATCAGGACAGGAAAAAATGTGAATTTTGTATTGAACTTATTTTATAGAGTTAAGAAGTGGAATATATTACTGATATTTGATGTTTTCAATACCTTTTAAAATATAATTTTGCCATAAAAATGTGAAGACGATTAAAATAGTAACCAACAAAATATCTTTTCAAATGCAGTACTGTAAAAAAAAAAGGATAAAAATCTCACTTTCTTAGATATTTGAAATACAATCTTATTATGATGTAAACAAAAAGAGATGAGAATGACATCAACAACTTTCAGTACTGAATATGGTGATAGGACAGCAGCAGTTACTCATGTTTGAAACAAAGTAGGAGGGAATATAATTTTAGTTCAAAACAGGCAAGTATTCAGGTTCAAAATATAAATAAAAAATAAACATTTTTTAAACAATTGACCATAATTCACTCTCAAGTCATTTCCTCTAACAACTCAAAGATTGAGCACATGTTCTCTTCATCTTGAAAGTACCAGACATTCTGCACCACTGATATCACAGGACAGTTGCTTATCCCTAGACTCCTGACACTGGTCTCTAACTTCCATCTCTCACAATCTCCACCATTTTCATTAGGAGAATAACTGTCCAAGCAGTCTTTAAGTCTTGCTCAAACTGCGTTTACCAGTGCTAGGTTCATGACCACTTTTGGAGAGATGCAAGGGTAGGTATGATGAAAATAAACTCCAAATTAGGTTCTCTACTAAGTTTTGAGGCAAGCCAGAAGAAGGCTTCTCAGAGTTGTAGTTAACTTTTGGCTGAAATGTCATAATGCTAGGGATTTTTCCAATGGAAGATGAATTTCTTTTTGACTTTTCTGTTCTTAATATCCACTTTATTGCCATTTAGCACTTAGGTATAACTTGACATGCTATCATACCTGATCTCTATATCAGCTATGTTCATTCTTGTAAGTAGCTCTTCAAGTTATATTAATCATTATAATGGTACATTGAGCTTGAAGGTAATAACCATCTCTCAGTCCAACAAATTCCTCTTATGGCCAGATTCAACATATGTTGAATTTAGTAGGTAATGAACACAAGAGGATGGATCTCAACATCCAAGATGGCTGAATATTTCTCAAATTTACCAGTCAAATGGTGTTTACCAAGTGTGATTTTTCTGGTGCTACCATTACCAATTGATACAAGTTTGTTCTAGGCTTGGGGGTTCTCCCATATTGCGATGGTTCTTGCAGAAGTTTTGACTGAAAAATGGGAAGATGACAGAAGCATAATTCCCTTCAATGTCAATTTCAAAATTACTAAGAGGAAAGGGAGGAAGACTTATCAAAATCATGAGGAAAAGACTGGAAAATGCCAAGAGTTTGGCTGATCAGGGGAGAGTGGTATAGTTAAATTACATTATTAAAAGGAGGAGAGATAATAAACGACATAGAAGCATAAAGAGCATTGTCTATCTTGGCTCCTTATGGCTCTGTGATGTGAGTGAGGAAATGTAGGGCCAGTAGCAGATAGCAGGATGCTAGAGATGCAGCATCACTGATGTTAAAGAAAGCCGTGTTTAGGTAATGAAGGAGATGGAAAGAATTTTCGGTTTTCCAATTGTGTAGTGGTTTTTTACAGGCAGCTAGATTCTAACTCTTGTTGACAGAAACCTTGTATTGCTTTGCGTTTTACTGCTGTAAAAACAGGGAAGGGTAAATTTCAAAAGGCAGACTGACAAATTTGAAAAACAAAAATGACTAAATGCTAAATTTAAAAGCCCATATAATGCAATAATCTAGAAGATGGGGGTAGCTAGGTTGCATAGTGAATAGTGCTGGGCCTGAAATCAGAAGATTCATCTTCCTGAGTTCAAATCTGGCTTCAGATACTTCCTAGATGTCCGATCTTGGGCAAATTAATAGTTTGCCTCAGTTTCTCATCTGTGAAATAAACTAGAGAAGGACATGGCAAACTACTCCAATAATTTTCCCAAGAAAACCATGGCTCCTGAAGAATCAGATGTGACCGAAATGACTGAATAACCAGATCATCAATAGAAGATGGAGAGGATCATGAAAGCAGGGGCTAGATCTTTTAGGGATCAAGAAGGAATGAGATTAAGAAATCTGGACTCTGTTCCCATTCTCATCCCTCTAAATTAAATCCTCTTATACATTCAAAGATGTGCAGTTCTCCCCTACCTTAAATTATATCACTGCTCAACTTGATATCATTCTAAATAGATCTGAGGATTCCTTTAGGCAAATGGTGGGAGATGAAAGTAGGGAAGATGGGGTGAAAGGTCTTGAAGGCCAGATAAATGCAATTTATACTACAGAAATTTGGTACCCATCCCCATAGAGAAACAAGAGATCGGCTCCTTCTTTATAACACATGACCACATCTCTAGAAGTGGAATTTAGAAAGAGAATGATGAGTCTGAACAAAACTGTTTTGGATTTAATTTCTTTTAATAGGTTTGCGGGGTGATGAAATTGGAGGACCCAGAGAACAGAAGTGTTTACTGCATAAGATTCTGGGCTCTTTCCAAGATGGCTCACTTGGCCTTCACCGAATAAGTATGGGGCTGTCCAACATGGCACTGGCTGCTGCGGGCCTTGCTGGTTGGCTGCAGCAGCTCTGAGTGGATGCGAGGCAAGACTGCGCCCTGGGAGATGGTGACATGGCCAAAGAGCTGGTTGAGCTCAGCATCGTTGCGCACAGCCAGCTGCACATGGCGGGGAGCAATGCGAGTTTTCTGGTTGTCACGGGCAGCATTGCCTGCCAGCTCTAGGATCTCAGCAGTCAGGTACTCCAGCACGGCAGCCAGGAAAACAGGGGCACCTGAGGCCAGTCTCTGGGCATAGTGGCCCTGGCGCAGAAAGCGGTCCACACGGCTCACGGGGAACTGCAGTTGGGCCCTTGAGGAGCGTGATCGAGTTCGGGCACGGGGATGCGAAGGTCCTTGATGACATCGCTTCTCAGGCATGACGTTATCCTGAGGTCTTCTAGCATCCCCAACTCGTCCAGGCACCTGTGTTAGGTCCCATAACAGGGACCCTTTTATACACTCAGACTCACAATTTCAATTGGCCCATAGATAGCCAATGGGAAGCTAAGGACCGATTGTGAGATGAGAAACTCATCTCGGCTGGTTGTGATGTCATTACCTTCTCCTTTCTTGCCAACTCTTCCTACCTGGGCTCCTTTCTTTAACTTCTTCTTTTCCCATGATGGGACCACAATTTCCCATGAGGAGGCAAGTACTCCATCTTTCACTGAAACTAGCTTTTTCAGAAATCCAGACCTTGGTCCATCATGTTATTCAGAGAATATATTTTTATTGCTTCCCAAATATTACCTTCTAACCAAAATGCTGTACTTAATGGCCATATGGTTTGTTGTATCTCCTCCCCAGTCATGTCCTCTTCCATTGTCTTCCATACCCAACCTTCAGTACCTAGCCATATTTTCTTCATAATGAAGCAAGCCTTCCTTGAGCACCATGGCCTATAGTGATGATTCTCACCTCATTTATTATGGGTATCTGTCATTTACATAGTATTCCTATATTCTATTTGTCATATTGAGCAATTTATTTCTTGTATTGGTATTTAATGGTTCCCATATTAATGTCTTCTTTCCCCAAGGGCAGGGCAACTATAGAATGATCAATAGGTAGCTAGATTCTAAAATCCTATGATCATATGGTTCTATGACTCTAGAAGCTAGACCAGGAAAGGAAAGAGAAGGCAGTTGGAGCAAAGAGGCATCATTCACCATTCAGAGTCAATGCCTTTATTAACCCAAAGGGGTTGGAGCCCAAGGAAAAAAAGATATCTGGACTTTAAGGAGTAACCAGCGGGGCTGTGTGTTGTCTTGGTTCAGTCCTTAGAGGGATGGGGTGGTGTTTTCCTCTCGGTGAAAGCGTCTGGTTACTGCTTCTTGCTCCTCTGAAAAGTAAAAAGAGACACATGAAAGGGGCTGACTGCAGAATTAGAATCAGGGGAACTGAACGGCAAGGAAGGAAGCTCGAGGTGGGCTGAAGTTATGGAACTAACCCGAAAAACTCAAGCAACAAGATCTGTTGCAACCACACAGATGGAGTCAGGATGGGAGGAGAGCTTTCAAGGACAGGAGCTGAGTCAGTCCTAGAAAAAAGTTCCAAGGAGGGCTCTGCTCCTTACTGTTCCTTTGTTCTACACTGGGCAAGCTGCTTGGCTTCTGTGGAGCTTGATCACTTCAGGTCCAGCTCCTATGATCCCACACCGTAGCTCTGGAGCTTCCTCCTCTGAGAAATAGTCATAGTTGCCCTTTGTTTACCTACTTCCCAGTGATATTGTAGGGATCAAGAGGAAGGACGTGACATGCTTCAGGAACAACTTTCTAGTAATGTTATTGGTGGTGATGGTGAAAAGAAAAAGCAGTGTTATTATGACATGTCATGGTCTTATGTCATATGTCATATCATGACAGCTAGCCCTGGCTAGGACTAGAAGACAGGAAGGGGAGGGAGATGTTGCCTTTGATAGTTCCAATCCTGGGAACATCACAGCCTGGAAGCCTAAAAGGTGAGTTGGGGGGTGTGTGTGTGTTGGGGAGAGAGAGAGAGCGAGAGAGAGTGAGAGCGAGACAGAGACACAGAGACAGAGAGAAACAGAGAGAGACAGAGAAGCAGAGAGAGAGAGAGAGAAAGACAGACAGACAGACACACAGAGAGAAAGAGAGAAGCAGAGAAAGAAAGAGACACACAGAGAGAGAAACAGAGAGACAGAGAGAGAGAGAAACAGAGAGATACAGAGAGAGAAAAAGAGAGAAAAAAGAGAAAGAGGAGAGAGAGAGAGAAATTGATAGAGTAGATGTGTTTGGGTGTATGTATATGGGATTGATTAATTAGCTGTGTGTTGGTGTGTGTATATGTGTGAAATGATTGATTGGATATGTGTTGGTGATGGTGATGACGAGTGTACAGGGAAGAACTGATGACCTTTTTTCATTCTTATCCAATCTGACCTTAAACCTCTCAAAGACTCCTAAGCGTCCCATAGATCCTCATGCTCTGTCCCCTGGCACTTCGTTTTCCAAACATATTCATCAGCCTCACACACCATACATATAGTGTCTTTGAACCTAATGCCATTCAGAGAAGATACAGTTCTGGTCTCTATCTTCAGAGGGAAATGACACAGAGGGAATGCTACTGCCCTAGAATCTTGAGTTCTGGCTTTTAGTTTGGGCTCTGCCATCTCATTGCATGTGGGACCTTAGGTCCCACTAACTGTTCGCATGTTTGATTGTATATAACTGTCAGACTGTCCCCGAGTTACCTGAGAGCTTTCTTTTCTTTTTCTGCCCCAATGCTCAGTGCAATGCTTGGCACAAAGCAGATGCTCAATAAATACTAATTGACTGACTAATTGCCATTGACATACAAAGAAATGAAATGTAATAGTCACAGAGAAAACAAAAATTTAAATAACACTAGAAATGGATGCAAGAAAGTATATTCCCCCATGCCTGGGACAGTGCCTAACATAGTAAAACTTTAATAAATTGCTTATTGGTAGATTGATTAAAATCTCTCTGTCAACCCATGATGGATGCTCTCAGGGACTTTTACCTCTGAGAGGATAGGGAAAAGAAAGATTATTAGGTAATTGTAATATAATAATGATGATGATGATGATGATGATGATGATGATGATGATGACTCCTGTTTACATGTGATTACAAAGATTTACAAAGCACTCTACTTAATAAGCCTGAGAAGGCATAATATAATCTTACTACACAAATACTCCACAGTAAATGGGCTAGGACTTAAACCCCAGTCATCTGATGTTTCCAGATTAGTTTTTCCCATTAGACTGCCTCGAGACAGTCCTAAATTGAGAGTTCCTAGAATTGAGTATTCACTTTTACTTGATACAGATTCCAAGTACCGAGTTTGCAGCAAAATGGTAAGTTCCGCATTGAGAAAAGAACAGTACTTTTGTGCTTCTTGGTGGTCACCCAATGCAGCATCCGAGGAACTGACACACTAAGATTCGCTAGCTCATTCTTACCTCGCAAAGGCTCCATACACCTCCGACCACAGCCAAAGAAACAACACCTTTTCTCTCCCTGGCAATCATCATCAAACCGACAGGTGTAGATCCAGTTATTCCTGGGGCAAATCTTGGTCACAGCAGGACACTGACCAGACTTAACTGTGGGGGGAAGAAGGGAGGGGGACAATGGGTGAGAGGCACGGAGAATAAGTAGTCTTGTTACCAGAAGGGATCAGATGGGGTCTGCCTAAAATCAGCCTTGCAGGAGAGTGGCTATAAGGAGAAGTCACTTCTGTCAGGGTTGGAGTCTATTATCTGCATGAAGCAATTGGAAAGGTTTCATTGCCAGAAAATTATGAGAGGCACAGGGAATATAGTTGAGTGATGAATTTGGAATCGAAAGTTCAAAGTCTTGTATTCAAAGGATGTAATTTTTAAAAATCGTGGCATTAATGCACATTATACAATTTTTTTCTTCAGGTTGCGTTCATCCCCAGTGTCGCCTTTTTGACCTCTGCTGATCTGCAGGAGCCACTAAAAGGCTCCCTTTATACTAAATATCCTCTGGCTCCCTCCCAGCATCTGCCATCAATGCTCATTGGATCTGAAGTCCTTCATTTAGGGAGTTAGCACAGAACAGAGAATTTAGATCTGGCTGGGGGCTTTGCAGCAATTATGATCCTGGGGATGCTGAGGGACAGGACCCAGAAATACTCTAGGGGAGGGAAATAGCATTTTAGTGACAAGCCCACAAAAGGCCATCAGGAAGGTGATCTCAGGACAGAAACAATAGGTCTAAGTGTTAGGGAATAAAGTCCCTTTTCCTTCCTTTTCATGCCAGTCCCTGAACCAGCCTCACTTGACCCTCTTGCCTCCAGGCTCTTCCCAAACTCCCACCAACTTCATTTCCCTAAAACATTGAATCCATCATGCAACCATTCAGTTGCCTGAGAGCTTTCAACGCATCTCTTCTGCCCCCAGAATCCAGGATTGAGCTCCTTAGCCTGGCATTGAAGCGCCTCCAAAGTGCCAGAGTGGACACCCCAGTCTCAGAGAAGGAGAGGAGCCAGAGAAGAACTATGTTTGCTGCTCATTCAGGCACCCAGATAATCACTCTACCACCACCTCTCCCTTCCCTTACTATGCCTGCAAGGGGACAAAGAAGGTGGCAAGGATGGTCCCAGGCCCGACTGAGCAGCAAACCCATATCATTCATGGCTCTTGTGCTCACACAGAATTCCTGGAAGGAGGAGATTTTATTTTTTGCAGAATACTTCCTTACTGGGGGCAACATTGTGTTATTTCTTGCTGCCCCTAAGTGGGTAGGAAAGAAATCAATCCCAGTTCCTTCATCTGGGTGGTACAAACACAGGGTCCGGGCCTGGAGTTAAATCTAACCTCATTTACCAGCTGTGTGACTTTGGGAAAATTACTTAAGCTCACTTAAACTAAGTTAAGTTTCCTCATCTGCAAAATGAGGATAATAGTACATACCTCCCCAGGTTATTATGAGTATCAACTGAGATAATTGTAAGGCATTTAGTATAGTGCCTAGTACATGGTGAGTACTTAGTAAATCCTTATTTTCCTTCCTTCCTTCTTCCCTATCTCCCTTCTTTCCTTCCTTCCCTCTTTTCTTCCTTCCTTCCTCCCTCCTTCCCTTCCTTCCTTCCCTCTCTTCCTTTTTCTCTTTCCCTGTTTTCTTTCTCCCTTCCTCCCTCTCTCTCTCCCTTCCTTCCTTTCTTTCTTCCTTCCTCCTTCCCTCCCGCCATTTTTTCTTTCCTACCTTCATTTCCTTCCTACATTCGCTCTCCTTCCTTTTTTCTTCCTTCTTTGCTTCCCTCCCTCCCTCCCTTCCCTCTCTTCCTTTTTCTCTTTCCTTTTTTTCTTCCTCCCTCCCTCTCTCCTCACTCTCTTCCTTCCTTCCTCCCTCCCTTCCGCCATCCCTTCTTTCCTACCTTCATTTCCTTCCTTCATTCACTCTTCTTCCTTTTTTCTTCCTTCTTTGCTTCCCTCCCTCCCTCCTTCCTTTCTTCCTTCCTTCCCTCTTTTCCTCATTCCTACCTTTTTTCCTTTCTCTTCCTTCCTCTTTCCTTTGTTGTCTACTGCATAGAACATGGAAGTGAAGGATGGGGGGAGAAAGCATTTAGCAAACTTGAAAGGGCTAATAGAAATAAGAGACTTTGTGAAAGGGAATGTAACCCAGTGTAGAAAGAATTTCATTTTTCTCAAGCCAGAGGACATGAGTTCCAAACCTGACTCTTCCTCGACTCCCTATGTGGCCTTAAGCAAGTCACTCATCCTGTGGGCCTTGATTAATTTCCTCATCTGTAAAATGAGAGGTATGGTTGGGTTTGATGACCTTTAAGAGCGCTCTCAACTCTGTAAAGAGATGGTCATCTACTCTAGATGGGCTTTTAAAATGCAGTCACTTTGAGCTCACCAGCCCACCAAACCATAGGGTTAGTAGACTACACATGCTGAGATGTCCACATGTGTCAGGCAGAGCACAGTGCAAATGCTCATACGGACTGGAAAGATCAAACACTGGATTAGTTCTACAGAGCAGGATGTAAGATCTTGAATCATACTAGGAGAAAGGATGATCTCACTCACTGTAGAACTGGGTCAGCTTCATCAGCGGTTCCAAGGGAGCCAGTCCAACTTTCGGAAATTTGTATCTAGGGCCAAGATGTATCTAGGATCCTCTGGGTTGGCGTCTGAGTCCCAGCTCTGCCACTTCACCAGTTCTGTGCTCATGCATGAGTCATTGACTTTCAAGTTCCCAACAATAAAATTGGGGTAAATGCTACTTAACATTTATGTCTTCCAGGTTATTTTAAGGAAATTTTAACATTTTTATAGCATTTTAAGATTTTGGAAGTACTTAAAAATAGTATTTGATCTTCACAGAGGGAAGTGCTATTATTATTCCCATTTTGCAGATAGGGAAACTGAGGCTCAGAAAGTTTAAATGATTTGCCACAGGTCACACAGCTATTAAATGTCTGAGGCAAGATTTTAATTCAAGTAATTAAACTTCAGGCACAGCAGATTCTATCCACTGTACCACCTAGAAAAACTCAGAAAGGCAAGCACCTTAGAAATTGTAAACTTGCTTTGGAAACACACATAGGGATCACGATTACCTCTGATCGGCATGGTACAGGTTCGGCCGCAGGAGCTGGCACAACATTTGGCCTCCCCATCGCAGTCCAGGTCAGAGTAGCATGTCTTAGGGCAAAGCCGATTGAGATGGCGCTCCTCAGAGGAGGAGGAAGAAAAGGTAGCCTGGGGGCACCTGCCGTCTTTCTCTGGAAGAGAACAGAACCAGTGGTGGCTTCCTTCTCCTATGCTGCCCTACCTACCCTCCTTCTGTTTGTACTTGTTCCCAAGTCTGGGGTGGGATGAGGTGGTTATATCTCTTCCAGGCAGCCTTCCTTGATCTAGGGGAGCTGGAGTGAGCAGGAGTACCCTGAGAACTGCCTCCACTTCCGAATACCCATCTACCTACCTCCCTTCCCATAGCTTTCAAGGAATCCTAACTGGGAAACCCCAAAGTCTTAGTCCCCATAGTACCATGGACAGGGTCCCCTCCCATAAGGAACCATATTCTCTTACCTAGGGTAGTGTTCATACACTGCCAGTTGCAGCCTTGTGGGCAGCATTTCATGTCTTGGGAACAGCTGGAATCACCATTGCACATGTATTTACACTCAGTTTTATCTGACAACACCTGGCGGAAATTTGGGCAGTCCCCAGGCTTCTCTGCAATGAACAGGAATCATGAACACTCTCCCAACTTCTTCATTATGGAAGGCCCCTCCTGCTGCTTCTCTTCTGACGCCTAAGCCCCTTTCCATTTCCTCCTTCCACCTCCACATCCCTTCCTTCCTGCCCCCTTTCATGAAGTCAGGTCCCGAAGGTTCCTTTCAAATCTAAACCTGTGACAAGCCATTCCTCATCTCTCTCCCTGTTGAATCATTCTCATCAAATTCAGATGCCACGTTCTCCTCGAAGATTTACCTAATATACTCTCCTAGGTAAGTGTCCTCTTATCAGGTTTTTCTGAAGTACTCTGTCTCCTTTACTCAATGCATTTTAAAATAGATTTGTTTTCCCTATTCCTAGCCTGCTCCCTCCCCTTTTAGGCTGTCAACTCTTGTTCTTCATTTTTAAGTCCTTGTGTGGAGCAAAGTGTCTGCACAGTAATTGTTTAATAAAAATGGTCCAATTGAGTCCATCTTTTCCTCCTCTCCTTTCCTACTTCTTCCCTCCCATCTCCTTTCCTCTTCTTTTTACAATTCTTTCTTGCTCCTGTCAGGAAGCTGCATATCTTCCCCCAGGCCTACTTTGTACAAGGAGGTGGGAAAAAAAAGCAGAGGTTTCTCCAAAGGGCTAAGACAGGAAGGTTCACAACTGGGGGAAGTTAAAATTATGGGTATTGGAAACAAAATGTGGGATGAGGTGAGAACAGAAAGAGGAAGATGGGTAGATATTCTTAGTGGACAGCTGGAAGGAATTGGAACATACTGTGCTAACAAAACTGGAAGAAGGAGCTAAAACTTGAATCTACTTCCATCCAGTCTCCTTTCAGAAATGAGGAAAGTGAGATCCAGAGAGATGTGGAGACCTATCCTAAATTACAGAGTTAGGGGGTGTTAGAAGGCCAGGACTATAACCCTTCTTTCCTGACCAAACCCCTTTCCATGATACCCCAACAATTCTAGGGGTCCTTGGAATAAGAATGATTGGTAATCAATGGGGGATATTATCTACCTCCCAAGGCCCCCTCCTCAAATTCTAGACAGGCTTACTAAATCTACAAACTTGAGGACTGGGGACCAGGAGAGCATAGGGTGGAGGGAGGGACTAGGAAGGAGGAGAAGACAAGAAAAGGGGAAAATCTCCAGCAGCTGCAGGTCTCCTACCTACTGCATTCTGAACAGCCCATGCTCCTAGGGCCAGCAGGACCAAGGTCAAAATCTGTACTGACTGCATGATGAGGCAGTGGTTCCCTCTTGCTGGGCTGTGGAAGTGGTTGAATAGCCATCCTAGCTGCTCCAGCAGGATTTAAAAGAGAGCCAGATTTGGGAGTGGGAGGGAGGGGCCCAGAAGGGTGGAGCAAAAAGTGGAGTAGGGGGAAGGAGAGAAGCAGGACAGCTGGTTCTCTTAGGAGTTCCTGGTTTAAACTATTACTCTTTCTTTTAGGGGGAGGAGGAAGAGTTAAGAACCCTAAACAGGGAGCCAGAACACTCACCCCCCCACACACACAATTTTAAAGCTAATTATATTTGTGTGACTATGGACATGCTATTTCATGAATCAGAACCTCAATTTCTTTGTAAAATGGCAGTGATAATTTTTAAATCACCTGCTTTAGAAGATTATGGTAAATACTTCAGTCCTTCAAGGATCTGTGATCCCTGTATTACAGACTAGAGCTCCTCTATTATTTTTTGTAATAGGTCTCATATGACAACTCCCTTCCCCAGAACCCCAACTCTCTTTTCTGATAGATTACTTCTCTCCTATAACAGATATGCACAGTTCAACTCTGGGGTTCCACTTCAAAACCATTCCAAGATCGGTAGGACTTCCTAATGAAGTCTTTGATCCTTTAAAAACTCAGTACTAAAACATTAGAGGAAGCTTGGGAGAAAGTACTTTGTAATCTACAATAACTGCCATTGGTATGGTGTTTGAAGATTTGCAAACCACTTTACATATATTCTCATGTGAATTTTCACAACAAGCCTGGGAGAGAGGTGTTCTTATTTCTATTTTATAGATAAATCAACTGAGGCCGAAAAAATAAAATGATGACTTGCCCAGGGTTTGAATTCAAGTATTCCTGATTCCATCATCTAGCACTTCGCTTTCGATGTCACCTGCTGTCATATAAATGCAAATGGTTATTATTAGGGGCTATGAACAAGAGCACAATAGTCTGAAAAGAATTAAAAAATGAATACTCCAAAGGCAATGGAAAGGCAAAGTGGTAGGTGTGAACCAGCTGCAAGATATGAGGAACAACAAAGATGAATTATAACATATCAGTAGATAAAATGTACAAAGGAAAATGAAGATGAACTGGTTATTCACAGAATGTGAGCGAAGGACTGCCCATGTTCTTCAGTAGGATCCTCATAAAGTTAGAAATTAAGAGCCTAAATATTTTGGATGGATCCCCTGAGTCAGATTTATGGAAGGGTTGAAGGGAATTTGGGAAAATTGGGACACTGATGTGTTATTGATGGAATTAATTATGGACTGATCTAACCATTTTAGAGAATAATTTAAAACTATACCTAACGGGTTGTAAATCTGTGCATACCCAGTAAATACTACTATGTCTATATCCCAAAGAGATTTTTTTAAAAGACCTAGAATATGCAAAAATATTTATAGCAGCCCTTTCTGTGGGAGGAAATAATTAGAAATTTGATGCTCATCAATTGGGGAATGGCTGATAAAGCTGTTGTATATGATTATGATGGAATACTATTGTGCTATAAGAAATTATGAGCAGGATGCTTTCAGAGAAACCTGCACTTATATGAATTAATGCAAAGTGAAGTAACCAAAAACAGGAGAACATTGTACACAGTAATGTACTTTGATCAACTATGAATGACTTATCTATTCTCAGCAATCCAAAGATCCAAGACAATTTGAATGGACTTAGGATGAAAAATGCTATCCACCTCTAGAAAATGAACTAATGAAGTTTGATACAGATCAAAGCAAACTTTAAAAAACCCCTTTATCTTCTGGTTTGTTTTTTGAGGTGTTGTCTATGTTTTCTTTTACAACATGACTGATTGGGAAATGTTTCGTATGATTTCATATGTATAAACCATTGAGAGGGAAAAGAAGGAAAATGAGAGAATTTGTAACTCAAAATTTAAAAGTTTTAAAATGTTCTTACATGTAATTGGAAAAAGTAAAATAGTTATCCCTTTCACAAACCCTAGTCCCTCCAATGTGGAAGGGAGATAACTATTCAAAAAAAAAAAACTTATGAGAAGATGTGGACAATGATTATACAGTATGGGTAGGCACAGATAGGTTGTGATCTACGAATTCCCTATTATGTTTCTGACTTGACCTCAAGCCTAAAGCTATATACCAAATCTTGCCTCTGCCATTTACCTGTGTGAACCTGGACAAGTCACCTCCCTTTGGGCTTTAGCTTCCTAATATGTAAAATGAAGGGATTGGACTGAATGGTCTTCAAAATCCCTTTGTTCCAACTCCAAGTCCTGATTCTCTCTTTCCCCTCCCCCCAACAGGAGAAACTATCCCACTCTATGACTCAAGAATGGAGGGAGGGAAATTAGAATTGAAACATACAGCAATATTTTCCTTCCCCAAAGGACCAGGGTTATTTCTATTTAGCTTCCTACTTTGTTTAATTGAATTTAAATTGCTAGATTCTAAACTTTTAGACACAGTCTCAAGTTCTGGAAACTCAGGGCTAACTTTTTCTTGAGCATTTACCCATGCTCATACCTTATTATGATCCTGCACATGGATAGTACGTAGGAGAACAACTGCTTAGCAAGGAGTCAAAGAGATCACATAAGGAAGCCATTTTCCCCAAAGGCCTTGCCTTTGTTAATGGAGCTGAATCTAGCTAGACTAGGAGGCTGGAGACTGCCTGGGGCTAAAGGTAGGTTCCTTCCTAGCAGAGGGTGGAAGAGGAGCCCCCTCTTCTCAGAAAGGCCCTGGAGTCCTTCCTCCAGTCAAATTTTCTGAACCCACTTGCCCTCAGGGCTGGGTTAGTGAATTGTGATCTTGGGAAGTTGAGAGTAGAAGGGGTGGGATTGGATAGTTTAAATCAAGACCCACAGCAGGTCAGTCTGCTATAATGAGAAGATTTCTGCCTTCGAGTCAAAAGACTCGTATTCGATGTTTGATTGTTAATGGCATGTCCTTCTCTTGTTTAGTTTTGTTTATAAAATGTAAGAATTGGGCTAAATCTCTAATAATAATGACTGACATTTTGGTAACATTCTATGATAATAAAGCACTTTGCTCACATTGTTTCATTTGATCTTCCCTATTAGGTAAGAACTTCAGGGTTTTAACCCTGTGTTACAGTTGAGGAAATAGACTAAAGTAGACTCAGAATCTGGGCCACCCGCGTAACACAGCCGTAAGAATCAAAAGTGACATTCAAACCCACTCCCTCCTGACTCAAAGCCCTGATTGTTCTAATATTCTTTCAATGTCTGAGTGTTATGAGCCTATGAACAAAATGATCATCATCTGGTAGATTTCCAAGTCAGTGGCTGCTATATAACCTCACTACATCATCCACCTGTCAGTGACAACAACCCCACTTTGCAAGATTTTGAAGGAGTGAAAAATCTTTTTTTTTTTGGATAAAACTGGGCCCCCCTTGTTTAGATTGAAGAATCTAGGACCCTTGCTCTCCAGCATCTCCCTCCCCAAATATTTTAACAAAAAAAGGCTTTGTGGATACAGTTGTGATATCACAATCATTTCCAGATAGGTATCCTACAATCATTAAAATTAAGAGAAACAGTTAAGAAAAACCACATGATACAATGACCACTTTGGACAGTGCATGCAATATTCCACCCCCCAAATTCCCCTCCCCTTCCTCACCTCTCTACCTCTAAAGGAAAGAGGAATACTTCATGATCTTTAGGACCAAGAAGGGTCATTACAGTTACTCAGAGTTAAACTTCCTTTTAGTATTCCTTTAATTGATATCATCGTAGTCACCCTATATGTCGTTCCCCTGGTTCTGTTTACTTCTGCATCAATTCATTTGAGATTTTCCATGTTTCTCCGAATTCTTCATATTCATTTCTCAATGTATAATAACTTTCCATTATATTCATATACCACAATTTGTTCAGCCATTGCTCTGTTGATAAGCATTTATTTTGTGTCTAATTTTTTGCTTCTACAAAAAAGTGTTGCTAAAAAGTATTTTGTTAAATATGAAGCCTTTTTGTCTTTGATTCCCTTGAGGTGATCCAGTAGTGGAATAATGTGGTCAATAATTCAGTAGCTTTCTTGATTAATTCTAAACTTTTCCTAAATAGCTGGACTAATTCACAGTTCTACCAACAGGAATATGTATTTGCCTTCTGTTTCTATTATCATCTTTACTAATTAGCTGAGCATGAAATTTTCTAAACATTTTGGATATCTGACTTATTAGAAATATTTGTTGCAAATATTTTTCCCTTATACAATTTTTTCATCCTAGCTACAATTTTTGTGCATTAAAAGCTTTTTAATTTTGTATAATCACATCTACTTTTTTGAGGGTTGGTCTCTACTGCTTCTTTAAGAATGTCTGGTTTCTCTGCCCTACCCTTTATAGTTAGAGTACCTTCTTCTGTTTTCCTTTAATTTTTGATGTGACCTTTTAAATATTTTAGATTTTTATCCATGACTTTTCATTAACTCTACATGCTATTCATTCTCCCTTCCTTTTCAATTATGCAAAACTTAGCTAAGATTTAAATGTTTGCTGAAAATCAAGTTCAGGTCTCATATGCTGAGTGGGTCCTGAATATGCAACCCATAGGAATCAGTTCTCCCTCTTCTAAGAGCCCATAACTCTTAGAATCTGCCTGTCTCCGTTGACTAAATGATTCTGTTCTCTAACTTTCACATAAAGTCATAAATTGTTAGAACAACTTAAGGGGAAGAAGTTGATCTGTATAAAGCAAACACATGAACAAAATCAGAACCATAATATCCATCTTTTGATCCTTAATTTCACTGTTCTTTCCCCTGTATATCCTATTGACACTTGTCCAGTTTGTATTATACAAGAGTGTGGATTCAACTCTTTTTATAAATTTCAATTTTATCTAGCCCAGAACTAGGTCTCCATCTCACTTCCTAGCTGCTTCCAAAGACCCTCCCCTCCTCTGTCTAATTCTTCTTTAGATATTGCCTTCCCCCATAAAGATGCTTAAAGACTGGAAATGTCTTGCTTGCTAAAATATGTATCCTCAGCAAAATATAATGCTTAAAACATAGTAAATGCTGCTTAAATACTTTTTCATTCACTTTTTTTTTTTAAAACCAAGTCAATGTGTGTTATCCTTGCCAACTATAGAACACTATGATAAGTTTAGGGAAGAAGCAAATATAAATAAGACTTGGTCCATGCCTGGTCTTACAATCTGTTTACAAATCTTGGGAACAACTAGGAGGAAAGGTCCTAGAAGATAGGAGTTGAGAGTCAAAGGGAATTTTTTTTTTAATTTTATTTTATTTAGTAATAACTTTGTATTGACAGAATCCATGCCAGGATAATTTTTACACGACATTATCCCTTGCAATCACTTATGTTTCGTTTTTTCCCCTCCCTCCCTTCTCCCCCCCCCCCCCAAGATGGCAAGCAGTCCTATATATGTTAAATATGTTGCAGTATATCCTAGATACAATACATATTTGCAGAACCGAACAGTTCTCCCACTGCACAGGGAGAATTGGATTCAGAAGGTAAAAATAACTCGGGAAGAAAATCAAAAATGCAAATAGTTCACATTCATTTCCCAGTATTCCTTCTTTGGGTGTAGCTGTTTCTGTCCATCATTTCTCCAATGAAACTCAGTTAAGTCTCTTTGTCATAGAAATCCACTTCCATCAGAATACATCCTCATACAATATCGTTGTCGAAGTGTATAATGATCTCCTGGTTCTGCTCATCTCACTTAGCATCAGTCCATGTAGGTCTCTCCAAGCCTCTCTGTATTCATCCTGCTGGTCATTCCTTACAGAGCAATAATATTCCATAACATTCATATACCACAATTTATCCAGCCATTCTCCAATTGATGGGCATCCATTCATTTTCCAGTTTCTAGCCACTACAAACAGGGCTGCTACAAACATTTTGGCACATACAGGTCCCCTTCCCTTTTTTAGTATCTCTTTGGGGTATAAGCCCAATAGAAACACTGCTGGATCAAAGGGTATGCACAGTTTGATAACTTTTTGGGCATAATTCCAGATCGCTCTCTAGAATGGCTGGATTCGTTCACAACTCCACCAACAATGCATCAGTGTCCCCGTTTTCCCGCATCCCCTCCAACATTCATCATTATTTTTTCCTGTCATCTTAGCCAATCTGACAGGTGTGTAGTGATATCTCAGAGTTGTCTTAATTTGCATTTCTCTGATCAATAGTGATTTGGAACACTCTTTCATGTGAGTGGTAATAGTTTCAATTTCTTCATCTGAAAATTGTCTGTTCATATCCTGAGTCAAAGGGAATTAAAACCATTTATAGAACATCCATTTATCCTCTTCATTCCTGACCTCTGAGTCCATGAGAATTGATAATGGACTATACTCACCCTTTCCAGACTCTCCAAGATGGACTTGTCTTAACCACATAGGTCTAGAATTCTCCAAGAAAAATCTATCCATTCAACATTGCTCTGCATTCTGTCTACATCTTCTCCTCATGTCTTTGTACAAGACTGTCCTTCATGCTTTCTATAATTCCTGAGTCACCTCTTAGAATCCCCTATTCTATTCAAGGCTCTTCTGTCTCCTATACAGAGCTTTTCTGATTCTTCTGGATTGTAGTTTCTTTCCACCTTCAATTTAATTTGTATCTGATTGTGGGAATGTTGTTTTCCTAGAGAAGAAGATAAGCTCTTTGGGGAAAGCGCTGTAATTATTTTTATCTTTCTTTGCCTAAGTAGCTGGGACAGTGCTGGAACACAAATACTTATTGATTTGAATGCTTCCTCTGTGCCAGCCACATTCTAGGTTATTGATTCTCCAATTTTTTTTGCTTTCAGAACCCTTTAATACATTTTAAAATTATTGAGGATCCAAAAGAGTTTTTGTTTATGTTTTTATTTATCAATAATTACATATTAGAAATTTTAAAAATTAAATAACTTTTTGCTTTGGCAATAAATGGCACTTATAAGTATTTTGTTAAATATGAGGCCTTCCTTTTTGTCTCTGATCCCCTTGAGGTAATCCCGTAGTAGGATAACTTGGTCAATAGTTCAGTAGCTTTTCCTGATTATTTCTAAACTTTTCCCAAAAAGTTGGACTAATTTCCAGTGACACTTGTATTAATTCATTAAAGTAACAAAAACCATTACTTATTAGCATAAATATGTTTTATGAAAAATAACTATACATTTCAAATAAAAACCCTTTAGTGAGAAGAGAGGCATTGTTTTACATATTTTTGCAAATCTCTTTGATATCTGGCCATAATATAAGAGAACTAGATTCCCATATCTGCTTCTGTATTCAATTTGTTACAACATTTTGTTTTGATGGAAGAATATGTAGAAAAATCTAGCCTCACACAGAATTGGAAAAAAAATTTTAGTAGGCAAATTTCATATCTTAGTATTATTGTGAAAGTAATTTTGACCTGCAAATCTCCTGAAAGGGTCTCAGGAACCCCTCAAGAACCCCCAGGAGGCCTTGAACCATGCTTTGAGAATCACTAATTTAGGTAATATGTTGAAAGTTCTGTGGACTTGGAGATGGGAAATCTGAATTGGAATCTTAGCTCTGACTTAATAGATGCAGTCAACTTTTTTCTTCATGCTTCAGTTTCTATCACCAAAATGAAATTGGATTAGATGATACTTACAATCCCTCCATCTCTAAAATTTGTCTTGGTATCTGATGAATTAAATAGGATATGACAAAAATATAAGGAGGAGATATTAAAGAAAATTAGGTGGAATGATCTATATGGACTCGTGTCAGGGAAGGAGACAGAATAGAGGGAAGGAAACAATGTTGGAAGAAATCTTAAAAGCCATTTGTTTAGTCCATATTCCCACTCATTGTGTAAATTTCCCATTTCACAAGTTATGAGATGATCTTTCATTCAGGTCAGTCTTTTACTAATCTGAGATCTGCTCCCCTATAACTCTGGGTCTCTGAAGTTACAGAAAATAAATCTATTCTTCTTCCTAAAAGCTCCTTAAATATTTTAAAATCTCGATTGCTTTTCATCTCCTCCTCCAAAATTTTCTCTTCCTCAAACTTCTCATCCTAAACTCTTTCAATCGTTTTTCATATTTCAAGACATATCATCTTTCTTGTTCCCCTTTAGACACTATTAGGTTATCATTACCTCTTAAAATGTGGTGCCCAGGAGGAATCACTGAATACAGAGCACATTTCCCCTTATCCACATCTCCTGCAAAGTGTATTATTCTGGCTAGCTGCTCATTCCAAATAACTAAGATGTATGTGCCTAATATGCTGATCAAAACAAAACAAAACAAAACAAAAATAATGCACCATTCCCTGCATTAAGGAAGTTTGGTTAAAGAACATGTCTTGGATTGTGGAAGACCTGGCTTCAATTCTTGATTCTGAAAAGTATTAATTTATGTGACCATAGGCAAATCACAACTTCTTAGTGCCCCCAGGCAACTCAACTTTCTAAAACTAAAAAGTTTTGTTTCTCTGTGTTAGTGGAGGAAGTTTCCCTACCCGGAAATCCCTACACTGATGAAATAGTAGGGTACATCAGAAGAAGGGAAAAAATAAATATCTTTCGCCTTTCCTAGGATCATCACCACAAACATCAATGATAGTGCTCTTTTGTAATACCCACAGTTGAGGCCCTCAGGCACTAGTGATTTATGTAATGCTATTTGCCCTAAATTAAATGGTACAAGACCTCTAAGTTTAGTGAATTCTTTTATCTGCTTGTCATAGTTTTTCTTTCTTCTTGACTGTCTTTGTTAGCTGTCATTTCTTGTTGCTATTTATGTCCTTTATACCCCTTTACCTTCTAATTCATCATTTCTAATTAGCCATAGGCTAGAAAACCTAGTAACTCTGCTTGTTAAAATCGTTTATAAAAGGGCCTGAGGCTATCCTTGCAAAAAGAGAATCAAGGTAGATTTGGGGATACAACCTTGTAATTAAATCTTGAAGTTTTATTGTTTTGATGTTTTTGATGCCTCCATCAATTTGCCAACAGACATTTATTCAAGTACCCTTAAAAAAAATGTTCTCATAACCAACCAAGAAACTGACTTAAGCACAAAAAATGTCAAATGCTAACTTCCTCTTTAATTTCTGTCCTTTAATCATAAATGAGAGCCAGTGGCCAGAAATTAGAGGCAACTGATATTTAGGTGAACAAAAAAGGAACACACACACACACACACATACACAGACACACATATATATATGCACATACATTTTATATGTGTTTTATATATATATAAAATGTATGTATATATGTATACATACACACTTTGTTCCTGCTCATACATTATGTATATTACATATATAATGTATGTATATATGTATATATATCCACACACTTTGTCTCTGCTCATACATTTTATATATGTGTGTGTGTGTATACACACACATATATGTAATGTGTGTATATATATATATATATATATATATATATAATATATATATATATATATACAACCACACAATATATCTCTGCTCATACATTATATATATGTATACACACACACTTCATCTTTTCTCTAGGCTATTTTCTCCTTCCCCCTCATCCTTCCTTCTCAGAGTCCCTTGATTTCCTTTAAAATTCAGCTTTACCATTATCTTCTACATAAAACCTTTCCTGATCTCTTAGCTACAGACATATTCCTTCACCAAACTATCTTATATATGTGATATATGTGTGTGTGTGTGTGTGTGTGTATATTTCATATATGTGCATTATTGCCTCCACAGATTAGAATAAGGTTCTGAGATGGAGGAACTATTTTATATTTATCTTTGTATCTTGAACACCTAGTGCCTGATGCATGGGAGATACTTAATACATGCCTATTGGTTGGCTGATCTTCTGCCTAAGACTCACCTAAGTGGAGGATGTCTCATGGATCTGTCTATATCACAGGAGAAATTCCAATTCAGATCACCAGAGACCAGGTGCAGCCGCTGTATTGACAGTTGCTCTGCCGACTTTACAGGGCTGGTGTGGGGATAAAATGAGACAGCCATCTTTGTTATCATCACCCTTATCATGAATCATGATCATGATCATCTTCCTTACTATTTCTTGGTTCTCAACTACAGTTCTGTTAGTAGGGATGCTGAATAGATTTGTTCTGGATATGCTTCAGAAGTGTTTGGATCAGGATAAGACTATTTCTTTTTCTGACCACAACTTATAATAAGCAAAGAACAGCTTCTTCCATTAAAATTCTTTTCTGCATTATATACTTTAACAATACTATATGATGATCAATTCTGATGGATGTGGCTCTCTTTAACAATGAGATGAATCAAATCAATTCCAATAGAGCAGTGATGAATTGAATCAGCTACACCCAGGGAAAGAACTCTGGGAGATAACTATGAACCACTACATAGAATTCCCAATCCCTCTGTTTTTGTCACCTGCATTTTTGATTTCTTTCACAGGTTAATTGTACACTATTTTAAAGTCCGATTCTTTTTGTACAGCAAAATAAATGTATGGACATGTATACATATTTAACTTGTATTGGTCAACCTGCCATCTGGAGGAAGGGGCAGGGAGAAGTGGGGGAAAAGTTGGAACAAAAGGTCTTGCAAATGTCAATGCTGAAAAATTACCCATGCATATAACTTGTAAATAAAAAGCTATAATAAAAAAAATCTTTTTCTGATGTATTATGCTATGGAGATGACCACAGTTCTCACCGGCTGTGTCAATGGAATACAAACTGCAGGTCTTACCAAGAGGGATAGACTTCAAGTGGGGGCCCTGTGATGGCCTGTGTGTATGTCACAGATGAAGACCAGTCTGGCCAAGTTTGGAGAGGATAACAGCCATAGGATTGATCCCTAGATGACAGATATTTTCAGCCTCTGACAATAATAAGACTATCTACAAAGGCCTGGAAGAGCTGGAGTCTGCAGTAATAAAACCACAGAAGTTCTGAAGTATAGAAACAAGACTGGGTCAACTTTTCCCTGTAGCTTCATCACAGCTAAATTAAAAGTCAACTAAAAATACTCAGGTCATTTCTCCAGGCATTGCTGACAAGCCTGATCTCCATTTCCTTTCTGTATTGGTAAGAACCAATTGCTCAATTTGGTAAATGGATTTTTTGATGGCTCCCTTATCTCATTCATTGAAGAGCACAGACCATCATCCCTAATTACTCATTTTTTGAGACTCTTTATTTGTGTCTTTTTGAAAGTTCTCCATAGAGAAACTTCCCAGTGCATTGGAAGCTGTACTTTTGATACTCTGAATATTTCTAATCACAACATTTGTTTTTATCCAGGCTACTTTCTTCTCTTTTCAGCCTCCGAGAAAGGACCTCTTTGCTCCTGGAATCAGCCTGGGCTTCGATAGGCCAGCTTTTGCCTTATCTTTCTTGGTTCTGAGCCTCCATGGTACTTGCTGATTATCTTTAACCAGGTCATTCAGTTCTGTCCCATCCCCAGCTCTCCTTTGTGTTGTCTTATGCTTTAGAATGTAAATTCTAATTTACATTGCTACTGACTTGTTGTGCTTTTATTTGTATCCCCAGCCATTAGCACAGTGCCTGGCGCATAATAAACACTATGTAACACATTATTGCAGGATTTAAAATTTTGTAATACCTTCCTTGTATTTAGTTGCCCAGAACATCATCCTACCTGTCCTATGTATTTCCATTCCATGGCCATCCTTTGGCCATCTGTAATCTTTATCCATCTGAGACTGTATTCTATGACTTATAGCTCGATAGCATTATTAGGAGGATTCCTCTTTTATTAAGTTTCATTTTGCTGATTTCAACTCATTAAGATAATTTGGAATCTCGACTCCATTCTTCAGGTAGACTATGGTTATTTGGAAACTGGAGAGGCCATTCTAGATGGCAGAAGGGAGTATGGAAAAATCAAGCAATGTTATAGGGTAGGAATGAATATGGCAGGTAAGAGTGAAGTGTGGGAGGAAAACTGTTCCCTTTACTGAAGTCGTGTTCCCTTTAAGAAACTGTATTTCCTTTTGATCTGTGATCCCTTTTGGAGTCTCAGCCCCTCCTTGGGAAGCCCCCAAGATAAATTATCCTTCTGGGATGCCAGAGCCTTTGATCCAATTAGAAATCCTGGTCAAAAAGCATCTCTTTGAAGTGTTGTTAATTCCAATAGGAGATCTGGACTAGAAACTGATAAGCATCTAAACCTGGGAATCTTGGCTCCTGAAACCCCAAGACTCCTTAAAAAGGGAAATATCTGGGTTCATTCTTTGCAAAAGGCCCAAGGAATTTGCTAGGACCCTTTGTCCACTGAGAAGGCATTCTCTCAGGGCAAGACTCCATTTCCCTAACAGGTCTTTGCCACCACAGAAGTCAGTCTCTTAGCAAACTGATTTCCATCCAACAATAAATTTTCATTTTGCAATTAATTCGGGAATAAGTGAATTCTTTCACTTTAAACCTGTGGCCGACCTAAAGGGGGATTTTAAACAACTCTCTCATTGCCACTAATCTCATCATCACCGGGAATTGAGGGGGATACAAACCTCATCAAGAGGAAGTTATTTGGAGATGTAGATAGGGAACTTCCCAACAGTGAAAAGCCTTGAATGGATGCTTGCATGAAGAGTTTGAATGTGATCCCATTGACAATGAGGAGCTGTTGTAAATTCTTAAACATGAGAAGGACATGTTGAAAGTAACTTTTAAGGAAGAGATTAGAGTATAATGTAAGCTCTTTGAGGACAGGAACTAGTTTTCATTTAGTCTTCAATCCCCTAGGGCCTAATACAGTATCTTGCATATAGATGCTTAATACATAGCCCATTGAACTGAGTGGAATATTTTTGGTGGTAACAGGCAGATGATTTGGAGTGGAAAGAGCCTGGAGGCAAGAAGGTTGATGAAGTGGATTTGGAGAAAACACACATGTGAAGTCCTGAGAGCCTGGCCTTAAAAGCCCTCATTTAGTTGAAGAAAGAAGCATGATCTGGGTTTGAGCCTCACCTCCAATACTTACTGCCTCTATGACCCTGGGCAAGGAATTTAACCTCCTCCCAGTCTGTTACTAGTCTGTAAAATGAGGGTGCTAGTTTTTGCAATCTCTAATATGGGATTATTGTGAAGAAAAAGTTCTTTGTAAACAGTTTTGAGAATGATTATTATAAACATGTTCCATCTTTATCCTAAACATATCAATAATAAACAAAACCTGAAGTTCAAGAAAATGTGCCTCTGATGTCATCATTGTGGGCAAATAAACTGCTGGGGGGAAAATAAATCTCCCTTCTAAGAAGGGAGAGGATTAAAGCCAGACTTCACCTGGAGTTTACAACCTGATTTGGATCAGGGAACATTGCCCCCAAGGCGAACAGGAAAGGACACAGTGCCCCTTTACTAAGCACTGGAGGAAGCAGGCATAGGAGAGACATCTTGATTCCCAGAATCCTTCTTGATTAAATAGCCCTAGTGTGCTGGCAATAAACCTTGAGTCCTGAACCCTCCACTTCAAAACAAAACACCTACCCAAACTCAACAACAACAAAGAAAAAATGCATTCTTTTACTTCTGGCAAGAATAGCATTTGATAGAATTGAATGGGTACTGAACTGAGTTCACTTCCTCTCCCTTAAACAGATTCACTTCTATTTATCTTAGGACCGCTAATATTCTCCCAAATACATTTATTCAAAAGCTTGGTGTTGTTTCTGAATCCCCCTCTTATTTCACCATCTATATCCAATTATTGGAACTACTGAAATAAGTCGGGTGATCTGCTTTTATTCTTTTTTTCTCTATTCTGCACACAGCTTCCAGAATATTTTTTCTGACTAGAGTCTTGCTTAGAAACCTTCCGCATCTCACCAGCTACCATTTAAGTCAAAACTCCCTAGTCTGGCTCCCAAAGCTCAAAGCATTCTGTTTTCCCAAGCCTTCCCACCCCATTCCCTATAAACAAATAAGGTGGCAGCCAGGTGGCTTCATGAATAGGAAATGAGGAGTTGAGAACCTACACTCATGAACAGGCCTCCAAATTGATCTAATTCTGCCTCAGGAACTCTGTGATTATATGACTCTAAGCAAGTCACTCAGCCGGTATCAGTTTCAATGTCCCCATCTATAAAATGAAGATAATAGTATCTACCTTGCATTAAGAATTGTAGAGTGCTTAGAGAATTGCCTGGCACATAGTAAGTGCTTCAGAGACTGATGCCTTTGCATTCTTAGAGCTTCTTTAGCAGAGTACATGGCATATAATAGGCATTTAATAAATGCTTATTAACTTGATTTCATTGTTATGAGGATCAAATGTTTAGTACTTTTAATCCATTTTCTAGGATTTTGAAGTTTATTGTTGAATTTTCACCCAGTTTTCTAAAATAAAGTGGTTAGGGCTTAGGAAAGGGGAAAAAATTCTGCACAAAAAATTGCTTTCCTAGAAGTTTGATTCATTCTTGATAAGGTTTTCTTTATGTAAGTCCAAAATAGACTTCAAACTGGAGAAATATTTATTTTTTATATTCTTGGTATTTGTAAAAGGAAGTAAGGAGGAGAATTTTGCAACGTACACATACACCCACATATTGTATGTGTGTATTTTGTAACATAATATACATGCATATTCTGTATATGTGTGTATGTGTGTGTATTTTGCAACATATATACACACACATTGAGAAATGACTTCTAGAGCTCCAGGGATTCTTGGGGTCCTAGAGAACCTTTCAATAAATATTTATTAAGCACTTACTGTGCGCCAGGAACTGTTCTAAGCACTGGGGATACAAATAAAGGCAAAAGATGGTCTCTTCCCTTAAGGAGCTCCCAGTCTATTGAAGGAGACAATAAACATATATGTGCAAACATGCTCTATGCAGGATAAATTTGAAATCATTAAGAAATGGAAGTTATTAAAGTTAAGCAGGTTTGGGAAAGACTTCAAATAGAAGGTAGAATTTTAATTGGGACTTAATGAAAGCCAGGGAAGGCAGTAAATGAAGTAGGAGAAGAGGAGGCAGATCATTTCTTTTTTTAAAAAATCTTTTAAAATATCTTTATTTTGAATATCATGGTAACATTTCCAAAAAAAACCAAGAGCCCAACCCTGAAAAAAAAGGTTGATCACAGTTGAAATAAGATTAGGAGCTTTGAATGATTTCTGGAAAGTTGTTGTTCAGTCATTTTTCTATTATATCCAACTTTTGATGACTCCTTTTTGTGGTTTTCTTTTTTGTGGTTTGCCAGTTCCTTCTCCAACTCTTTTTACAGATGATGAAACTGAGACAAACAGGGTAAAGTAACTTGCCTTTAGTCCCTCAGTAAGTGTCTGAGACTGGATTTGAACTGAGATCTGATTCCAGACTTTAACTTTAGGAAGTTAAATGTGCAAAATGTTATAACCAGAAAAACATTATAGAGCTAGTGCCCTCCCAAAAGAGTAGGAAGATCCTGCTATTCTGATTCCACAGATAAAAAAAAAAAAACTGCTTGAGAAAGGAAGTGATTTAATAGTCACAGAATAATCATCCCTCATATTTGTTCTTGCTTTCTTTTTTTATTATAACTTTTTATTTACATGACATATGCATGGGTAATTTTTCAGCATTGACCCTTGCAAAACCTTCTGTTCCAGCTTTTCCCCTCCTTCCCAAAACCCCTACCCCTAGATGGCAGGTAGACCAATACATGTTAAATATGTTAAAGTATACATTAAATTCAATATATGTATACATATTTATAGAGTTAAGTTGCTGCACAAGAAATATAAGATTTACAAATAAGTTAAAAATAACCTGAGAAGGAAAACAAAAATACAAGTAGACAATAACAGAAGGAATGAAAAAGCTATGTTGTGGACCACACTCATTTCCCACAGTTCTTTTGCTGGATGTAGCTGGTTCTTTTCATTACTGAACAACTGGAACTGATTTGGTCCATCTCATTGTTGAAGAGAGAGGCAGATCATTTCCAGAACAGCCACAGAGAACCATTGCAGAACAGAGAGTGTGAAACAGCAAGGAGGTCATTGTTGTCAATGGACTGAAGAGTACTTGGAAGGGAATATGGTGTATGAAGACTGGGAAGGTAGGGAGGGAGCTAAGTTTTGAAAGGCTTTTAATACTAAACAGAGATTTTTGTATTTGATTCTGGAGGTAACAAGGAGGCACTGGAGTTTATTGAATAGGTCAGATGTGCTCTTTAGGAAAAAGTGTTTTAGTGGCTAAGAGGGGAATGAATTGGACTGACTTGAGGCAGGCAGAGTAACAATGGGCCATTGCAATAATCAGGGCAAGAAGTGATGAGAACCTGAACCAGAGTGGTGGCAGTGTCAGGGGAGAGAAGGGGCAATATTTGAGAGATCTAATCCAATAAATCCAATAAACATTCATAACCATCTATTATGTCCCAGACACTGGGCTAAGTACTGGGATACAATTAATAAAAAAGGCAATACTGAATCTCAAAGAAACCAGAAGGCAGAGCAGCAGCTACAGAGTGTGTTCTGAGTCCAATTTTTGCTCACTATAAAGAAGAACATTGGGAGGAGTTTGGTTCTCCACTCTGTAGCCCTCCAATCAGAGAGTACCCGAGACTGAAGGAGGTGGGACTTTCCAACCTAGGGACCTGAGTAGTTGTAAATGATGAGATTTTCCTGGGAGGGGCAATTTATTCCCTGGAGTTGAAACTAGGGAAGATAATGCAAAGGTGAAATTAACAGGCCTTGGTAACAGATTGGAAATGAGGTGTAAGAGATAGATGAGAGAAGATGAGGGTTATTCCTAGATTGCAAATCTTAGGAATTAACAGGGTATTCGGTGCTCACAATAGTAATAGAGAAATTGGGTAGGAGAGAAGAATTAGGAGGATAGATAATGAATAATTTGGTTTTGGACATATTGAATTTTAGATGTATACTAGATATCTGGTTTGAGATGTCTAAAGACAATTGGAAATACAAGATTGGAGGACATCAGAGAGAGTGGGGCAGGATAAATCGATTTGAAAATCATCAGTGTAGCAATGGGAATTGATGAGATTTCCAAGTGAAGTAATGTAGAGGGAAAAGAAAAGAACTAGGATAGAACTCTGTGGGATATCTACAGTTAGAGGATGTGATCTAGATGAAGATCCAGCAAAAGAGATAGAGAAGGAGTGGTCAACTAGATAGGGGGAGAACCAGGAGAGAACAGTGTCCTGAAAACCTCCAGAGAAGACAGTATCAAAGAAGGCTGATTAACAATGTTAAAGGCTGCAGAGAGGTCAAGAAGGATGAGGACTGAGAAAATGCCATTGCATTTGGCAACTAAGAGAACATTGATACTTTGGAGAGAACAGTTCTGATGTAATGATGAGATCAAAAGCAAGATTGTAAAGGGTTAAGAGGAAAGTGAGAAGAAAAAATGTGGAGGCATCTATTGTAGACATTAAAAAAAATAATAGCCTTTTATTTTCAAAATACATGCAGAGATAGTTTTCAATATTCACCCTTGTAAAACCTTGTGTTCCAAATTTTTCTCCCTCCCTTCACCCCTTCTCTAGACAACATGTAATCCAGTATATGTTAAATATGTGCAATTCTTCTATACATATTTCCACATTTATCATATTGCACACAAAGAAATCAGTTTAAAAATGGAAAAAAAGAAAGAGAAAAAAAGCAAGCAAACAACAACAACAACAAAAGTTGAAAATACTAGGCTGTGATCCACACTCAGTCTCCATAGTCTTCCCTCTGGATGCAGATGGTTCTCCCCATCACAAGTCTATTGGAACTGGCCTGAATCATCTCACTGTTGAAAAGAGCCACATCATCAGAGCTGATCATCACATAATCTTCTTCTTGATGTGTACAATGATCTCCTGATTCTACTCACTTCCTCAGCATCAGTTCATGTAAGTTTCTCTGGGTCTTTCTGAAATAATCTTGCTGATTGTTTCTTATAGAACAATAATATTCTATAACATTCATATACCATAAGTTATTCAGCCATTCTCCAATTTATGGGCATCATTCAGTTTCCAGTTCCTTGACACTACAAAAAGGGCTGCTGCAAACATTTTTGCACATGTGGGTCCCTTTCCCTTTTTTATGATCTTTTTGGGATATACCCCAGCAGACGTACTATTGGGTACGCACAGTTTGATAGCCTTTTGGGCATAGTCCCAAATTGGTCTCCAGAATGATCAGAGCAGTTCACAACTCCACCAATAATATATTAGTGTCCCAGTTTTCCCACATACCCTCCAACATTTATCAATGTTTTTTTCTGTCATCTTAGCCAATCTGAGAGGTGTATAGTGGTACCTCAGAAATGTGTAGGCATCTTTTTCAAGGAGTTTAGCCTCAAAGAATAAAAGAAATACTGGTTGATAATTAGCAGGGATAGAAGAATCAAGTGAAGGTTTTTGAGAATGGGGAAGAAATAGGCATGTTTGTAGGAAGTAAGGAAGGAGACATCAGGGAGAAAGAGATTGAAAATACGTGATAGAGAGGAAATGATAGGGTTGGGGCAGCCTGTTGGAAGAAACAGGATGGAATAGGATCACATAAACAGAAAGAGGGATTAGCCTTGCTAGGGAGTAAGGTCTCTCATTATATGAAATGGGGTGAAGAGGAGAATGCAACAGAAGGCAACTGGATATTAGGAAATGAGGAATAGTAGAGGAGAAGAAGCTTATGACAAGTGGTCTCACTTTTTTTGGTGTAAAATGTGAGATAAGATTCTCAGCAGAGAGTTGGAAGAGGGGAGAGAACCATAAGAGGGTTGAAGAGGGATAAAAAAGTTTTAGGAAAGGTATTGTGGAAAGTGGGATAGTGAGTTGATGAAGAAAGTCAAGGAGGGTTGCCTAGTATCAGTGAGATCCTAGTTGAGATTGTATAGCATAAATTTTTAATGTTATATGTACTACTCTATATAAGATATGAATTTTTGGCCTAAGGACTTAACAAAGCCAGACACTGGTTAGAGGTATTATCTTCTCCTTCTTCATTGTCCATTTGTACCTGGTACTAGGTGGTTCTTCTGGCTGTATACTGCCCTTATTTTAACTCTCACAGGAGATAATCCAGATCCCCTACTTCACTCCAACCCAGGAGTTGAAGGTGAGTTATATATTTATTCCTACCACACAGATGAGCAGGAAACCACCAAGAATAATCCATTTAGCAATATGTTGGACCTCTGGACTTTACTATTTACCCTCATATCGGACTAAGGACTCTTGAGCCTTACCTGTGTCTTTAAGTTGAATCTTCTGATATGTATTATCTCTCCTTATCAGAATATCAGCTTCTTGAGAGCAGAAACTATCTCATTTTTCTGTTTGTATCCTCAACAGTTAATATAGCCCTTGGAACATAATAAACATTTAGAAAATACTTTTTTATTCATTAATATAGCACTGATAATTATGTATAACATAAACATGTAGAAAACAAAAATTTAAAGGAATGAGAAAAGGTAAAATAATATTTTTTAAATGTTTCAGTTATTAATGGTACAAAAAACTTTTTTCCTCTCAGTAAAATTTTTATTATTCATATTGACATTTTAGTGAGAGTAATATAATTAAATATATGTCACTTTTTGAAAAATCTTGGTTTAATACTTTGTGATACATTGATTCGGAAGACTGGTTCTTAATTCAGTTTATTCAGTTTTGGTTTTAATGTCTATCACAGCTGTAAAAGATGGCTATCTCACAAAGACGGATAGATCCAAATGGCAGGAGTATATCATTCACTAGAGTTGCTAAATGACACTCATTTTTCAATTCTGTCTTCCTGTTATACAAAGATTTTTGTTGAAATTCAGCTAGTAAATTTCCATCCTCTCTGGAGTTAATCTTGTTTGGTTCTTGCAGACCAACTAGAAAGTGTTGCATTTTAACAAAAGAGTTCAAAACCCACTGAAATCCTTTCTTTGGAAGGCTTTTAAAAAGATGAGAAAGTTTCCAAGTTATCTAAGTAGGCAGACATGAGAAATTTTTTTAGTTGACATACATCATTTTTAAAACCTAGAGGGAAAAATAGTTGTCTAGGAGGAAAGGGTGATCAATAGCACAGACTTTAAGAAGAATTAAGAAAAAGCATTCAGCTTTGACAATTAAGAGATCAATGGTAATTGTGAAGAGGGCAAAACTCAGTTAAGTGAGGAGCAGTTAAGGATGATAATTTAGGAACATGGAGGATAATGATGTCTTTGATGGGACTGAAGAAGCTTAGAAGAGGAGTGGGTTGGTAGGGGAGAAAATAATACTATAAGATTTGCAATACAGGTGGAGATTGTAACCATCTAAGTCTGCTCATCCTTTGTAGTTCACTCTGACCCACTAAAAAGGAAAAGGAGGAAGTGGTAGATTTCTTACTAACCACTACTCCAAAATACTCTGGCCACCAGCCATATCCTCAATGTGATATGTTTGGTAGGTAATAGATATTCTCTCTCTCTCTCTCTCTCTCTCTCTCTCTTCTCTCTCTCTCTCTCTCTCTCTCTCTCTCTCTCTCTCTCTTCTCTCTTCCCGCCCCCCCCTCTCTCGATATAGATATATAGATATAGATACAGATAGATAGATAGATATAGGCAAAAGAAATTTTGCCTAAGAAGATCCTGTTGCCAGGGTCTAGGCAATCAGGTGGAAGATGTACTGGTTAGTGTAAACAGCTGAGATAAAGAAAATTCTTCCTTGGGATCATACTCAATTGAAGAAATCACATGTCTAACTAAAAAGAAAAAAATCAGAATATATGTTTCTTGAAAGTAGGGAGTATCTCACTTTAAGAGAAGCAGGATGATGTAATGGATGGAGTTTTGTACTTAGAGAAAGGAAAAACTGGATTTAAATCCTACCTCAGACATTTACTAATTATATGACAATGGTTAAGTCATAGAACCTTTCTAACCTCAAATATCTCAAATGTCAAATGAGAACACTGGTCTCGATGACTTCTAGATCCTTTCCCCCTAGAAATCTCTTCCACTATTGTAACTGACTGGGTGAATGGAGGTGAGAGCCTGAGATTGGGTGGTGGACATATGAGCAGAGAGAAGGGGATAGAATCAAGAGATATGATGAGGGGAGAATAAGCAAAACTTGACGACTGATTGATCATGGAGAGTGAAGGAGAGGAAAAAGACAAGGATGAGCTTCTTGTTAACCTGTCACTGGAAACATGGATCCACTTAATAGAAACAGAAGTGAGAGAAGTAGGCTTTACGGGGAAATGCAGTGAATTCCATTCTTTGGATTCCTTTGAGACTCCATTCTCTCAAACATCTAGGTGGAGCCAGTCTAAAGCTTCTGGAGAGAGATGTGCATTGTATGTCAGGAAATCATTTTCATAAAGGGGGTTGATGAAATCTCCAAGAAAGAATGTGTAGAAAAGGAAGAAGAGACCCTAGGAGAGAGTGGAACATGGGCCATGATCTAACACTGGAGACTGAGAAGGTGCTCAGACAGGAGAGCAGGTAAGAAAACACAGGGAAGGGGGAAGATCCGGGAGAAAAGAATGACCAATAGTGTCAAAAGCTGAAAAGATGTCAAGAAGGATGAGGACTGAGAAAAGGCAATTTTTTTTTTTTTAATTGAGATCTTGGGACAGCTAGTTGTTGTAGTAGATAGAACACTAGCACTGAAGTCAGGAGGACCTGAGTTCAAATATGACCTCAGACACTTAACATTTCTTAGCTATATGACCCTGGGCAAGTCACTTAACCCCAATTGCCTCAGCCAAAAAAATAAAAAATAATAATAAAATAAAAATAAAAAGTGAGATCTTGCCGACCTTGAAAAGAACAAAAATATCTTCTCCTCTTTCAGATATCCTGGTAACTGCCTCTAATAACTAGACTCCTCCCTCCTTCAAAGGACCCTAAATATTAGAGCTAGACTGAGATCATTTCACAAATGAGGAAACAGAATCAAAGAAAAGCAGTGATAATAGCACATGTGCCAAGATTAAGTGGTAGAGTCAGGCTTTGAAACCAAGGCTGCTTCACATCAGATTCTCTTTCCACCTGCCTCTGCCTAGCATGCCCTTGAGATAACACATAACAATTACATTTCTATAGACTCTAAGATTTACAGAAATTTTCTTCTTAATGAAACTGTGGGGTTAGTGTAAATAAGAGCCTCCATTTAATAGCTGAGGATACTGAAATTTAAAGATGCTCAAGTGGTGGAACTGGTGTTGGCTTGTGACACCTCTGTCACAGTGCTGGCTATGGTCCTCTCCTCCCTGACTCTTCTGCTTTTTGGACCATTTGCTTAATTTCTCTCTGGTTTTTCTGGTGTGGTTCAGGCTTCCTTGGTTCAGCTCCTTCTACCAGCCTCCTCGCTGTTCTGTATCTTTTTATGAAATTCTGGGTCAGCTAGGTGGAAGACCTAAGTCTTACCACATTTCTTTATCATTGGCCTTTCTGGGGTCATTTTCAGCTTTTTGTTGGATGTTCTATGAGAGAATGGGGCTCTTCTACAGCCTTTTCTATCATTGAGAAGTCTGTGATGTTCTTTTTGAATCCACAGACTTTTGAATCCAGGTTCTGATCCCTCCCAGCTCTGTGTGCTATAAATTTGATAAGCATTCTGCCTAGGCTTTTAGCCAAAGCATAGATAAGAGTATTAAACCACAAAGGCTGAGCATGGGGATCTGGGAAATTTATTAGGGATGACCTTCCAAAGTTGACATTGACCTGAAAGACTACTTTTTTTGTGTCCAGCCAGTCAACTAATCTTGAATTTATTTACTTACTCTGTCTTAACAGACCCCATTCCCCACCCCACTCAAGAAATAGCATAAAAGACTATACCAGATACTTTCCTAAAATCTAAGTAAGCTATATTTAAAGTATTTCCTTGATTTACCAGTTAAGTAACTCCATCAACAATATGAGTCAAAATTAGACCAGTGCAATCTGTTCTTAATGAAGTCATACTATATCTCTGCGATCACTAATTCATTTTCTAGAGCTCATAGACCACCTTCAAATATTCACTCTAAAATTAGGCGAGGAATTGAAGTCAAGCTCAGCCTGTCTATAGTTTGCAGATCCTGTGGTATTTCTTTCTTTGCCCACTATCTTTCAGAGACCACTGACAGGGGCTCAGCAATCACATCTGTTCATTCTTTCAGTGCCTGAGAAAATAGCTAGACTAGCAAAATAGTCTAGTTTCACAGGCAGGCTTTGAAACTCAGCTCAGTCATCCAGTTCTAAATTCAACGCTCTGTCCATACTTCACAGACTGTTCCTGGGGAAGCTTGCTGTTTTATGTGGGCTCTGGCAGGGTGTTTACTGCCACACAGAGAAGATTTTGCCCCATGAAGTGAATAACATTTCAATGAATAATCTAGAGCCGGGCTTCTTAATGCAGTGGTCTTCAAAGTGGCAGCTGTGGCCTGACCCAGACAGGACCATGACTTAACCCTAAGGAAAATGTGAATAACTATTTGGAAAATCTATGGATTATATCCTATTGTCCCAATCATGAGCTTGTCAGTAACTCAATCATTTTTTACCCATTACAGCCTAATATTTTCCCACTCCACCCACTCCCCACTGTGTGAGCTCTCACTCTCTCCCCTTCTGAACTGTCTTAAGGCAGTTCATTTTTTTTTTAAATAAAATTTTTTATTTTCAAAACATATGCATGGATAATTTGACAACATTGACCCTTGCAAAGCCTTGTGTTTCAGATTTTCTTCTCCTTCCCCCCATCCTCATTCCTAGAGGGCAAGCAATACAATAAACATGTTAAAATATATGTTAAATCCAATATGTATAAACATATTTATACATATTCTCTTGCTGCACATGAGAAATCAGATCAAAAAATGAAGTAAATGAATGAGAAAACAAAATGCAAGCGAACAAAAACAAAAAGAGTGAGAATGTTATCTTGTGATCCACATTCAATTCCTAAAGTCCTCTATCTGGGTGTAGAAGACTTTCTTCATCACAAGATCATTGGAACTGGCATCAATTATCTCATTATTGGAAAGAGTCACGTTCATCAGAATTGATCATCATATAATATTGATGCTTTCGTGTACATTGATCTCCTGATTCTGCTCTTTTCACTTAGCATCAGTTCATCTAAGTCTCTCCAGGTCTCTCTGCATTCATCCTGCTGGTCATTTCTCACAGAACAATAATATTCCATAACATTCACATATCATAACTTATTCAGCCATTCTCCAAATATGACCATCCACTCAGTTTCCAGTTTCTGGCCACTACAAAAAGGGCTGCCACAAACATTTTTGCACATTTGGGTCCCTTACCCTCCTATAAGATATTTTTGGGATCCAGACCCAATAGAAACACTGTTGGATCATTGTTGCACAGTTTCAAGGCAGTTCTGACCTCACTCCAACCAAAGTACCCATAGCAGCAGCTGCCCAGGTGCCACTGAGAAAAGTCTCCCCACCTTCTACCTACCCAATAGAAAGAAAAAAACATTTCATTGTTAGGGATACTCATTCAAAATAGCTTAGAGACCATTGTTTTAGTGATCTATAATCAAAGTTGGCTTACAGACTGTTTAGCACATTGATTCCTGTCTAGTTTTAGCTTTCTATGTCCCCAACAAGGATAGGGCTAAATAGAGCCAAAGTTAGCATCCCCCTGAGGGGTTCCTTCCATTCTATGGGTGGAGAAACCAAACCCTGACATGGCGAAGTGATTTGGCCACGGTCATTTGATTAAGACTTGAACCCTTATGAGCCCTTCCCTCTCCTCTCCACAACTCAATGTTTTTCTATAGATAACAGAAAAAAATGTGGTGAGACAACAGGGAGTGAAGGAAGCCTTGAAAGCTTTAGAAAGCCAGTCCTACTTAGAAAGCTGAACTGTATTTTCTCTTTCCCTCCCTTTTACATCCAGCCTTCAAATTCTAGTTTAGAGATCTCTCCTAACTTAATCTCTCTGAGCCTCAGTTTTATCATCTATAAAATGGGATTTAAAATCCTTGCACTATACATAGCAACTTCATGGGATTGCTATAAAGATCAAACCAGATAATGGACAAAAAGAATTATATAATTGTTAACTATTGTTATCCCCATTTCATCTAGGATCCTTTAGAATTGGGAGGAACCATAGAAATCTTCTAATCCGAAGCTTTTTAAATTGTAGATTGCAATCCTGTATTGGGTTGTGTCACTGAATGTGGAAATCATGAAAAATTTCTAAGTCTAAGGTTTCTGAAGGCAATAGACAAAAATTAATTTAAAAAAATCAAACGTGTAATGAATTGGAGATGTTTCTGGAGCACTTGCCCATGTTGCATTACATGACTTCACTACAGCCTTGGTTCTGAACACATCAACATGTACACTTTGCACTACACATGCACAAATACTGCCAGAAATCCTCCGGCTCAGATGGAATAATAAAAAAATTTCTCAGGTGAAAAGGAGTCACAAGTAAAAAAAGTTTAAAAAGCCCTGCTCAAGTCCATTCCTCTGCCTCCAATTTATAAATAAGGAAATTGAGGCCACCCAGAGAGATCACCTAACTTCTAAACTAATAGGCTTGATTCTTTTAAGGTCCCTTTCAGGTCAACAACTGTGTAGGGGAAGGAAGAAGCAATTTGGAGTTGATTCTCTTGATTCAGAGCTTTCCCCATTGAACCCCATTGCTAAGAGGAGAGAGGTAGATGGTCATCTTGGGTTTGAATCCTGACAATTGCTCTTTATATAAGTTTGGAAAAATCCCTTCTGTGTACACAGCGCAGTATACTTAATAACATTTCCTGCCTTAGATTGTACTTGTACATATCTGATCCTGATCCCCACAGGGGGGTCTCTGAGGACAGATACTATGCCTACGAGGAAGTCCAAGAGGCTCCCGATTAATGTAGGAATCATGAGTTCTAGTGCTGCCAGTCAGATCTGGTTTGAATCTCAGCTCTAGTTGCTTTAGACAAGTTCATCTCAGCCTCTCTGACCAAAACATACATCAACTTCAAGCACTATGAAAACTGGACTGATCATCAATGAACCTACTGAAAAAATGCCCCAAATCTGGATTGAGGGATAAAAAGAAAAATCAGGTCTCCAAAATTCAATCAAATGATTATTTCTAAAAATATGTTTTTGTAATCTAGCGTTAGTTCTATAGGAATCCAAGTCCTACTGGCCAAACATCTATTCTTGGAATAGAAATAGAATTATAGTAATTTGCTGCCACCAATTTGGACCTCTCCTAGATCTGAATTTCTATGGCACAGGGAGCTTGGCCCTCACTGCTTGGCACTGAATATCTCCCTGGCTATTAGGCCATGGAGTGGATAGAGTACTAGAACTGAAATCAGGAAACCTGCCTCCAAATCCCTGAGTTTTCTTTATTCTCTAGGCAGAGTGCAATGGGGAAAGCTCTGAATCAAGAGGATCTTTATTCAAATACAAATTGTTTCTTTTCCTAGTGGGCTTTCAGAAGCCACAAAAACATAGTTGTTGACCTGGAAGGGACCTTAAAAGAATCAAGCCCCCTAGTTTAGAAGTTAGGTGATCTCTCTGGGCAGTCTCAATTTCCTTATTTGTAAATTGGGAGCAGAGGAGTGGACTAGAGCAGGGCTCGTTACATTTTTTTTTTCCACTCATGACTCCTAGTCACCTGAGAAATTTTTAGGTATTCCATCTCCAGAATGAAACAAGATGTTTCTGGCAGTGTTTGTGCATGCACTGTGCAGTGTGTTGTCTCTTCATATGTGAATCTGTGCAGCTTATTTTATTTTCCTAGGGACTCAATTTCCTGATCTTTAAAATTGGAATAGTAATACTTCCACTCATAGAGTTGTTGCAAGGAAAATACATCTTAAAATGCTGTATATAAAATTATATATATGTGTGTGTATGTGTGTGTGTGTGTGTGTGTGTGTGTGTGTGTGTTAAATTGGAATCCTACTTTTTAAAGGCCATTAGGTGGTGCATTATTTTAAAAGTTAGGAAGATCTGAGTTCAAATTCAACCTCAGAAACTTATTGGCTGTGGGACCCTGGGAAAGTCCTCTAACCTGCTGCCTCGGTTTCCCCATCTGTAAAATAGAAATAATAAGAGTATCTATCTAGAAGGGATGTTGGAAGGATAAACTGAGACATTCATAAAGTGCTTTGCAAACTTTTAAACACTATGTAAGTGCTAGCTATTATAATCATTCATAAAGCAATTCTGAAGGGGAAGTATTATAATCCTCATTTAACACTTAATGAGTAACATTTGCAAAGTATGGTATGTATTTTATCTCATTTGCTCTTCACAGAAGTCTCTTATTATATTGGGGCTATTACTATCCCTCTTTTACAGATGAAGAAGCCAAATCGCAGAGAAGTAGCAGGACTTCCACAGAAGCTCACAGATACTAAGGATGTGAGTCCAGATTCCAGCCTCGCTCTTCCTGGGGGAGCTACTACTATCCACACAGGCTTGTTTTATCTATCCAACGAGGCTAAGAGCTGCCTGAGGCTTTCTGCTTGTGTCAGAAAGCCTTCAGTTGAAAATCTATGCTATTACTAGACAGGTGACCTTAGGATCATAGGTTGGTTGCTAGGACATTCAGCAAGTTCATGGGATTTATGATTCTATTATCTAATCTTCATTTTACAAGCAGGGTATAAGGAGAGAGGGAGTTGAATCTTGCCCAGAGTCATGGAGTGGAATCAGGACCCATACCCAGGACTTCTAAATCCAAAGTTCTTTAACCTACTTGAATTTTGGTTTCCTTATCCATAAAATCAGGTTATTAATCATCCATAGGCCAGAGTCTCTTAAGCTTTTTCCATTTGCAATCCCTTTTCACTAGAGAAATTTTTACACAGTCTCAGTATAGAGGTATATAAAATAAGTGTACAAGTCAAACATTTACTGATAATAAATCATAAAGGAATTTATCTTAGAACAATTCTTGTTATGTATATATAATTGTAACATTTATTAAAGATGAGAGCAAATTTGCATACTAATGAGATGGATATGCCTGTTTATTTTTACTTAAAAATTAAATTCTGGTGGAATATTTGATACTGCAGACACAGAGTATTCAGAAACCTTTTACTGTTGCGAAATTTTTTGGGACCCTACACATTCAGGTATGCAATATCAAATGGGATCTTGACCCACAGTTTTTTTTTTTTTTTTTTTTTTAATTTTTATTTAATAATTACTTTATATTGACACTCGTTTCTGTTCCGATTTTTTTCCCCCCTCCCTCCCTCCACCCCCTCCCCTAGATGGCAAGCAGTCCTTTATATGTTGGATATGTTGTAGTATATCCTAGATACAATATATGTTTGCAGAACCGAACAGTTCTCTTGTTGCATAGGGAGAATTGGATTCAGAAGGTATAAATAACCCGGGAAGAAAAACAAAAATACAGATAGTTCACATTCGTTTCCCAGTGTTCTTTCTTTGGGTGTAGCTGCTTTTGTCCGTCATTTATCAATTGAAACTCAGGTCTCTTTGTCAAAGAAATCCACTTCCATCAAAATATGTCCTCATACAATATCGTTGTCGAAGTGTATAATGATCTCCTGGTTCTGCTCATTTCACTTAGCATCAGTTCATGTAAGTCTCGCCAGTCCTCTCTGTATTCATCCTGCTTTGACCCACAGTTTAAGAAGTTTTGCCATACTACATGTTTGTGGTGAGGCTTAAATGAGATTGTGGATGAGAGAGCACTTCATAAATTGTAAAGGGCTATGGAAGCTCAAGTTTATAATCTGGAGATTGGTCATGTTTTGATAAGAAACGAGAAGCTGTCACACAAGCCTCCAGCAGATTCTGTTCCTCAAAAGAAGTGAATTATTCTAATGAATGGATTGGGTAGAGTCCCTGTCCTCATGAAGGATTTATCTAAGCTTCTTCTAACTTGTAGATACTAAGTAAAAGATGAATGTTTGGGGCTGAAGCAGAGTCCTCTTTCCTTCACTAAGTGAGAGAATTGTGTAAAAGGTCATAGAATTGGTAATTGTCACTGGTTATAGCTCTGTAGCCCTTCTCTCTCCAGGCTGTTTTAGGAGAGGATCAGAGCTCTTTACACCTGAAAAGAACTCAGAGACTATCTCCTCCAACCTTCTCATTTTACAGATAGGGAAATAGAGGCTTAGTAAATCAAATGACTTGCCAAAGGTCACACAGGAGTGGGATTCAAATCCAGGTCCTTTGACTCTGATGTTCTCTCTGCTATAAGCCCTTTTTCCCATCCTCATTCCTGCCTTTGTATCTGTCTGCCTTTTCCCAAGCTGGGCCACTTTCCTGCAGTTCCCTCCCCTGGTCACAGCAAATCATGAACCTAACTTCTACTATTATGAATGATTGATTCATCAGAAATTCACCTAGATTATAGACAAGTTAGTAAAAGAAAAATACTCCAAACTTGTTATTCTAAAACTTATCTAAATTCAAGGGCCCAGATCCTCTCACCTCCTTCAGGAAATTTTCTCTGGCTGTCCTCACGGATCAGTTAGTCAATCAATCAACGAAGATTAATGAGTTGGCTACCGAGCTGCGGCAGGCAGTGGGCTAGGGAGGTCTGGAAGAATCACAAAACTGCAGAACCTCGGCGTTAGGAGGCGTTAAGTCCCACCTATGCCGGGCCAGCGGTCCCTTTTAGTCCCCCTTATACCTTTTAGCAGTCCCTGACAGATGTTTTTCCAGCCTCTGCTTCCAGCCTCTCTGTAAAAACCTCCGGTGAATTTACCTTGCCCAAGACCCCAGGGCCTACATATGGTCCGCTCTGTCATTAGGAAGTTTTTCCTTCAGACCAAAGACCAGTCCCAAAGCTAGTTACAATCTAACACTGGAAAGACAGGACTCCACAATCCTCTGTAAAAGGGAGTGGGATCGGATGGCCGCCAGGGCCAGGCCCATTTTGCAGATGAGGAAACTGAGGCCCAGAGAGGCTAAGTGACTTGCCCAAGATGCTACAAAGTAACATTTGAATCCAAGATCTCTGACCCTGATGTCGTTCTTTTCCCTGTGCCTGCTGCGTCCCCGCGAACCCATTTTACAGGTGTCGACACTGAGGTTTAAAGAGTAAAAGTGACTTGCCCATGGTCACCCCGCCGCTAAACCGCAGCCTCCCTGGGACAGGGACCCAGGGGTCCGGGCTGGAGGTGGGGGGCGGGGCAGGCACTGAGGACCGAGGGCCGGCAGAGGGCGGCCGGGAGACGGCTCCATCCTTCTGTGGCAGACGACGGTGGTGAAGGGAATGAAGGCAAGTTCCTGCCCTGGCAGGAGCCATTAGCCCCCGAAGCGGCGGGAGCCAGGACCGGCCGCGCTCCCGCCCCCGCCGTGGATGCCCAGTGCCCTCGCGGACCGATGAGCGGCGACCTCCGCCCTACCTCCGAGCTGTGCCCGGGCCGGGTCGGCCGCCAGGCCGGCCGCCCCTCCTCCTCTCTCAGGGGAGGGGCAGGCTTAGCGGGCCACACCGCCGAGCAGTAGCGAGCGCCTGGAGCCGGGGCCAGGTTTGTCGGGAGGCCTGAGGACCCCTCGCGGGGAGGGAGGGGGCGGGCGCTTCCTATTGGCCGAGCGGCCTGGACTCTGCTCCCCTACCCCCAAGTTGGCGGTGTCGGGGTGACTCCAGGCTCCGCGGTGCCCCACCGTCCGAGGCAGGCAATAGACTGTGTGTGTGTGTGTGCGCGCGTGTGTGTGTGTGTTGGGGGATCAGACTGCAAACGGGGAGACGTGTGTGTGTGTGTGGTGTGTGCGCGCGCGTGTGCATGCTGGGGGGAGGGGCACAGGGCCGCCCCACCCAAATCCAGCTGTGCGGGGCGGAGGGGGAGGAGCGGGGACCCTTCGCTTTCGCGGGCCCCTTTTCCCGGGAGGGGCGAGCCCTTCCCCGACGTTCCCAGAAGGGGAGCCTCCGCCTCCCGGACCGGGCAGTGGGTCCCGCACCTTAACCGAGGTGAGACCCAGCCCAACCCCACCCCGGCGGCTTGTGGGTTTTACGCCACTGATCCGGAACGGACTCTAGGGATCGGGAAGGGAGCCCCGCGCTCGGCGCCCTCGGGGGAGGGGAGCTGCCCGGTGTCTGCCATAGACAAAGGCTGCCAGGCTAACGCCGCGCGCCACTTTCTGCCCACCTCTCACCATTACTCCCTGCTCGGGTCCCCAGCCGCTCTCCCAACACCTGCCTTCCCGCGGCTGGCCCGAGCCGCTCCCCCTCAGCGGGACCGAGGCCCTAGCGTCGGGGCTGCTGGACGGCCCCCGAGAGGTCATAAAGTCCCAGCCTTGCTTTTACTGCTAAGGAACCTAACGCTCCGAGGGGGAGGCCGCTTGCCCGACGCCCGCTCGGGAGTGTCAGGGGCTAAGGCTCCGGTAGCTGCTGTCCCCCAGTTCCAGACAGAGTAATCCACCTGGGCAGGGAAAGGTAACACGGGGAGAGACTTAATCGCCAGCCTTTCCCTCTCCGTCCCGCTCCCCACAAAACGCAAGGAAATCCTCGCCCTGAAGGACTGTTACAAGCCTCGCTAGCCACCACACGAATAAAGCAGCGCGCCTCACGGGCGGCGGGGTTGCAGTTTATTTATACACTCCAGCGGGCCACACCAGCAGGAGGTGATGGATGGCTGTCTCACAGTTCCCCAGATCTCCTCCTGAGCTACAGGACCGAGTTGGGGTGGGGTCATGTAGGCAGGCTTTCTGAGTGCTTTGGCCTTAAGAAGGGCTCTGAGATAAGAAAAGCTACCTTCTTAGTGAAAGACCAAAGAAGACTGTTTTCTTTGCTGTTTTTGTTCAGTCATGTCTGACTCTTGGGATCCCATTTAGAGTTTTCTCCGCAGAAATACCATAGGGGTTTACCATTTCCTTTTCCAGCTCTGTTTACAGATGAGGAAACTGAGGCAAACAGGGCTAAGTGATCAGGAGGATCAGCCCAGGATCATACAGCTAGGAAGTATCTGAGATTGGATTTGAACTCAGGTCTCCCTGGCTCCAAGCCAGTATCTTCTTTATCATTTAATTAACTAGCATTTGCTTAACTCCTACTGTATGTCATATTAGATAGGACTAAGAGAGTCCAGTAGATACTCAGAAGATGCTCAGTCCATATCTTCTTTATCACTTAATTAGTATTTCTTTAGCTCCTACTAAGAAAGTTCCTGGAACTATTCAAAACCCTCTGATTTTTCTTTTGGAAGCTTGAAGTGAATGGGCAAAGGGAGATTACTGGGAAAGAGACATTTTACACATTTTTATAGTGACAGTAAATCTAGAACAAAATGGAGTCAGATTCTCCGAAAAATTCACTTTTCACAACCAGCATTATATTTCCTTAGGGCAACAAAATGGTGCCATAGTTTATAGAGCTCTGGACCAGTCAGGAAGGCTCATCCTGGTGAATTCAAACCCAAACTCAGACACTTCCTAGCTGTGTGACCCTGAGTAAGTCACTTAGCCCTGTTTTCCTCAGTGTTTTTCACCTGTAAAATGAAATGGAGAAGGAAATGGCAAACCACTCCAATCTCTTCACCGAGAAAATCCCAAAAGGGGTCTTAGAGAGTTGGATGTGACTGACCGCATCATGGTGCTTTGTGGATGCTGTATTGAATTGTGAATTGCCCAGCCCTGTAATAGCCATTGTGGGAAATTCAAAGATGTATAAGACATGGCCTTTGCTTTCAACAGGCTTAGATATTCTTGAAAGTGCCCATAACTTCCATTCTCATAGTGCTTTACCCTAATAGTTCTGTAAAGAAGGTGGTAAAAGTATTATTTTCCTTGTTTTACAGAGAAGAAAACTAAGGTCCAAAGACAGGGGAAATAACCTACTGTATTCACAAGTCTAGTAAGTTAGAACCAGGTCTTGACTTCCTCCAATTCTTTTTCTATTATAGTGAGCTGTTGACAAGTTATATAATAAAACTAACAAAAAAGGGTGCAGAGCTGTCCCAGATCTATTTGTTTGGGTAACCCAGGTCAAGAGCAAGGCAAATGATAGGTCTGGGGTTGGGAGGAATATGATCCTGGGGGCCTTATTTACCTTCAAGGAAATGAACTTGGCTCGAATGTGCTTTTTTTCTTCATTTGCCAGGGGCACTGGAATCATGGGAAAGAAGGGGCAGAGGGCAGATGTGAAGGTACAGCCTTCCTCGCCCTCTCCTTTGACACAAGAAACAGCTGATGTCTAAAGCTGGGCTCCTTCTTCCTTGGACGGGACTCCTGCCCTGGCCTTGCTACCGAGGCCCCATTTGGCCTCCCCCCTGAAGGGTGCCCTGGTACCAGCTGCTGGAGGGCCACTGGGCCCTCTGTGCAACCTGGGCACAGGGTGGGCAACCTCTCCTCCAGCCCCCAGTCACCGGGCATGGCGACTCCTGGTCGGAAGCGAAAAGCCAACTTCTCCAATGACGAGACGGAGACGCTGGTGTGGAATGTGGTTCGACACTTTGGGGCCTTGTATGGGGCCGAGGCCCTGCGCACCCATTCTGCCCACCGCAACCAGCTGTGGGGCCAGATCCAGAGCCGGGTGAACTTCCTGGGTTACACCGAGCGCTCTGTGGAAGACCTGAAGCACAAGTGGCGGGACCTACGGCTGGACGTCAAGCGGAAGCTCACCTCCAAGAAGGGCCCCCCCGGCAGCTGTGGCCCCCAGAAGGCCCGCCTCACGCCCTTGGAGAAGATGGTGGCCTCCACCTTCACCCAGGCCAGCCCCGAGGCAGAACCTGAGGCCTTCTTTGACCCTGGTGAGACCCAGGGCATTTGGGGAGGCTTTGGCTTGGGAGGGGACAAGAAGGACCCAGTGAGGGGTAGCATCCGGGTTCGAGGCTAGATTTGGAGACAAAGCACCAGCTCGGCCACTCTGGGCAAGATGTTTGGCCTTGTGGGGTCTTAGTTCCCTCTCTGTAAAGTGCTGAGGAAGGATCAGCTGATTTCCGATCAGCATGAAATCCCATGACCTCCTTCATGGAGGAAGGTTTCAGGGATTGAGGCAGAAGCTCCGATCCTTCCCCTGCTCCCAACACTCCTTACAGAGGAGGAACAGGGGAGATCTACTCAAAGTGGAACTGAAAGAGACCTTCTGACCCCCTCCCTTCACAAATAAGTCAGCTGAGACCCAGAAAGGAAGGGCAGGTGACTTGTCCCCAGTCCCACAGTAAGGACAGACTTGCTGCCCCCCTGACTCCTGCCCTTGTGCCCCCTCCTAAGTGTGGAAGGGCCAGAGAAATCATTGCACCAGAAGCCTCCAGGCCCAGATAGAAGGGCCTCCTCCCCTCCACTGGGCAGCGGGCCCACAAGGGGAGGAGACTGGGGCAGGAGCTTCTGAAGGAGTCGTCCTCCTCGGGATTTGCTGGGACTAGTCCGAGGGAGTCCCCACTAGGAGGTGCAAACCAGGGGCCGGAAGAGGAGTCCGAGCTTGCATCCCTGCAGCACTTGAGGGTTTGTAGAACTGCTTTCCCAACAGTCCCTGTGAAGGTGCCGCAGATTTAATTGTCCCCAAGGAGGAAGCTGTCCCCAGATCTGCCTGTTGCCATTCAGCTGGTGTCAGGGCTGGGATTCAAGCCAGGGTTCCTGACTCTCCCCTTCATGTTGCACTGTGTCTCCGGGCCTGGCCAAGGCAGCTGGAAGGCTGGATCTCTATGTTCCCCAGGGAGCCCCCGTGGGATAGATGCCAGGCCCGAGCCCCTCTGAGTCCTGCTCCCCTATGGTACCTCTGTCCCATCAACTGCTTCTTCCCAAGTCTTGGAGCAGTCAGGGCTGCCCTGCCAATGGGGCTTCTCCCACCGCAGCCTCTGCGCCAGCAAGGCTGCCCTCTCTGGGGGCAGAGCTCTGCCCTTTGAGTCAAAAGCCTGAGTTCGAATCCTGACCCTGCCACTTAGTACTGGGTAGTGTGACCTTAGGTAAGTCTCAGTTTCCACGTCCATACAACGATATACTTAGATCTCTGGGTCTCTCTGCTCTAACACCCTGTGATTCCTAGAAGGCAAGTGCCGTCTCTGCTGGTGTTTCAGAGCCAATTCTTTGTGCCCAGCTTGGGGGAAAGCCAAAGGTTATGCAGAGAAAAGAATCCTAGCCTAGGACTGCGAAGTCCCGAGTTCCAGTTCTGGGAGCAGCTGCTGATCGGGGCCCTGGTTGCTTCTGCTGTACCATGAGCTCTAAGCACTCTGTAGGGCTACATTCTCCACAAAAGGTTCTCTGTAGCCCTCCAGGCCCTGCTTAGCTGGGGCCGGGCTTTGGCTGGAGATGGAAAGACCTCTGCCTTTTCATGGCTGGAAAAGCCGCAGGGGAGACTGCCACGCGATGACGGCCTTTAGCAACACCTCCCAGATCACGGCCTCCCCTGGAGGCTGCTCAACTGCTGAGGAGGCTGAGGAAGGGGGTCGGGGGTCGCCGTGATCTTCCCAAGTTTCCAGGGGCCCAAAGCTCAATCTGGCATCTGGGGTCTTCAGGTGCGAGCAGGCTGACCCGTTCAAAGCCGGCCTCTCAAATGAAACGGGTAGAACTTCAGCTGCTTAGCCTGGGAGCTGGGAAGTCTGCTCTCTTTATTTGAAATTTAATTTTTGTGTCTTTTTAAGTCTGGTTTTTTCTTAGCTCTCCTGCTCTAATCTTGCTTGACTCTGGGCAAGTCACTTGAAGGGTTAGATCAATGTCCTGTGACTTCTCTGTCTTTGCTCTTCATGACTATAGCAAAGTCTTGGCCAAGTCACTCAAAACTCAGTTTCCCTGTGTGTAAAATGAAAGTCTCTTCCAGCTCTGAGCCCACGGATTGGGTTAAGGCACAGTGGGCACGGCATGTTCCCTGTCCCGGATCGAGGGTTCTGAGCCGGCCGGATCAGGGCAGAGAATCAGGGAGGGCTGGCGCTAAAGCTGGGGGGCCTCAGGTGACCGCCCCAGCTGGCTCTCTTCACTCCTGTGTGGGCCTTTCCTTCCTCCAAGGGCCTCATCCTGTGAGTGTGAAGGGGCTGGGATGGAGGGAGGCTGGCTGGGAGGAGACCTCGGCAGAATGGCTTCCTTTCCCTGATGGGTATTCTCTGTCCATTCTCCCAGAGCCTGGTCTTGAGTCCCCCATGTCTCCAGCCCTCCAAAATGGCGTGATGGTCTCCTATGATGAGGAGGATGAAGATACACAGGCGGCACCTGACCACGTCAAGGAAGGAGAGGAGGAGGAAGAGGAGAGACACGGCATGTGGTTGCTCCGGCACTGCAGCTCGCGGGCCTCCCTCAGCTCCCTTCCCGAGGAGCCAGGGGAAGGCCCCCCGGGCTGGGCTGCCCCTGCTGTGGTCAGCGACCTCAGCCAGGTCCTCAGCCCCTCGCAGCTGCCCCCGCCTTTGCTGGAAGATGAAGACAGAGGGGATGGCGGCGGCAGGGGCAGACCTCGGCGTCTGAACTGGGAAAAACTGGAGGATACGGCCCCCCGTTCCCCACTGTTCCGGGAGGAGTCTCTTCCTTCCTCCGCCTCGCCGAGTGGGGAGCCCCTCCGGGGGGGTGTGAGCTGTTCCCGGAGCGCTCGGGAGGCCTGGCGGACTAACCTGCACCGGCTCTTGGACCTGGAAGAGCAGTGGGACCAGCTGTACCACCAGGAGCTGGGGGTTTGGCAGGAAGAGCGGGCCCAGCAGCGGGAGGAGAGGGCCCGAGACCGGGAGCTGCAGTCCCGCCTCCTCAGCGTCCTCACAGACATAAGGGATGAACTCCGCTACTTGCGCCAGGAGAGGGCCTTCGCCCGCAGGAGTCAAGCCATGGCAGCATCTGCCACTGCCAACATCGCCCAGAGCCTCTCCCCACCGCCGGCCTGTCCCACCCCCCTCTCAGGGACCTCCCCACATTCTGGGGCCTCCTTCCTGGGGGCTGGCTTCTCAGGCCCTCCCCTTGCCAGCGCAGGCCGGGGGGAGTCCGGAGTTCTGGGCCACAGTGGAAGGCCGCCACGTCGAGGCCGAGGAAGACCCAGGGGCTCCACATCAAAACACAAAAGGCTCTAGCTCACATCTGGGGGAAGAACAGAACTGGGGTGGGGGCCACGGACCAAAAGACTTTTTTAAAAGTTTAAAAGAAAATAATATTAATAAAAAACAAAAATATGATTCTTGTAGGACTCCCAGTGTATGCAGGTAGGTGGTGATGGTGGTGATGGAGGGGGCACAAGGGAGGGGTGAGAGCCTCTGTCCAGTTGGCCCTCACAGCGTGCCAACCGAGGGCTGGTGATCTGCCCACATAGGGAGTGATGTGTGATTCCTTGGCCCCTGCTTCTCTCTCTGGCTCCTAACTGTGAATGGTCTGCTCTGACACCCACAGAAAATAGGGATGGGCTGGGAGTGGTGGGAAGGGCTGCTCTCCTGCTCGGTGCAGTCGCGGGGAGTAGGAAACAGTCCCCAGGTATGTCCAGACTTTCCCTACAAATCAGATGAAAGGTGTAGATACAGCTGTGAATGGAAGCTCCCCAAGACATTCATTAGTGAGATTTCAACTTGGCAGGAGCTTTGGAGATGGGCTGGTCCAGCCAGGTGCGTCATAGATGTTTGTGGATGAGTCTTCCTGTGGCCAGGCGCTCACAGCTTTACAATGAGCAGCCAGCTCTTCCATTTTTGGAAAGTTCTCATCCCTGGGAAGCTTTCCTCAGATTGACCTGAAATCTGCTGCTTCTGTCATCCTTGGTATTCCTTCTGTCCTTCAGAGCAATTCCATCTTCCAATGGAAAGACACCATTGCTCCCCTTCTCCAGGATTCCACTTCTTCACTCCCAGAGTTCCTAATTCCTGTGGTCCACACCACATTATTATAGCTGTCCTGCATAGTTGAGTGTCATATTTGGCCACTATAGACCCACCCAACCCTGACTAGTGATGATAGTTCCTGGGATCCTCAAAAAAAAGTGGAGGGAAGGTACCTAGAAGAGAATGGGGCAGCAAAACTCAGAAGGAAGCAATTCTGAAAATAGAACTTCCTTCCCTTTCTCCTTCCCTCCCTCTCTCCTTCCTTCCTTCCTTCCCTCCCTTCTTCCTTCCCTCTCTCTCTCCTTCCCTCCTTCCTTCCTTCCCTCTTTCCTTCTCTCTTTCTTTCTTTCTCTACTTCCTTCCTTCCTTCCTTCCTTCCTTCCTTCCTTCCTTCCTTCCTTCCTTCCTTCCTCTCTTGATGATGAAATAAGCATTTATGTGATGTCTACTGTGTGCCAGACACTGCACTAAGTATGTATCACAATTATCTCATTTAATCCTCCCAACAACCTTGTAAAATAGATTATGTTATTATCCCCATTTTGTCACTGACTTTCAGTGACTTACCCATGTCTGAGGTTGGATTTCAACTCGTGTCTTGACGCCAGGCTCCTGGCTCTACTGTTCTACCAGCTGCTTCATGAAAAGAGGACCGGATTTGGAGTTAGAGAACCTGGGCTCAAACCCTAGTTCTGCCCCCATGGCAAGCCAAGCTTTGAGGACTCTGGTCCTCATAGCTCAAAGAAATAAGGGATGAAATCATTCATCGGAAGTTCAGGATTTGAAGGAGATGATCTCTGAGGTTCCATCTGTTAAGGATCATGCCTAAGTGTAAAGGGGTAAGTTGGTTCTCCAAAAGCCCCCACAGCTGTGAATCATAACACTTGAAGGAATTGCAAATCAGCCTTTACTGATACAGATGCTATTTGTGGATCGGAAATGAAATAAATTGGAGGCAAGAGAAAAGAAGAGAAAAGTCAGAGAATGCACCTGCCTCCCAGTCTCCTTGTATCATCATCACCTTCCTCTCACATTAGGGGATCCATTCTGCTGCTCTGAATTGGACCCCCAGCAGCCACTAGCAGGTGGCTCCTGTAACACTATCCAGTTCTGAGTCTCTGGGCCCTTTCCCTTTAAAGCCCCTGCTGCTATTGCTGCCGTGTAGATTCCAAGAGCAAGGGCCCCTTCGTGTGTGGCTGTGCCTTTCTTTCCAGCCTTGTGCTTTGTGATAAAGGACCAGAGCTCTCTAACTCAGAAACAGTGTGGATTATTTTGTGTGAAGGCATTGGGTGAGCTGGTGGCCTGGGGCATGGTATGAAGAATTTTAGTAGAGCTGGAACACATCTTGGGTGCATCTGGGTCAAAAGTTGTATCCTAGAAAGGGAAGTGATTTGCCTATAGGCACACAGCTAGGTGATGGCAGGCTGAAATTAGACTCCTTGTCTTGTGTGGTACCAATCCTACCATGGCACCCAATTATTATTTGGCAAGAGAGACCAGGAGGTGTAGGACCAGGTCTGCACTCTTACCTGGTATCCAGTTCCTTGGGGAACGAATGGAGAAGTCTTTCAATCCCAATTCCAGCACCAGAGTCAAATTCAACTGAAGGGAGTGAGAGATTAGATAAAACCCTTCTGGGTATGGTTGAGGTGCATTGGAGGCAAAGTTTGAGAACTAGGAGACCAAGATGTTCCCATGGGGGTAGAAGGGATTATGAGCCCTGTACCAAACTTACTGCGGAGGAGAAAAAGTTTTAGCATTCTATATGGCCATCAAGAAGCAAGATGGGGCAGAGTAACCTGGAAAGGAGAGGGAATTACCCAGTGATCCTGGGAGAGAGCGCATCTGAATGTGGAATTGGGGCTTGAGGAGTACCCCTCCAACTCTGTCCCATCTCCTGTCTCAGGGTAAGAGGGAGGGAACAGCCAGCCTTGAAGATGTATCGTCAAGGGAAGGCAGGTTTCTGTGAACAGCAGAAAAGGTCTAGGAATAAAAATAATTTTTTCAAGCAACAAAGGAGAATTTCATAGAATGGACTGGGCTCCAACTCTGTAGGACCCTAGGTGAACCTCAGTTTCCTCATCTGTAAAATGAACTGACAAGCAATTGGGATGGGGAACCAGACTGGAATTGATTCCCTCCTAGATCAGTCTTCAGAGAAGGCCGGGGGAAGGAGGCCATGGAGCAGGAATAGCAGCCGCTCCCATTTATATAATTGAGTCCTTTCCTTACGAATTCCCTGGTGAGCTAAGTAAAGCAAGCAGCACTGTGCTAGTTTCAAAGCTGAGAATGCTTAGTTTAGAGATGAGATGACTTACCCAGGATGACAGATCCAACGGAATCTGAACCCAGGTGCCTGAATTTCAGGCAACAAGCATTTATTAAGTGCTTACTATGTGCCAGGCATTGTGCTAAGCATCTGGATACAAAGAGACAAAACACAATTCCTGCCTTCAAGGAACTCACCATTTTTTTCTACTCCTCAGCAAAGTAGGAAGCCACTACCAAAGAAAGGGCTGCCTGCAAGATGGTGGGAAGATACTAAGGAGGGGAAGAAGGAAAAGACCTAAGAAGGCTGTCCTTGCTCTAGTGCCCAACCTCTCCCAACTCTGACTTTTTTTTTTTTAATCACCCAGAGGTCCTGAGCCTGGCTCCTGGTTTTGCTGCATTCTGCTTCACAGGGAAGAGGAGGGTGCCAGAAGAAAGGAAGGAAGAATGCTCTTGGGTGGCAGGGCTGGAGGCCATATCGATATCTTTCAAGCCTCTTCAATCCTCTTATTATCCCCAGTTCTCTCAATAAACATATACCCTGTTTATAATGTCATTTTACAGATGAACTTACTATCCAAGTAGGGAGATGATCAAGAACACACAAGTTAGCACCTAATTGTGCTCCATTTGGGATGTGTGTATGTATGTGTGTGTTTATTATTTCTAGGAGAGAGAAACATAATACATAGAGAGCTAACTTTAGAGCCAGGAAGACTTGAGTTCAAATCCTGTCACATAGCTTTTTAAAAATTATTAAAGCTTTTTATTTTCAAAACATATGCACAGATAATTTTTCAACATTGATCCTTGCATAACCTTGTGTTTCAAATTTCCCCTCCTTTCCCTAACCCCTCCCTTAGATGGCAAGTAATCCAATATATGTTATACATGTTAAAACATACATTAGCTCTAATATATGTAAACATATTTGTACAATTATCTTGCTACACAAAATCAGGTCAAAAAGGAAAGAAAATGAAAAGAAAACAAAATGCAAATGAATAACAACAAAAAGAGAGTATTATGTTGTGATCCGCTCAGTTCCCATAGTTCTTTCTCTGGGTGGAGATGGTTCTGTTCATCACAAGATCATTGGAACTGGCATCAATCATCTCATTGTGGGAAGGAGTCATGTTCATCAGAATTAATCATCCTATAATCTTGTTGCTGTGTACAATGATCTCCTGGTTCTTCTCAGTTCTCTCAGCATCAGTTCCTGTAAGTCTCTCCAGGCCTTTCTGAAATCATCCTGCTGGGCACTTCTTACAGAACAATAATCTTCCATAACGTTCATATACCACAGTTTACTCAGCCATTCTCCAATTGATGGGCATCCACTCAGTTTCCAGTTTCTTCCCACTACAAAGACAGCTGCCACAAACATACAGGTCCCTTCCCCTCCTTTAAGATTGCTTTGAGATATAAGCCCAGTAGAAACACTGCTGGGTCAAAGGGTATGCACAATTTCACTCACATATCTTGACTGTATGAATGAAGTCACTCAATCTCCAGGGCTACAGGCAACTCTCTAAGATGATGAGCTGCAGATCAGTTGGTCTTCTTCATTGGTTTCTGTGCCAATTTCATTGTAGATTTGGACTCCAAAAAGATGGAACAGAATTTTAAAACTGGATTGGACTGAAAAATCTTCATGGAGGAGATTGGACTTAAGTTGCACCATTAAGAAGGGACATAGAACATCTCAAAATGATCTCTCTGGTCACTAGATGCATAATCAACTCATCTTCATTCTGATCAGATATTTCTTTGATGAGCTTCTTTACACCATTTCTCTTTTGGAGTTCTTAATTTATATGCTACAGGAAGAATTTAATAATGTTTGTTTAATTGACTTAGTAGAACAAGTATTTCCAAGCAAGGAGTTAGAAAGAAGATGAGGATCAAGCAGATAACCTATTTTAAAGAGGAATTAACTCCCTTTCCATTGCCCACGCTCTATTTTAATTGAAGGGAAGGGGGGATCCTTTCTCTGCACAGGACTTCCTGGCCAACAAGATATCTCTTCCCTTCTCCAAACTACTTCAAGGCTTCAGGGATATTCAAAATATCTCCTCTTCCAATAATCTGGGGATCTCTAAATCAAGAGATAATCATTCTCCAGAAGAATTTAGGGAAATTTTTTTTTTTTATTAAAGTGATACATTTTGGTCAGGGAATTGGCAGGAGGAAGCAAGGAAAAGGGGAAATTTTAAAGAAAATAGACTTAAATTAAACCTCACCTCTGTTTACATTATCTGGTCTGAGGTTATATACATACCGACAATATAATGTTGTGTAAATGTGATAATCTCTTTATTATTAATGCCAATTATTCTGAATGGTATGGGTAATAATTATTATACTAATCTACTGTAGGGATAGAGATCCCCTAGAGATGCTCAGAATACTACAGTATTTTGCATATGGAAGGTACTTTATAATTAATAAATGTTAGTCAACAAAGAGAAATTCCATTCAAAATAACTGTTGATAGCATAAAATAAATGTTAGTCAAATTGAATTAGTAACAATCAACTTATCTGAGCCTCAGGCATCACGATGATAACTCCTATTCTCCAGTAGGTGGTGCTAATTAATCATCTTCTAGAGACTCTCCCAATGAAATGAAAAAAAATTGGTTCATTGAGTTGATTCAATGAAGATTTGTTTCAATGAATGCTTACTATGTTTCTTATGAGAGGTGGCAACACAAAAATTAAAATTCACTCCCTTCAAGGAGTTTCCAATTTAGGTTCGTATAAATAACCAGCATATAACTTAGAATACTATTGAAAGGCACTGAAGGGAAGAATTTTTAAATTTTTATTTATTGTTTTGATTTATTACTTTCTTTTGTTTTTATTTTCAATTATCTTGTTTTTATTATCTAGACAAATATCAACACAAACATTTCCATTTACAAAAAGAATTATATATCAAATTATGAATCTCTTAATATTATTGCTATTATTTTCTTTAAGTATATGTTAAGCATATATATTAAATTTAACATAACATAGTATGCTTGTCTCTGTCCTTCACTAAATTTACTTTTCTCTTCTGTGTGTTTCATTGAGGCTTTTTAATTTTCTTTTCTCTCCCTCCTTTCTTCCTTCTCTCTCCTTCCCTCCCTCTCTCCTTCCCTCCCTCCCTCCCTCTTTTCCTCCTTTCTCCCTTCCTTCCTTCCTCCCTCCCTTTCTTTCTCCCTTCTTCTCTCCCTCTCTCCCCCCTCCTTCTCTTCCTCTCTTCTTCCCTCCCTTCCTCCCTTCTTTTCTCCCTCCCTCCCTCCCTTTCTCCCTTCCTTCTTTCTTTCTTCTTCCCTTCCTTTAACTCCTACAACTCCCAGCACAGTTCCTGGCACGGTGTGTGTGTGTGTGTGTGTGTGTATTGGGGGGCAGTCATTATTTTGGATATTAGTTTGGATTTAATATTTATAGTTTGACTACTTAATTATATATGTTCTACTGATCTCCAAGAATTTCATTTGTAGATGTCTAATTTCTAGAGATTATAAAGTCCCTCAAGATCTGAAAACCAGCATGTTTCCTTTGTATGAATTCCCCCAAATGCCTAGCACTTAGCAAGCAGTTAATGAGCAGCCTCTTGCCCTACTTCCCTCCATGAGTCTTCGTGTTGAGATAGAGTAGTTAATAAATCATATAGGGAGGTTCGAGGCAGATTATGGCAGGCCTTGAACACCATACAGAAGAATTTAGATTTGATTTCAGATCCATCCTCGTTATTAGGCTATGAAAGTGTTGGGAAAGGGACAACTTAAGAGTACTCAGTAACACTAACTCTTAACAGGAGTTAACTTGATCCTCAGCTGTGAATTTAGATCAGACTCTGGGACTAACTCAACATTTATTCAGAGATATTGCCCAATTGCCCAATCAATTGATCCAAGACACTGTCCTAAGCTCCAAGGATACAAATATGATAAATAAAATGGTTTCCTTAAAGCAAGGAGTTTAGGCAACTGGGCATTCTTAAACTTTCTGTTCTTGCTTTGACCCTGGTATACTAGCTTCATGTCCTGGGTTCTTGTCTTGTTCTTCATGTCCAAGTATTCAGCTGTCCTTACAGTTGTAGCCGTGGAATCCTGTCTCATTCCCCACAGAAGCCCAACTTGTTAGCCTGGGAGATGGGCTCTATCTCGCTCCGATCAGTCTTGCCCTTAGTCCCCATGTTTGGATTCCTGTTCTCGGCTGCCAGAAACTCTGATCTCAGTAACTCGCTTCCAGGAGGCTTAAATTCCACAAACTTAATGACACCCTAAGTTTGCTACCGTGTTCCACGCTGTTTGACTTGGGCAAATTTCTTGTCTTTGATCGCTTGGGACCTTTCCAGGCTGCCTGCCATAACCTGGCACATCGTTCTAATCTCTGGATCCGAGTCACCCCCTAGCTGGCTTGACCAGCTGCCAAAAGGAGCCTGACGAGCTCAACAAATATTCACTAAATTGAATTCAGTTAAGGGAAAATGGTATTGATTATAGGGAGGAGTTAAGAAAGGTTTCAAAAAAGCTTGACTTGGGCTTTGAAAGGGACTTATAATTAGGAGGTTGATGTGGGCAGCATGAAGAAAGAGACAAAGTATATCATAGTGGGAGAGTAGTAAAGCAGAGGGACTTCAATGGAATGGAATTTGAGATAGACTAGATTATAAATTGTATGGGGAGGTTGGAGACAGATCATGGACGGCCTTGAATACCGTACAGAAGAATTTGGATTTGATTCAGATACACCCTCGTTATTAGGCTATGAAAGTGTTGGGAAAGGGACAACATAAGAGCACTCACTAACACTGAGGCAGTGTATGGTCAGTGTGGATGTGTGCCAACTTTCAATGGTGAGATTTGACATAGTAGTTCCTAGTCTTTTGGAAATTGTTACATCATTTCCTCTGCCCCTTTCCCAGTGTTGAATGTAGCTTTTAAAAAAAATTTAAATCAATGAAAATGACCATTAAGATTCTTTGAGAATCAGGATTCTCCTTGAGAGAAATTAAAACACTCTGGGGATTAACTCAGGAACAAAATGTTCATGCATTTTCTAAAGTCTCCCTTCCCTAATGCAAAGAGCAAATGGGATTGAGGGGAAATGTCAACTTGTCAATTCAGGCAAATGAAGGGATCCTGTTGAACATCAAGAAATTATGACCATCACATTATAGCCCCCAAAAGGGGAGACCTACAGAAAACATTAACAAGATTATAGACTTACGAGGTTAAAGAGATCATAGAATCATCTATTCTAGGGTTTCTTTTCTGAATTCAAATTCTAACCCAGATACTTATTAGCTGGAAAAGTCACTAAACCCCACGTGCCTCAAAAAAAAATTATGGGAAGGGGTCCATGGGCTACCAAAGAGGGAAATTACACAAACAAGAGTAAGAACTTCCATTGGTCTTTTAATTGTATCATATACTTTTAATTATTTCATCAATAACTTGAAGAATTGATCAACTTCATAAAGAGTGAAATAACCTTAGTACTTACTGCCAAATTGCTCCATCAATTTAAATGTTTGTGTTTTTCTCTTCTAAACCAAATAGACCTGTGACATTTCCAAATCTATTGGCTTTCAAATGATTTTGACAATGAAAAATACTTGAAATTATCCACAGCAGGTTTAGTTTAGGGTAGAAAGTGACCTGTTAGAAAACAAAGACACTTTTCTTCTTTGTCAAAAAGTTAGTTAATGGGTCTAAGTTCTTTCGCTGTGACTTATTCTTTGCTGTCACTTTTTATTACACAGCACAGGATTGAGTCCATTTTTATTCCTAGTTTGAGAATTTATAGTAATCTTTTACAAGTGACAAAGATTATAAGGCTTTCCTGGACAGCCCCAGGCCATTGTCTTTAACTTTAGTTCACCTGGAAACAAGATCAATAGCATTCAAGGCCCATTGCCTCACTTTTGGAGAATTCACATTAATCACACTGATTTATCCTAAGTTCATGATGATCAATGTAATAATAAGACACAAAAGTGGCAAGGGAATAGATGTAGAACAACTAGTTTCCATTTATTTCCCTTCCAATAAGAATCCTGATCACTTGGGCTCCACGCAACTTGCTCTTCCATCAATTAAATTTATATTTGTGTATATACACACACGTGTATATATGTTTATACATGTGCAGTATGTGTAGATATGTGTATGTATATGTGTACATGTATTTTTATATGTGTATATACACACACATATCACGTTATCCAATTTAGTAGGCTTATTCAAGACTGTTAAATTCATTATTTTGTGTTCAGTATCTGTAAGCTTGAATAATGTCTCTGAAGAATGATTTGGTTTTAGCCCAATAAGACCAAAGGCCTAACTTGGAGCTCATAATGATGTTCATCATCTGTGTTGTGCAGCAGTGAATGCTCTGGCCATCAAAACCAATGTTTTTGGTGAGGAAAAAACTGTAATCAATATTTTTACTTGAAGTCCTGGAACTAGCCTAAGTAAGGCATGGAGCTGAGATTCTCTGTCAGACACATGCTCAGATATACTTTTCCGTGTTAGGAAGGCCTCCTGGAAAGAATGACCCACTGCAGCTCCTCAGCAAAAGATGGGGCACAGTTGGGACTCTGCTACTTGATGGATCTTTCTCAGTGACTTTTACGGCTAAAACTTTCAGCCTGAGCCAAGAAGTAATACAGAACAACCGTCTCATTTTTTGAAAGTGGCAAACTTTGCAAATGTGTGTGTGTGTATGGGAGGGATTTCATAACCACTTCCCAAAGTGTATGATAAAAAAAAATGTCTATCAATAAGCAATAAAAATGGAGGCTGCCTGGAGAGGAAAAACTCCCTCAAAAACTCCAGTCCAACCCAGTTCCAGCCAGGGAGCCAGGGTCTATGGTGACAGGCTTTGATTGTGGCAGTGGCAAGGCTGGCTGAAAACCTCTGGGCACCCTAGTGCCTGGGGGCTGGGAGCACAGTTTTTGCCAAGGGTACCCCCAAGGAGCCAGGGAGAAGTTGTCCTTACTGAGAACCTCTGGCCTGAGAGACGGAGCAAAGCTGGCCAGCAGAAGAAGGCTCCTCTGACCTTGCTACAGGTTAAAGGGGCACGGTGAGAGCACCTGGAGAGGCAGAGCACACTGAAAATTCAAGCCCTAAAGGGTGGTACCATAAGGCCTATAAAGAAGGTAATTGTGGGGATTACCAGAGGATAGAGTGTCCTGGGAATCCTTGGTGATTTTACATTTTCCATGAAATAAAGGCTATATTTTGATATACAATGTTACCCAATGTTAGACTGAAGGAGAACCAGGGCCATCTCACTCATTTCTGGGGAGAACAAGAGTTAGATTTTGAAACTTTTGAGAACAAACAGCAAAATATGATTTGTTGGGCAGGCGCCCAAGGTCAAACCTGGCTCAGGGAAACCTAGATTTAAAGCTTTGTAATGCTTGTAAAGCTCATATTGGGTGTCTAGGGGTTTCTCCACATAGATGACAAATTACAGAAAAAATTGTCTTCTTTGATAGCTTCCATTTACTCAGGGTTAGCACCCATTCAATAGGTGCTAAATACGTATTACTGAGTTGATCAATGGCCCTTGGTTTATCTGTCTGCTGTTACCATTAAGAACTATTCAGTTTATTTGTAAACTTTGATTTCAATTAATTAGATCTCTCTCCTGATTTTTCTATGCCACGGTGAAAATTTCTGTGTCTGATAGAATTTGTTTCTCAGAAGTTATGATTTCTAGCTACAGTTCTCACCCCCGCAGTGGCCTGTGGATACATTCCTTCTCTCAGAATCCTATTGATTCCTGAAGTGTAGTAGTCTGTTTCAAGAAAAAAAGTCAGAGAGATGAATGTATAATTTTGCCTAATAGTGCTGTCAATGTTAATAGGTTGAAAAATCTGTTAGGGGAAAGTGAAATATCTCTTCTTACTGAAGTAAAAAAAAAAAACCAAACTATGAAAATTCACATGAACATTAGTGCTAATCATTGCTCCTTCTCATTTTTATCACCTTTTAATAAGAATGGATTTTGTACAAAGGGAAATTTAACAGGTTGGGATCTTCTTACAGATAATAAACTTTGGGGACAAGCCTGAGTTGAACTGGGGTATCCAAAAAGGCAGATTGGAGATAGAAAGGGCAGGAATATAGAAAAAAGTCTTATGCAATTAATTTAATCAATTTTCTAGATACGCTGTCAAAACCAGGATATGGGACATCAGGACTTAATATGTGTTACATACCGTACATGAACACACTTTCTAGCTTCCTCTGCAGTCTAGAAGGTAAACAAATTCAATTCAATAAACATTTACCAATCACTTACGTCCACAGCCCTGTGCTAGTCACTGAAAGAGATATCAAGTTTGGAGAAGATATAGATCCTGTCCTTATAGTTGAGGAGGATAATTAACCAAGCATACACATAATAATAACACAAAATATTAATGGTGAGTACATTAAAGAATTATAAAACAAGTTGCCATGGGTCAAAAAAAGATCACGAATGTTATATTAGCACAGTAAAAGGCTCTGGGATAATTTACTACAGCCAGGCTACATAAAGCAGAGGCATAAATGGCAAAGTTCAAGAGACTTATTATGAGGCCAAATCTACAGATACAGCTCAAAACAATTAGAAAAGTGAGGAGAGGATTTGTGGATAGCAAGGTTATGAGTATAACTTAGGGGTAAGATCAGCAAAGTAAACAACATTCAGAAGTTTAGCTTATTTATAGTGGCTATTGATTTTAGTTAGGAAGGCTGAGAAAGCATCAATAATTCCATTGAAACCTGGTAACTTTTTAGATAAAACATTTTCTATCATGCAGGTAGTAGAGGGTATCGGCTAGCATTCAAGCTAGAACCAAAGTGAGCCATGATCAGGAGAGGGATAATCCACAAAGGAAGACCAGAGGGTGCTGAAAGAAATGCCCCTTTTCCATTGTTTTGTAGGTCTGTCTATTTAGCTAGAACTCAAGGAGCCCCTTTCTTCTACGTGGTGCTTTGGTTATATTTCATGCTCTTCCCAAGGATATGTCTGAAATAAATAAGTAAATGTGCATTTCTATTCAATTAGACTTATTAAAATAATTCTGTGTGACGATAGTGAAGGAAAAAATATGAGGGAAAATTGTACAACTAATTAACATGTTTCTCAAAAAGATAATATAATAACTGAACAACAGAACCTTGACATGCAGCTTGGACAGGCAGCTCATCTGAGTATAATTTATCTTTGGAAAATGGTACAAATGAATGAGTTTGCCTAGAATTAAGTGGGAGGAAGAAGACTAAAAGCCTTTTTTCTCTTTATCATCAGAACATCAACATGGTGATGTCATATAGCTTTTTGAGTCCTGGAACATTATGTTCTCAGAACTCAAATGATAAAGAAGCCAAACCTCTTTCTCCTGGGATCAGAACTAAGAATCACAAGAATCCTTGTCAAAGAGTAAATGATCACATTTTATTAAAAGCAGACATTTCAAATTCAATAATATGGAGAAAAAATTAGTTCCTATGTGCTGGCTCCCACAAAGAAACAAGGCCATTTTATTAAAAAAAAAAAAGACTTTAAAGGAAAAAACAAGGGGATAGGGATGCTTTTGGAGTTTTGAAACTTAACATTCCTAATATTCAAGAATTTCTGTTATGAAATCTCCTTTGAGCCAATTTCAAATTTCTTATAGATGGGTGAAAACTTACCTTTTCTAAATGAAATCAAAGATTTATAATTAGTGTTTCTCTAACCACTTTTCTGTAAATATTTTTTCATCATTCATTTAAGATTTTTCCTTCTTGGATATTTTGTCTAGTACATGAATCCTGGAACAATAAGCATTACATGCAATCGACACATGCTATGTTCACGTATTTTTTCTGTTTTTTTTTCTCCCATGGTTTTTCCCTTTTGCTCTGATTTTTCTCTCCCACCATAATTCATAAAGCAATATGTATTAAAAATAAATAAATTTACTAGAAAAAAGCATTACATATTCAAAATGGTAATATTTTACCATCTCCTGCTTATTCCATAAAAGGAACAGTTTGATTCTTATAGATATTGCTTGTGGCATCTTGACAATTCAAAGCTGTCTTTTCTTCTCAATATTTTCTCAATAATTTTTTTTCTGTAAAGCAGACAAGTTTAATTTTTAAAGCAACTAATGACCAAGGATTCTTGGTCTCACTGAACCATCTGCTACCTACTTCATTTAAGTATTCAGAACAGTTATGTGAATGCCCTTGAACACAGCAGACATATAACATGATCAGAAGCAAAATTTTAAGTGAGAGCAAGAAACATTTAGTAGGGAACACGGGTTTCCACAAATGAAATATCTGTAAATTAGGAAGAAACAGAAAACAATCTTTTAAATTTAAGAATGTTTTACAGATTCATGAGGTGTCCGGCCAGACTTATATGTCTGAAAACATATCACAAGAATAGCCCTGCATGTCTCATGAGGGATATAAATTAAAGAGATCAGGACACTACAGCAGTATAATCCCAGGGCTGTCTATCACTGGGGTGTGCTCATCTTAATCTTAAAGTTCTGATTATTAGTTTAATGTAAATTTAGATGTGGAAGGAATCTTAAAGGTTTAGTCCAATACTCTTCTGAGGCACAGGGAGATTATATGATTAGTCCATGATCACACAGAGAGGAGAACTAGGATCCAGTCCTCTGACCCCAAATTGAGTGATTTCCACTGTTCCTTCCTCCCACTATTTAGCTGATACAGTCTGTAAAAGTTTACAAAGCTTTCAGACTGATGACTGCATGAAGAGTTAACAGAGAGGACTGGTCAGGGGCCAATTCACTGGATCTCAGTGGGGTTACAGCAGGGGTGCTGACCTTCCAGTCTGGCCTGCATAAGACATGTGCATAACCAACTGCAGGCAACAGTGAGTGAAAGCGGTACAATAACCATCCACCGCTGGCTCTAGAAGATGGTCAGTTTGCATGGCCCAGGAATGATGTTCTAAATATCCAGATGACGCTGGGCAGAAACAAGGTCCCCCACTCCTGGTTTATAGGAGCACTGAGTCACTATTGCTCCCTGACCGCAGGCAAAGGGAAGTGATCCAGAAGACCACCTGGCAATCGCTGGGGGATCTCAGGAGAAAGCTTGACCATGAATGGATTAGAGAGATACCAGTGGGCAGATGGACGAATAGACATTATATTATTGAAACATTAATTTACCTAGCACATGAGCAGTGATTCAGGGGAAAGATTTTTATAGTAAGTGGAACTATTAGAATCCTGAGTTTTACTACCTGTAAACCTGTAAACACAACATCTACTTGGGCCTCATTGGGGAAAACGAAGGTTGAAGGTTATGTCAATCACTCAATTGGTCAACAAACATTTATTCAATATTTTCCACAATAAATGTAGTTAAGAGTTTGAGTACAAAATTAAAAAAAGGCAAAAACAGTCTCTGTCCCCAAGGAGCTCACACTCCAGATGGGGGAGTAACATGTAAGTAAATATTATACCCACAAGAGAAGGTAATCTTGGAGAAGGTGCCAGCGGCCGGGGAGACTGGCAAAACCTTCTGTGGAAGGAGGCATTTGAGCTAAGGAAACCAGACATGAAGAGGCTGAGTCTGGCCAGCACTAGGTGAGCATAAGGTAAGTCTTCCGGAAACAGGAGAGGGTAGAGGGGGACACTGGATATGGGGCGGAGTCTGGGGGTGTGGTCGGGGGATACCAGTGGGAGGGCACTGGTCATAGGGCCAAGTGGGGAGCACTGGTCATAGGTCAAGTGGGGGAGCACTGGTCATAGGGCCAAGTGGGGGGCAATGGTCATAGGGCCAAGTGTGGGGGGAGCACTGGTCATAGGGCCAAGTGTGGGGAGCACTGGTCATAGGGCCAAGTGTGGGGAGCACCGGTCATAGGGCCAAGTGTGGGGGCACTGGTCATAGGGCCAAGTGTGGGGGCACTGGTCATAGGGCCAAGTGGGGGGCAATGGTCATAGGTCAAGTGGGGGGAGCACTGGTCATAGGGCCAAGTGTGGGGCAATGGTCATAGGTCAAGTGGGGGGAGCACTGGTCATAGGGCCAAGTGTGGGGGGAGCACTGGTCATAGGGCCACGTGGGGAGCACTGGATCCGAGACAGCAGCGCAGGCTACTCAGCTCCGCTGGGCGGGGCTCCGGGTGTTTCCTGCTCCTTCCGAGGCACAAAACCCATTGAGGCCGGGGGAAGGGGAGGGAGCCATGAGACTTTTCACTACCTACCAGGAGGCCCTCTGTCCCGGAGGGGAGGAGGATCCCCGGGAAATCCCGGAGCGGTCCCAGAAGTCCCCTTTCCCCACTTTAGCCTCGGCCTCCGTCTCAGCAAGGACTCCATCCTTTCCTTTCTAGCCACCAATGTTCGGCCGCCCCGCCAAACAAACGGCCAATGAGGAAGGAGGAGGCGGGGCTAAGTCGAAGAACGTTCCTCCTTCGAAGAACCTCATTTGGTTCACTTGGTGCCTCTGCTCCACTTCGTTTGAGTTCCCTTCCCGTCAAATAAAGCCGCACGAGCCTGTGCGATTCTCCCTTTGCGCTAGAGCAGAAGGCCTGGGGGCCGGACGGGCCTCCCCACTGCGCGCAGTCCCAGGCCAGGCTCCTGGGGGGTCGGCTCCTTCTGCCTCTGACCCTTCATAGCTGCGGGACCCTTGGCCAGGCCTTTACGCGCTCTGAGCCTCAGTGTTCACATTTGTAAAAGGTGGTCCCTGCCTCGGAGCCCCGAGGCCCGGGCCCTCTACCATCAGCTACCCCACCCCAAACCATCCCACCCCCGGGAATCGAGGTTGCCCCTGAAGGCACCGGAGGGCCAAGGGGCAGCTCCTCCTACGGCTTGCACTTCGCTGTAGGAGGGAGTGGTCAGGTCCTGGGCACTATTCCCGCCATCTAGTGGGCGTCAGCCCCCCTCCTCCTCCTCCTCCCCCGCCCCCCCCCTTTCCCCCGAGAAAGGCAGCGAACAGCCCACTGCGGACCTGGCACGTCTTCCAGGGATGGTTCTCCTAAAGGAGGACAGGAACAGCAGGGACTGGACGCCCAAACAACCAAATTAATGATTTGAATGCACCTTTCATGCTATTTGCTCAATTCATTTTGTGAACCTTGCTCAAATGAGAAAAATTTGGTTTTATCACAGCTAATCCCTTTCTGATAGTTTGCTGTGAGAAAGCCAAAAATGGCATCTTAATCAGATTTATAATTTACTTTTACAGTCTACAGCAATAGAATGCATGCATTTAAGACCAACATATAGCCATTCATTATAATAAAAGTTTAACTTTCCTTCTTATGAAATTTCTTTGCTTTACTTCTCCTTTGTAGAAAGCAACACATTTCACCTACTTCTCAGTTCCCTCATCTGTAAAATGAGATTGGACTTGATGGCTTATAAGGTTCTTTTCAGCGCTAAATCTATGATCCGAGGAAAAGTGCATTACTAAAAACACAGAGTGCCCCTTATTTATATAAGTTAATAATCAAGTATAAGTTGGCATTTCGAAAGGAAAGCCATGACCTATTATTCTCCATTCAATTTTTTGTATTCACAAAGTAATGGTTATACACTGAATTCCCTGCTTTATTATAAATGCAACCTACTTATGAGGTACACAGTGCCTCCTTCTAAAAGGACATAAAGTGCTTATAATGCTGTTTAATGTGCTGGCCCAAACATTCAGTCCAAGGAGCATTTACAAAGTATCTTGTGTCAAGCTTGGTGCTAGGCAAAAATGAACCCTGCCCTTGAGGAGTTTTACATTTTAGAGTAGGAAAAGATAAATATGAAACACAAGTAAAGCAAAAACAAAACAATTTGGGGGAGTGGAAGAGACTGCCAATAACTGGAGAATAACAAAGTCATTTCCCACACAGATAAGCACAGTCCAGCTCCCTCCCTGATTCCGGCTGTGACTTTCTCTTCCTTTTAAACAATAGCTTTAGTGCTGAGAACTTGATAGCTGAAGCTTGAGGAATGGTTAACTTAGAAATATTAAAAAATGGATTTTGTATAACTTTATTGAGCCTAGACTATTAAATCTATGCAAAAAAGAACCAGATCTTATTATCATAGGTACAAGGGTAAAAGCTACCTATTTTTGCATCTTTTTGCTATAATATTGGTGGAACAATTATTGGTGGAACAAATGGAATATAAATGGGGGAAGAATGAAAAAACTGGAGGAGAAACCACTTTTCTCTCATAATTTCTTTGGATGGGAAACCCCAAAAAAGTACTCAGGAATATTTTTGAATATTTTTCCAGTTAGGTTTTTGCTCAGCGGGTCTTTGTACCTGAAAGGCTCTAGTGTCTTTAGCTTGACCTCTGCATCCTTCTGTGCTTTGTGAGCTCAGGGTTGGCCATTACAAAGGAGGAAGGTGAACCTATCTCCTTGAAGAGACTTATCTATTTTTTTCTTTATGTCCTCAGAGTCTAGCACAATTCCTGTCCTGCATGTAGAACTGAACCGAATTGGTTGTCATCACCTTTGGGCAGACCATCTAAGTTCTTACAACACTGCTTCTATTCAGTCTCCAGCTCTAGAACTTGCCTGCTCTGGACTCTGGATGAGGGCTTCTTAAACTTTTCCCATGAGTGACTCTTTTGACCTGAGAAATTTTTATGTGATCCCAGGAATACAGGTATATAAAACAAGTATATAAATCAAATATTTACTGATAACAAATCATAATCTCATGACCCCCCACATTCAGTTATGTGACCTCTTCCCCCCTACTGTTTAAGAAGCTTTGCTCTAAACCACAGGCTAGATATATCACCTTGGAACTAATCGCCTCCAATACCTGGAACATCCATAACTCAGGATCTTTGTTTTCAGCTCATGACCCTTGCAGGGGTGGGGGAAGAAACAAACTTCCATTAATTTCACCCACTTGTCTGCTCAATAATAATGATATGATATTTAATAATAATATAATAGTAATAATAAAATGTTTTCTTTCACTCCAAAGCCTGCCCATTGTAAGTAAATTCTTTTCAGAACTTCCCATTAGACTTACTTTATCCCATTCAAAATGAAAATGGGACTCTAAAAGTCCTTTCTTCACTGTAGTCAACGGATAATCTGGGAGACAGGAGTAGGTAGGTCGGGAGTGGAATCCACATAGCTGCTATTTAAGCTCTAAGTGTTATGTGCTTAGATTAGAACAACTCAGGGACTGATGCTGGCTCCGAAGGGAAGAGGTGGAAGGTAACGAACTGGGGGGACTGAGTGGGAGAGTGTTAGGGAACAAGGATAGGTATAGGGATCTATAGGAGATAAAGCCCACTGGCTACCTATTTCTGGGGCTCCCAGGATGATTACACATCCCTTTGGATTAAGCAATTACTCCTTTAAGATCAAGCCTTGATTCCCTACTTTATTTTTTTAAATTAATTCTCTTGAAATTCTTGACCTTCTGTTATTCCAGATGAACTTTATTATTTTTTCTAGCTCCATAATTTCTTGGGAGTTTAATTGGTATGGCACTAAGTAGATTAATTTAGTGTTGTCATTTCATTGTTAGTATTGTTTATTTATTGCTATTAATATTGTCATTGAGCATATTAGCTCAGTTTATTCACGAGCACTTGCTATTTTTCCAACTGGTTAAATCTGACTTTATTTGTGTGAAAAGTATTTTGTAATTGTGTTCATATAGCTGAGCCCTACTTTAGAGACCACCGCTCTAGCTTGTCAAAACCTTATTGAATTCTTGTCATATTGACATCGATAAAAGATGGATAAGGCAGGATAAATGGAGTCTAATCTGGTGAAGATGCTCCAGGGATGCTGCCTAATTACTTCGGGGCATCCGGACAAATCTTTTTTTTTTTTTTTTAACAACCCACCTGCTTCTATTTCCACTGCTCTCTCCACCCTGTTGCGTATGGTTGGGTTTTCTCTTCCCCTTGGTCCCTTCATAATAGAACAAAGTTTTGCTGCTTCTACTTTGGTTTTTTTCTGAAGTGAGCAAACGGATTTTTGGCAAAGGGTTTCAGTGGCGGATGGATGGAGCCTCAGCCCTCTTATTCTCCTCTCCGCCTTTTTCTTTTTTTTTTCACTTAAGACTCCATAGGGACAGTTGTAAAAAAAGAATCATGATACTGATTATATCTTGCAGCACCACGGGGCCTCGGGGCATATGCGTGATTCATCTACATTTCAGGGAAAAACTAGTGTCCGGTTCTTTGGAATTTCGTACAGCCCGTGGCGTCTCCCGGATCGCGGTCCCGCCTTTATCCCCGCGAGAGCTGGGATGGTCCGGGGCCCCGGGCCCCGCTCTAGACTTGGGAAGAGCTGGGTTCAGATGCCGCCCTGGGCACTTACCGGCTCGTTGTTATACGGAATAACGGCCCCGCCCTGACAGGACTGCTGTGAGGGTCAGGGGGTGATGGCGATACAAGATCTCCGGGGGCTACGCGCGGTGCTTCAGAAAAAGAAACCTCACCTAGAGGCAGAGCCCGGCTCCCGCCTCTGACCGCTCCTACCCGGGCCTGGGATGGGTCAGTCACCCTCCTGGGTGGGCATTTAAATGAGGCGAACTCAATGACCTCTGAGTCTTCCGACTCAGTCTGTGAACCCTGACCCCCTGACCAGAGAACCAGGAAGGGCGCGAAGCCCCCTTCGCAGCGAGTCGGAGAAGACAGCCCGAGCTGCCGGACGTGCTGCATTTTCCTTGGCTTTTCCCCGGCCCTGGCCAACCCCTCTTCTTTTACCTGTCGCCCCTGGCTCCTCTTGACACCCCTTTCTTGCTAACTCCCGGCGGTGCCCCCCATCTCCCCCCCCCCGCCCGCCCGGGAAGGTTCCCGTGCAGGAATGCGGGCAGTGAGGGAAGGAGGGCGGGGCTCCTCCCATTTCACCTGATTTCCCGGGTCACTCACTTAAGGCAGCTGTAACATCCCCTTCCCCCTCCCCCGAGACCCGTGAGACTGTGGCAGGGACCTGGGACACATGGAATCCGAGCCCATTTTGCAGTGGAAGAAACAGGCCCACGGGGTGTTTATTGCCCTCTGTCATCCCATCAAGCTACAGCCCAAAAATAAAAAAGGAAATCAAACGGAGTCCGTATCCTGAGGGTCCTGCGCAGTTCTCAGCCCAGGTGAGAAGAGCTCGCACTCACACAGCGCTCCGAGAGGCTCAGACTTGCCCAGGGTCCCCCGAGCAGGCCGGGGGCCAGCACCCCTCCCGTCTCCCACCCGCCCCTTCTCTGCCCACACTCCTCATGGGCCTTAGTCTGTCTAGGGCCGCATCTCTGTCCTCACCATCGGAACTGCGGTTTGGGGGCCGGCCCTGGGGCATGCCGTTCTTTCTGCCCGAGGACGCTGGCCCCCGGTTCCTGTACCCGGGCGGAGCTGCTCCTGCACGCGGGGCGGCCCCAACCAGCCGTGGCCCGGGCGGACAGAGGGTGCTGGCGGGGCCCCCCGGGGGCTTCTCCTTCTTCCTGGCGTGCCTCTGCTGGTGCCTGATGGAGCTCCTCTTCAGCACGAAGCTGTGGCCGCACTGAGCACAATGGCAGGGCCTCTCGCCGGTGTGCAGCCGCTGGTGGTTCGGCAGGTACTCCTTGCGGCTGTAGCACTTCTCACACTGCGGACAGGGAAGGGGCGCTCCCCCGTGTGCAGCGTCCGGTGCCGCCGGAGCCACGAGGAACACACGAAGCTCTTGTCCCACTCGGGGCATTGGTGGGGCCGGGCTGGGGGGTGGCCCTGGGGGCGCTTTCCCAGCTCCGCACAGGCGTGCAGCCGGGCCCGGGGCAGGAGAGGTGCCCTGGCTCGGGGGTCCTTGGTCTGGGAGGGGCCAGGTAAAAACCTGTCCCCGGGGCTCCCAGGGCAGAGCTGCTCCGGGGCCAGGCTGCCCGCTGCTCCCCTGGGGCTCCCTGGGCTGGGAGAGAGCTTCCTGCCTGGGGCTCCTCTGAGGCTTCAGCAAGCTCTCTCTCCACTTCCTCCCTCAGCCCACGGATGTGGCTGCTCTGCGGCAGGGGAGGTGGCCAGCTGAGGCAGCCCGGGGCCTGGCTGCAATGCCTGCCCCAGGCCTGGGCCCCGGGGACCGGCTGTGGCTGGCCCTCATCTGGGGTGTCAGGGCCAGAGCCGCAATCTGGGGTGGGGAGAAGCTCTTCTGTGGCTGCTCTGGGCACTGGGTCAGGAAATTCTAGATTTTCCCTGACTTCCAGAGGATGCGGCTCCTTCACTGTACTCATGGCCCAATTAGCCCCTGCAACAGAAGATACACAGATGCCATTTATCTGCACTAGCAGGAGCACAGCCTTATCAGAGGCCATTCTTACACAAGCCTGGATGAGGTTTTTTTTTTTTTTTTTTTAATTTTTGTTTTTGTGTTATTTTTTACATCACCAGAAATTCTTCCAGTTTCCCATCTTCCCAAACTATTCCATAACAAGTACTTTTAAATTAAAAAAAGGAAAAAGATGAAGAAAAAATAATCAAAATAGGATCAACACAGAAAAAGGTTAAAAATATATTCAATGTACCCGAATTGTGGACCTCCCACCTTTGCCAAAGAAGCACCTTCCCAACCTAAGTGATTGTGTATGCTTATGTGATAGTTCCCCCAAAACAGCAGGATAGATGTAGTGGCTTATTAAGCATTGCAGATTGATTCATACCAGGTAACTGATCAGAAAAGATCACTCCATCCTTCATTTTATGCTGAAAACCTCATCAGAAAGCTAAGCACGTACCACAAAGGTGTAACCAGGCTCAGTTTGGACCTTTGCTTTTTTTTTTTTTGAATATATATATATATTCAAAACATATATATATATATATATATATATAATATATATATATATATATATAATATATATATATATATATATATATATATATTTTTTTTTTTTTGCAAAGTTCACCAAACTCCTTAAGCACCAACCACTGCCAGGCAGGGAAGATTCCGTGACTTCTTTTCGGGACGATTTTGATGTCTATGGATGCAAATAATCAACAGTCAGGAGCCCAAGAGTTGCTCAACTGAGTTCCAACCTATCAACAAGCATTGATTAAGTACCAGCCTTTAAGAAGCTTACCTTCTAACAGGAAACAAAAGAAGGTGGTATTCTAAAGCCAGAAGAGGTTGCCAGGAAGAGGCTAGCTTGTTCTCCCTGTTAAAAGTCGTAAAAGTAAGGGGTCTCTTCCCTCATCAGCTTATGGCACTTATTCACAGATTTTGCATCGATTATGTTTTATGCCTGAAAGCATCTTGTTTTCATGTGGTCCTTAAGACTTATTATCCACTGTAGTTCTTTATATTCTATAATCTGAATTCTTTTGGCAGTAACAGCCAAAAGGGTTTTCTTAAAGGCCAAGAATGTTTGTCACAAGCCACTTAGCCCCTGCCTCCATCCCCAAGGATCTTCTGTGGTTCCTGATCACCTCCACAGTTAAATATAAAATCCTACTTGGCACTTTGCTGCTTCTGCACTCTTCCTTCACTTTATTCCCTTCACATCCCAATGATCTAGCATTCTTGGTCTTCTGCTGCTCCTCAGACGTGACACCTCTCCTAGGGACCTTCTAAGAGGTGCCTTCCCTGCTTGGGACTCTTGAAGGAAGCTCTCCTCCTTCCCTTTCTCTAAGGCTGCCTTCTAAACTGAGATCAAATCCTACCTTTTGCAGGACTTTCCAGGTTCCTACCTCCTCCCCACTAACTTCGCATTCTCCAGGCCATAATTTTTCACATATGTGCCTAATTGTTTGCTGATTGTCTCCTCTATTCGAGGACGGTTCCTTGAGGCAGGGAGCAGCTTTAGCTTTTCTTAGTTTCCTTAGTGCTAAGCTCAGAGTATGATACATAGTAAGCACTTAAAAGTTTGCAATCAAACTTGTTCTATTCTCTATACTCCTTGCAATCAATTCATCTCCTTATGGGGCAGGCTGATTTAATGCAAAGCCTAAGGTTGCTTTCTGGACCTGGTTAGTCACCTTGTGGATTGGATAAACGCGCTATTAACCATTTCTCCCCTCCCCCATAGCTTCAGAAACATCTCAGAATGTTTCTTACTAACAAGGAGTCATCGGCATCCTCATTAGACACACATGAAGAGCAGCACATGTACATCCTGTAACCTCTACAAGTTCCTTTTACCCTCAGGATATTTTAATTGTGAAAATTGTCGCTGTTTTCAATACTTAAAAACTGGGAAAAATAAGTGTGTCCTTCCCCAAGCGTCTTTTAGAGGATGGTCAAGTCATACTGAGGGGACACTTGAGTAGCCAACCAGAAAAATACTCTTCCCAAGTTCCTCTGTCCTTGCCCCATGTGTAGCCAGCTGGAGAGAAAGAATAGCAGCCACCCACATTCGATAATACTTCAAAGTAGATCAAGACTTTCTTCACAACAACTCATTGAAGTAGGTAGTACCTGCATTATTACACCCAATTTACAGAAAAGGAAACTGGGTTCAATGTTTTGAACTGACTTGTCATAAAATGAAACCGCATCAGAGCTAAGATTCAAAAACTCTCAAAACTTGAGTCTGTAATAGGTCACTTGCTCTATGATGAATGCATTTAGTAAAGCTTTTTTTTTGGAAGTATTTATTAATTGCTTATTGTGTGGCAGGCACTGCTAAATGCTGAAGATGTAATAAAAATGGGAGAGTCCTTGATCTAGGAGCTCACACTGGGAGAGGGCATATATAGCAGTTACCCTGTAGGGAGGAAAGCATCTCCTGGGGTCCCCAGGGAAGAGATGAAAAATCAGCTCTCAAAAAACCAAGCGAGTGCTGGCTCTCATCCTGAGATGTCAGAGCACTGTTAACAGAAGCCATCCACAGGGTAGTCTTAGCAAGCCCAGCTTTCCCCTTCAGACCAAGAGAGGCTCAGATTGTGTTACTCACCTCTGTTGAGGTCTATAGCAGGGATGCTTTCCTCTATGTTGTTCTGATCCCTGGGCCCTTGATCTTCTTGCTTAGTGCATGGTTGTACAGTATTAGAAATTGGAGGTCCTGTCCCTGGGGAGGGAGATCATATTCCATGTTTCTGGCAGCTAGTGACCACTCCATTACAGATCTCTCAATGGAGAGCAGGAAATTGGAAAGAAAAAATCTGAAAGCTGGCTTAGCTGAGAAGATATTAGGGATTATTAAGGCAGCACATCAGTGATAAGGAACTCCTAAAGAGAATGGAAAAATCAGCCCCCAAACCTAGAGAATTCCAGTTCATTAAATGAAGCTTTGGCCTTGAAAGTTCAGTAAGACTCACCAAGGTCAAGGTTTTCTGCTATTTCTGTCTCTTCTGAATCCAAATGATTCTGGATATATGGTTCTTCTCCTTGTTCAATTCGGGTCAGAAATTCAGGTTTGGAAAGAGCATAGTCTGATGTAGGAAGAGAGAGGAGAGGCTCCATTACATTCTTGTCACAAGGCCATGTTGTCAAGGATACCGTCCAGCATGAAATGCCCGAGGAGTGGGCAGCACCCACGGCCCCTGTGGCCCACCGACTCTGCAGACAGCCCGACTGAGATGTCATCTCCAAAGGCTGGGGCTGCTGCTAAGTGCCACTACTTCCCCTCGCGAGGCGGGGCTCCTACAGCTCTGATTTTGTCATAGAGCCTGTGCCATTTGGAAGGTAATTTAGCTCTTTTTACTACTTGTGGTGTAAAGGAGCACCTAATTTTATTTAACTTTGGAAGATCTGCCATCTTGGTATGGCTACTTTGTTCACTAATGCAGCTGCAGCGCTTCTATTTCTCAGCAGATTCGGTATGTTGCTTTGGCCTAGAAACAATATTTAAGTGGTGACCAGTCTTCTGCAGAACAAGTGGGCAGCACAGGGGAGAGAAGGCAGGACTTAAAATCATGAAGAGCTGGGTTCAAATCCACCTCACTAGCTGTGTGGGTATGTCACTGAACTTGTACATGCCTCCAGTATCCCCAAAGGGGATAATAGTGCTTAAGTCATAAGGTTGTTGTGAGGATCAGATGCATTAAGATATGTAAAGTGCTTTGCAAACCTTAATTATAAATGCTATTATCATTATGATCCTCACCATTCTAGTGTAAGCCTGGATAAGTTGAGTTAAACTCAGTAGGTCATTTTTTGGACAAGTCTAGGCCTGGAAAGCTCCCAGCTGGGCAAAAAGGGCCTGCCAGATCAGTGTTCCCTCCCCTGGCTCTGCCCTGGAAGCTCAGGGGGCTCTAGAAGGAAGGTATTAATGTAGAACTGAGAGGTGAGGGGAAGGGGGAGTTCATCCAGATGACTTTTCAATTTTGAGAGGTCTCTTCTGGCTGCAGGTACCATTTCATTTTCCTGCCTCTACCTCTGGCTTTTTCTCCCCACCTCCACTCTCTTTCACTTAGAGAATGCCCAATTTCAGTTCTTAGCCCTTTTCCCTTTTCTCATTCAGCTCTCCAAAAATCCCATTTCCCCATACATCCGTTGATGAAGACCCCCTACCCCAATTCATTTCCCCAATGCTGTCCGTGGGACAGGAATGGGAAATGATGAGTTGTTGCATTGATTAGGGAGCTCCCTAGACAGAAGTTGTAGGACTGGCTGGGCCATATGTGGCATTCAAGTGGCAAACCATATTAAATGTAACTGGGAAAGTATAAGCAAAATAAAAGTAAAAATACAACAGAGACCCTAAGATCAAATAACCAGCATGTTTCAGAGTCAGAACATAAAGTTCTATCTTCCTGGCTTTGAGGCCCTCTCCCTAGCCATCACCCCACACTGCCTCTTTATTTATATTGTTGCATTTTGGAGATTCTCTGTTGCCTTCAGTGGTAAATTTCTATGACTTTTTTTTTGTGAATAACTTTATTTTTGACCAGTCAAAATGTAATAGACACCAAGCCCATGTAAAGTCCTGAATAAATTGTGTCAGACTTGGAGGCTCTTGGTTTAGTTCTCCCCATCCCCATCCCCACCTCTACCCCTACCAGTAGCTAGTCCAGTATTCTGTCAATCCCTAAACTCTTGACATGATTATCTGATGAAGGAATCGCTTCATTCAGTTTGTCCTGAACTTTCGAGATCTGCTTGCAACGCAAAATTTTCCATGGTCTCCCTGCCCACCAGGTCTGTGGCCACTCCTGTGTTAGAATTAACAAGGAGAACAGTCTTTCTTTTGTTGTGACTTGTGAAGTGACATGACTGCCTCTTATTAAACTATTGGTGACAAAATAGCATGATGTCACAAGATAAACCTGCCTGAAAAGGATATGTGAGATCACAGGCCAGTTGAATAAGTATAAAACATAAGGCAATCCAGCTAGGAAGAAACTAGACTCCTATCTGAATCCACAAAATGTTCTTAAGAAAATAAGTATAATTTAACTACTCAAATTTTAGTGATAACACTGCAAGTCTAAAGCCTAATCTAAAAGACAGTTTATGAAATCAAGCTTTTTAAATTAAGACAGACAAACTTTCAGAACTTAGTTTGGTTTCCCCAGTAGACCTCCTGTTGAGCTGCCTATGTGGACTAAGTGGATAGAAAAAACCTGCTCCATCTCCCCTGCCCAGATTGCAAATGGGAAGAGTCCCTGATCTAGGGTTCTAGATCTAGAAAGGGAAAGAAGGGAAAAGGAGCACCTGGCTCTAAGGTTCTCCTCCTCTCCTACATTTTGAATTCAATGTGATCTGAACTCTACCGTGGAAAAATCTGAGCTCCAAGAGTCTAGGATTTATTTCCATATTGCAGGAATGCCTGGCACTGGCTCCCATCCCAACCAATGCAGACTGGGATTCATCTATGAAGTGTGAGACATAAATCCCAAGAACTAGCCAGCCTGAGCTATATCAGTTTAAAAATATTGAGTCACACTAGGAATTGCTGGAGACAGTTCCAGGTCTTCCTGAAATTGGCACTCTACATCTAACCCCGACCATACTGTCTTTCCAATCTTCTAACAAAAAATTACAAAGAAAACCCATACCCAAGGAGACAAGCATCTCATAGTTGCCTGTCATCACGTGCTTGTAAAGCTCTGCCACTTGTCCAGGTTCCCCCACTCCTCTGAGAAATATACAGCCATGTCATCAAATGTCACAGGCACCTGAAACCAAATACCCCACACATTATCTCTGGAGAGATATATATCGTATCACCTCTGCCCTTTTCATGCTTTTCCTACCTCCTTCCACCTAAAATTCATACCTTCTACATCTTCTGTCCACCAGCTACTCTCTTTACTTAAGGAGTTCTTAACCTAGGGTTAATGGACCAGAGTCTGGATAGAATCAAGAGATCCATGAATTTGCTTTATCAATTATTTTGAGAATTATTTCATTGTAACTGACTTTCTTTGTTATCCTACATATTTTATTTTATGCATTTAAAAATATCAATTGGAGAAGGGGCCCATGATGCCAAAAAGATTAAAAAGCCTCCTCTACACTCACCTCTTCTGCCATGCCATTCTATCTGGATCTAATCACATTCTCTTCAGAGTCTCCTTATTGTTCAGTTAAGATTGTTAATAACCAGTAGCTCTCTTATCATTTTGTATTATGTCATTGTCAAGAACATACAGCCTTTTCCATTAAAATCTAAGTTCCTCAAGGATAGAAACTATACTCCCTAAATTCATTTGTTCAATGAACATTCATTAAGCACTAGTGCTTGGTGATAAGTGCTCTACCTTCTGGGTATCCCTTTTTAATCTGATCTAGAGCAACAGTGCTCAATGTGGTTTCCTCCTGCTCCCTGGGCTATTCTAACCAGTGATTTTATTAAGTAATAAAATTGTTACATCTCCTGTCAAGAAACACTCTTTTGAAAATACGTATCTGCATCACTTATTTCTTCTAAAAGTTTGTTATCTATTCTCCAAATCCCTAATAAGGAAAATGTGAATTTAAAAAGCTCTGAAAGTTCACCTCACACCTACCAAATTAGCAGAGAGACTAATAAGGAGGTGGAAATCACCAATACTAGAGGGTCTCTGGGAAAGTGAAACACCAATACATTATTGGAGGAGTTCTGAATTGACCCAGCCATTCTGGAATACAATGTGTAATTACATGAAAGAAGTTACTAAACTCTTTCTATCCTTTAAAAAAAGTTATTGCTTTATTTCTTTTTTTTTTTTTTTTTTGGTTATACATGTACATTCATTTAAAAACAAAAACATTTCTTCATGAATCATGTTGGGAGAGAGAAATCAGAATAAAAGGGAAAAACCACAAAAGAAAAAAAAAAGAAAAAAGTGAACATAGCGCGTGTTGATTTACATTCAGCCTTCATACTTCTCTCTCGATGCAGATGGCGGTTTCCATCCAAAGTTTACTTGGATCTTCCTATCCTTTGATTCTTGGATCACTAATCTAGAATTGGAAAGGATCTCTGAGGTTACTTTTTCCAACTCCCTCATTTTACAGATAAAACAAAGACAGTAAGAAATGCCACATATATAACAAAATATTTATAGCAGCAGTTGTAGTAGCAAAATACTATAAAACAAAGTGTGTGCTGGGTGCCTACTGATTGGAGAGTAGCTGCATATATACAAACAAATGGAATAAAATTGTTTTGTAAGGAATGAGGAAGGTGGGAAATTATAAAGCTTGCATTTCTCTGATTCTTTGAAGTTTCCAAAGCTCTTTATAAAGATTTTATTTTATCTTCACAATAGCACTGGGAGGTAGATGCTAATATCATTCCCATTTTGCCAATGAGGAAACTGAGGCAGACTGAAAGGGATTTGAATTCAGGTCTTCCTAGCTCCAGATCCAGTGCTCTATTCACTTCTCTAGTTGCCTCACCAGGATCCGGAGTGAAGAAAGGGGACCCCAGAATAGATGTATAAAACACTCTCTCTCTCTCTCTCTCTCTCTGTCTTTGTATGTATGTCTTTCTCTGTCTCTGTCTTTCTCTGTATGTATATATTTCTCTGTCTTTCTCTGTCTCTCTGGCTATGCCTCTCTCTAGATGTGTTTGTCTGTCTCTATTTCCTATTTCTTGCTTTCTCCAGTTCTCTTTTCTTCCTCTCTCTGCTTCTCTACCATCTTTCCCTTCCCCCCCTCCTCCTTCCCTTTCCCCCCTCCCTCCTTCCCTTTCCCCCCCTCCCTCCTTCCCTTCCCTCCCTCCTTCCCTTTCCCCTCCCTCCTTCCCTTCTCTCCCCTTTCCTCCCTCGTCCTTTCCCCCCTCCCTCCTTCCCTTCCCCCCTTCCCTTCTCTCCCCTTTCCTCCCTCCTTCCCTTTCCCCCCTCCCTCCTTCCCTTTCCCCCCTTCCCTTCTCTCCCCTTCCCTCCCTCCTTCCCTTCTCTCCCCTTCCCTCCCTCCTCCTTTCCCCTCCCCCTCTCCTTGACTCTCCCTCTCTTCTTCCCTTCATCTTTCCCTGCTTTCTCCCGTCCCTCTGGCTGGGGGAGCGAGCGCTCGAGGTGGCCCAGAAGTCCGGCTCCGGCCCGCGGGGCGCCTAGGCCTGCTTACCTGGGGGACTTCCCCTCGGCGGCCGGGCGGCAGGCGCAGGATCCAGAAGTTGCGGTTCCGCAGCAGGTTCTCCATGTTCTCCAGCCTTCTCTGGAGCTGCCCATACTCTTGGACCACCGACTCCAGCGCGGCCCGCTTGCTGTCCAGCCGGTTCCCGAACTCCGCGGCCGATTTCTCACAGTCGCTCAGCTTCTTCTCCACGGCTCCTGCCCGCCCTTCCAGGGACTTCAGACGGCTGGCTTGACTATTGAGGGTCTTCTCCATCGCTTTCATCGCCGTCGCCAGGGGCCACGGGGAGTGCTTCGAGGCCTGGAAGGGGGCGTCCGCCTTCCACTCTGGGGCCTGGAAGGAAGAGAAGGGCTGGGCCGCGCGCACCAGAGACTCTCACAGAGCCACTTGTCCCTTTGCTCTCCCTCCGGTTCCCCTCAGGCAGCTACCTCGGCCCAGTAGGCACAGGCTTATTTATGGCTAAGGCAGGTGGGACTGGCTTAGCTACCCAGCCTTTACGTAGGGAGAGGCGAGGCCGGGGGGCGGAGAAAACGGATGCAGCCGGCACGTGCTCCTTCCACGCCCCCAACCGGGACTGGGCTTCCCTGGAAGCTTACCTGAGAAGGACCGGTCTCGGCCATGGTCCGCCCACTTCCTTCCCTGGCAGCTCCGCTAGTCTCGGCTCGGTTCGGCTCAGCGGTGACCGCCGGGCAGTGAGGGGGCAGGTGCTGGGGAGTTCAAGCTGCGCTTCGCCGCTCTGGGTTCCCGGCTCCGAGTAAGGGATTCCTCGGTGCAGCCGCAGTGTTTGTTTCCTGTAGCTTGCCGGAAGACAGTGGCTCTTACTGATTGGTGGAACAAAGTGGCGGGGGCGTTTTCCTCCGAGACCGCTCCGTCCCCTGGACCCTGCCCCGCCCTTCACCTCGGGAGATTGGCACCCCTGCTACCCAATCTGGGCCTTTCGCCTTCTTTGTGGCCTCTGTGGGCAGTCTGTAAAGCAGGCTGGGCTGGACCCTGGGGACTTGACCGAGAAGTTGAAAGCGAAGTTTGCCCAAGTTTTCCCAGTGCTCTCTGTACCTTAGGCGTCCTTCCCTTCCTCTCTCCCTAATTTTCTACAATTCCGCTTCTGGTATCATTCCACCGAAGCTCTCCTCTCCTAGGTGATTACTGCTCTCTTAATGGTAAAACTAATAAACGTGGCTCACTCCACATCCTTCCTGACCTCTCCGCAGCCTTAGACACTGTTCTCCGCCTCTTCTCCTGGATGCTCTTTTCTCTTTGAGTTTCCACGACCTTGAGGCGGTCTCCTGGGCTTCCTAACTCTCAGAACCGATTCTTTTGCTGGACCTTCCTCCTCAGCACACCAGCCAACTTTTAACGCCCCACGGGTCTCTGCTCTGTGGGCCCTTTTCTCTTTTGCCTCTGTATTCTTTCTCTGGCTGATCTCATCGGCTTCAATGGATTCACTTTTTTTCTCTAACTAATGATTCTCAAACCTGCTTCTCTAGCCCAAATCTCTCTGTTCACCACCAGGCTCCCATCTTCAGCTACTTATCGCATATAGGCAACTGTTAGTCCTCTGGACGAATAAAATCAGTATGCCCCAAACTGAACCCATCTTTCCTTCCAAATTCTCCTCTTCCTAACTTCCATCACTTAGGCTCACAAGTTACGTGCCATCTTTGAAATCTCCTTCTCTTTTACTCCCGTTTGTTGCCAAGGATATCGCTCATATCTATTCCCTTCTCTCCTTTGTACCACTGTCCTGGTACGGCCTCACACCTAGACCATTGCAACAGTCTGCTGTTGGGTCTACCACAAGTCCCTCCCCGCTCCAGTCCATCTACTCCAGCTGCCAGTGAGTTTCCCAAAGTGAAGGTCTGACCATGTCATCACTCTACAGAATAAACTCCAGTGGCATCTTTAGGATCAAATACAAAACCTCTGTTTGGTGTCCTCACTTTTCCAGTCTTTTGATGCTTTTCACAACTATCCCCCATCCCCAATGTACTCTGCAATCCAGAAACACTGACCTTTATTCTATTCCTTGGCCAAGAAATAGGGATTTTCACTGACATGTTTATTGGTTGATTGTGGATTACTGGGTCCTTCTGGACATTTTGTCCTCCCAGGCCTCCCATGCCAGGACATGGTCTTGATTATACAACTAGATCCATTCTTTCTCTGTCTCCTTTACTAACTCCATTTTCTCCTTCTACTTGTTAAAAAGGATTTCAGCCTTTTTTTCTTCTCACCAGTTCTCTACAGTCTCTCCCAAAGAGCTCAAACACATCCACTTTTGAATCTTGCACTATTGCTTCTCTGCAAATGACTCCATCTACCTCTCCAGTCCTGCATCCTATCTGAATTTAAGCTCTCCTATTTCTAAATGTCTGATGGGTTATCTTCTCCTGCATTCCACCAGCTCAAATTAATCAATTCAATTTTTCCTCCAAATTAATTCTTTTAGATTTTGCCACATTTTAAACTGGTATAAGAGGCAGTAATTGATAGTGTGTTGGAATGGAAGTTAAGAGGACCTACAATAGAATTCTGATTCTAATACTAATTAACTAAAAGCAAGAGACAACCCTTTGGAGGCTTGGTTCCATTTATAAAATGCAGATGATATGTGCAGGACCTGTCTGTTGAAGTTGTTGTGGAGTTCATATGAGATTATGTATATAAAATACTTTGCCGAGCTTAAAGTGATAAATAAATGCCAGTTATTTTTTATGTCCAATCAGGCTAGAAACTGTAGTCACTTTTAATACTTGCCTTTAGGGCAGCTAGTTGGTGTAGTAGATGGAGCACCAGCTCTGAAGTCAGGAGGACTGAATTCAAATATGACCTCAGACACTTAATACTTCCTGGCTGTGTGACCTGGGCAAGTCACTTAACTCCAATTGTCTCAGCCAAAAAAAACCAAAAACAAAAAAAAAAAACAAAAATACTTGCCTTCATTCAGTGTTTAGGTAGAAAGAACATTGGACAAAAAGTCAGAATATTTGAGTTTAATTTTGATGACTATCATTTGTCTTTGGACAAGTCAGTCTCTCAGATACTCAATTTCCTTATCTATCATTAGTAGGCTGCCCTACCTATTTTACAAAAATAGATATTGTATGTGAAAGTAGCTTATATAATACTATACAAATGTAAAGCATCATTCATTCAACATTTTGTTGATGTCTAAAATTTTCTTTCATCACATAATTCTTTCTCTTGCTCAAAAACATCTAATGGCTCTTAGTACCCATTAAGCTAAAATTGAAATTCAAATCTACAGTCAGTGTATTCACATCTTTGGCCTTGACTCCAGTCTTTTTTCTTTAGCCTTATTTTCTCCTTCTCCTCCTGACATGAGTTCTTGTTTGCATATTATGTAACTTCTTGATTTGTTTCCTTCTACAGCTATAAAAAACAAGCTATCAACCATTTGACTATACAAAAGATAATTCTAGAGCTTCCATTATCTTTTCAAGGATACTCTGGGTTACTGTATTCAATCACAGACTGTACCCTGCTAGATCTTGGGCTGTGCAGATTTATCTTGTATATATATTAAAAGAATTTAAGCCTTTGCTATTGTACTCCAGGCCAACTGGTACCAGGCTCTCAGCTTTGTCCTTTCCTCTTCAGTTATTTTTAGTGCTTTCTTGGGGCTATTCAGAACAGTGAGTTCTTGACTCAAAATATATATTTATGATGTGGATTTGGAGCTTATTCTCTTTTCATATCAGGAAGAAGCCCATCTAGTTATCAGGTATAACCTAGATTATTTTGTTTATGTAGAATGATTATAAGGATGGAACTCTTTATTAGCTTCCATTGTCTATGCCTCCAACCTCTGAACATCTTTAAACAACTTTTGAGATATTGGTTAGCATATCTTTAGACAGGTCTGGGACATGGTCTGGCAGATGGAATCCACCTGGCTTCTGGTTGATCCCTCTCTCTGCCCTGGTATATTTCCCCTATAAATAATGATTGTTAAATCCTTTTCAAGACTAAACCTGCTAAGGGGTACTCTTTCCCTCCTCATAGTCTTCCCTTTAATGGCATCTTTTTTCCTTGCTATAGCTAATTCTGGTTAGTCTGCTAACCTACTCTGTGCATTTAACCTGCCAGTTAATGGGCCTCTCATCCCTCATGGCATAGTACTTTACTGAATTCTTCCAAATTCCTTTCCTTTGGCAACCCTATTGCTCACCCAAATCTATTTCATATTTACCACTCCTGGTGCCTAATTTATCTCTTCACTTTGTCTATAACTTCTCCTAAATAAATGTCCCTTTTGGCAAAGAGAATAGCCATTGTGAATTTGTCATATTGATATTTCAAACTAGGAATTGTTACTATGATTTCATCACTTGAATCACAAAGGGAGCTAAGGAAGCCCCAAAACACAAAGTCATAAAGTGAAGCTGCAAAGCTAGATTTTCCTCCTTCACTAGTACCCATGAGTGTTCACATCTCAGGGAATGATATCCAACTTTTTAACCACCCAAGAGCTATATTCATTTGGGGAAGGAGAACTCTATATAATCAATACAAGGGATCACCCTTAATTTGAAAAGACTACCTAAATCTCTGGAGAAGATGGGGTTCACTTGATGATTCAATTGCTTGAATCTCTAGAAACCTAAAATTTTTTTCTCATCTGGTAGAGTGTAGGACTCAGCTCAAGGATTGTAGTGTAAGTCAGGTTCCTGGGAAAGTGAAGCCCTCCAGATGACAGTTTATAAAAAGTTTATATTTGAACTTGATTTGAGTGCTTTTTTGCATTCTTTGTGGCATGAAACCCCATATCTCTAGTCCAGGCTGTTGAGAGCTACAAAAAGGAGGTGGAGAGTAGACATGCCACTGATGGGAGCTGACAGCAAGGACACTGCAATCCCCATTAACAGAATTTTGAGCAGTTGGAACTTTATCTGGCTCACATATCTGCTTAAGGAGTAGTCTATGGGGACAGAACTTGCTGTTTTCTGGCTGTGCTTGTCTGGCTGTTGGGAGACTTTGTCCATTCTCCAATTCCTTCCTCTCCCTCAGCCTCCTTGCTTCAGGGTGAATGTGCATTAGTTTTTTGGAACTTCAGACTTTTTAAATCTTGTTTCCTATGTATACTTTTATAATGGGTTTTACCTCCAGATGAAGGTAGTTTGACTTTTAATTTAGTCTGAATAAGCTATGGAAGGGATGCAAAGTATGGAAACATATTAAAAAAAAACCTTTTTAGTTTTTCTAGAATTATTAAGAAATATTTTTTCTCCAGCCTAAAACCCCTTCTAGACTTTTCCCTTTAGGAAAGAATAACAAAGGCTAGAGCCTTCCTTTGAAATGGAGTAAGGGTAATAACCAAGTTGATCTCATCTAAGTAAAAGATTGCCTTCTTACTCCCTGGGAGTGATTAATGCTCAGACTGACTGGTCATTTTTTACTGTACTTTGAAATCAAAATTTAAGATACTGATGACAGGAACATCTTTTTTCATTCATACCGAATGAAAAAGACCAGTTTGCCCATGAGAAATCTGATCAGCTTTAGTTCCGAGTGGTAGTGTGTCTTCTGGTCCTGGCCCTGAATATTTCTTATAAAAGGCTGCTGATGGGTCTACTAAGAATTTATACTAACTGCAACCGAGTCCTGACAATAAGAAAACAACCTTTTGTTAATTTCTTATTAATTGACAATTGTTACAATTGGGGTTAAGTGACTTGCCCAGGGTCACACAGCTAGGAAGTATTAAGTGTTTGAGGTCAAATTTGAACTCAGATCCACCTGACTTCAGGGCTGGTGCTCTATCCATTGCACCACCTAGCTGCCCCATTAGGAATGCTTTTCAATCAATCAATCAATCAATCAGTCTTATCTATGAATAATCCAGGAAGGAACTCAAATTATCGAATAGTAACTTTAGTATTTAAATAGCTTTCATGTTTGCAAACAGCATCTCAGTTTATCCTCACTACAATTTAGAGAGGTAAATGCAATTATTCCCATTTTATAGATGAGGAAACTGAAATTAGGTGACTTGCTCAAAGTTACATAGCTACTGTATCTGAGGCTTGATTTGAACTCAGGTCTCCCTGACTCCACATCCAAGAATGTTAACCCCAACTTGTATTTTAATATATTATGATCTATTCCTTATTCAAGATTCCTATAAATATTACCTGAAATTATCTCAGGGCAGCCATGACCACAACAGTTTGAACATCTCTCTCTCCAATGTAGTAATTATTTGGATATTTATTCAATTATTTCTGGCACATATATGCCCAAATCACAGAATACATTAGTATAATTTTTTGGTGGGACATTTTAGTAGTGCTCTTTTTTGGGAGGAGGCAATTGGGTTAAGGGTCACATAGCTAGTGTCAAATGTCTAAGGCTGCATTTGAACGCAAGTGCTCTTGAGGAGCTGTTCTATCCAATGTTGTCTAGCTGCCTCTAATAGGACTCTTTTGCTCAGATTATTGACACCTGATAGAAAGGCAACATTGGATACAGGACCACTTCTCTTTGAAAGACTTCTCTGGCCAACTAAATAAAGGCAAGGGACCTTTTAAATCACATAGGAAGCTTTTCCTGAAGAGAACAATTCTAACCTGGCTTACTTCCAAGGAGGAGCGCAGGGTGCGACCATTTGAGAGAGAAGCCGTGTCCTCAGACTTTCCGAGGGGTGTCTGCTTATCTCTTCCCGTCTGTGTTGGCTACCTTCCCTTGTATAGTGGGTTCTAAGTGGAAAACCTTCCTTGAGCAGCTTGAAATCACCTCCTGCTCTGGGCCTAAACTAGTTTCAGACAGCAGAGACTAGGCCTAAGCTGGCAAGCAGGGAGGTTTATCTACCCTTTTCTTTGTCAGGGGCAAACCAGTGAGTTCACATAACTCTCTACTGCATTCAGCTACTGCCACTTGGTGGCAGTGACTGGTTAAGTTCTTTTTAGTATTCTCATCTACGAAATTACTAATAATTCGGTCTCTTTTTCAGGCCATTGGCATGATCAGGTGCTTGATCAAACACTTGGCAAAGTAGCAAATCAGGTTAACTATTAACACAAGGAATAAAAGGGACAGGTTGTTTTTTGGTTTCTTTTTTACTATCCAACTGACTAAACACTATAATGATAGACATAATATTGTAAAGATTTTTTTAAATGATGAAAAACATTCTTAAAATATATTTCAAAGCCGGAAGAGAAATTACTGAAAGCCACATTTTTCTATACTGGTTTCCATAATCCACATTAATCTCCATTTCTCTAGAGCTGGAGGCAAAGGACAGAGTGACTGGGCTTGTGACAACTCCTCTGGCCCAAGAGGAAAAGCTGTGTCACTACAGAGCAAGGAGCATCTATGTAGTGAGAAAGTATACAGATCTTCAGGAATAAACATGGTATAATTAACTCCTGATGAATGTCTATCTGGAAAGAGCTATCAAAGATTTAATTTGGTAATTCATGGCACCATATTCCTCTGACTAAAGTAGGAATGGTACTCTTTTTTATTGCTGTTTGCTTGCATTTTATTTCCTTCATTTTCTTTTCTGGTTTGATTTGATTTTTCTTGTACAGCAAGATAATTGTATAAATATGTATGCATATATTGGATTTAACATATATTTCTATCATGTTTAACATATATTGGACTATTTGCCATGGGAGGGGAGGTGGGAGAAGAGGGGGAAACAAGGTTTTGCAAGGGCTAATGTTGCAGAAATATCTATGCATATATTTTGAAAAATAAAAAGTTTTAATTAAAAAGCCCCTCTCCCCCACCAAAAAAAGTAGGAATGGTAGATGCAGCATACATAGTCATCTCTGCCCAGAGGAAGCACTCAGGAAATATGGGTCATACTGAATGAAAAAGACCAGCTTGCCCATGAGAAGTGTGATCAGCTTCAATTCCAAGCAGTAGTGTGTCTTCTGGTCCTGGCCCTGAATATTTCTTATAAAAGGCTGCTGATGGATCTACTAAGAATTTATACTAACTGCAACTGGGTCCTGACAATAGGGAAGCAATCTTTTGTTAATTTCTTATTAATTGACAATTGTTACTAAGGCTCTAATCCCCTTTCCCACTCCCTTACCCAACCAGGAACAATCAGGGCTTTCCAGGTTTTATGAACTATTGAAATCATTAGAGGCTTAATATATTTGGGATCCAGCCAATGGCAGAGTTGCTGTCTGGTGAAACTACAGAGTGAACATTAGGTCAGTTGAGTCTTCCTTATTCACTATGCACATCAACCTAGTTTCCAGAGTGACTCCATTTATTATTGCTGTTGTTGACAAACTACATTAAAGAAACAGACTTGCCAATTATGCTCATGCCTGCAAAGACTTTAAAAAGATTAAGCAATGAAATTGGGATCATTCTGCTGGGCCAATGGAAGAGGCAAATAACTGCTCACTCCATCCTTTTAAACTTGGGACTGGCAGGGGAAAATCTCCCATCCCATATCCAGGAACCCTTTCCCTGTTCTTCACTCAGGCTCGGATTGGTCCTCAGTATCTGAGGGTCAACATCTCAAGTCTTTAAACAACATAACAGGAAGAATCAAGCAGGAAAGAGAAGGAAGTCAGCATTTAGATAATGCCAAAGATATGGAAGTTTGGGAAGCCCTGTGCTAAACATTTTAGAACTATTATCTCACTTGATCTTCACAATGACCCTTCAAGGAAGGAGGCTGTTATCCTCATTTTACAGCTGAAGAAACTGAGGCAATCAAGGTTAAATGATTTGTCCAGGGCTTCACAATAAGGGTCTGAGGCCAGATTTGAACTTAGATCTTGCTGATTCCAGGTACAGGACTCTACCTAACTGCCTTTGGGCACAAACTTCTAGAGCTGAAGTATGACTGACCCTTCAACAGAACTGGTCTGTCTGCTGTGAGGGCAGCTCAGCTGGCCATAGCAGGAGCCAAGCGATCCGGGTTCTAGTTCCATCTCTGCTCCTTACTAGCTATGTGATGCTTGGGCAGCATCCTATCTTAGTTGATGGCTACATGATTTCTAAGGTTCTCACATCCTAGGATCTACGAGCTCCAGTCTTCCTCTATTAGCCTAAAGAGGTGGCCTGGCTTGGCTTTGCCAGGGTCACTCAGGTTGCCGTGGGGCTTTCCCCTGGTGTGCACTCTGATGTGGGTAGAGAGCCTCGACTGATGAATAAAGCCCTTGCCACACTCATTGCAGGAGAACGGCCTCTCCTTATGGTGTAAGCGCTGGTGGTAATTCAGGCCACTCTTCAGGCGGAAACTCTTACCACACTCAGGGCACTGAAAGGGCTTCTCACCACTGTGGACTCGGAAGTGCTCAGTCAGTTTATACTGGTGGGTGAAGCCTTTGCCACATTCCCCACAAGAGAAGGGCCGATCCCTGCTGTGCACACGCTGATGGACCTTGAGGGTGCCCTTCAGGCGGAAGCTCTTGTCACACTGGGAGCACTGGAAGGGCTTCTCCCCCGTGTGCATTCTGAGGTGCTCTGCGAGGTGGAATTGCCTCGTGAAGCCTTTGCCACATTCACTACAAGTGAAAGGCCATTCCCTGCTGTGTGTGCTCTGGTGGGCTTTTAGAACAGCTTTCAGACGGAAGTTCCCGTCACACTCCGGGCACCGGAAGGGCCTCTCCCCGCTGTGTACTCTCCTGTGTTCAGTGAGCCTAGATTTTTGAGTGAAGGCCTTGCCACATTCAGGGCAGAAGAAGGGCCTCTCCCTGCCATGCAGACACTGGTGGGCCTTCAGGAGGCTCTTCCTGGGGAAGCTCCTGCTGCATTTGGGGCAACAGAAGAGCTTCTTGCCTTTGTACAATCTGGTATATTCCATGAAGTGGGCGAGGTCCTGGACAAATGCCTCCTCTGTTTTGTACAGGCCCTCTTCTGCCTTTGTGTGACTCTTTAAGCAGCAGTCCTTTTCATTGTTCTCCATCTGTAGCAAGTGCCTTGGCCATCCATGGATGCTCTGGTGTCTCTGGAGAGCAGATCGCTTCCTAAACAGCTGGCCCATCTGGTCTTTGGAGTAGCTTTGATGTTTGCCTACATGACCTTTTAGGCAGAAGGCTTTCCTGCAGTCAGGACAGGGGCAGATGCTCTGCCTCGTGGTAATTTTCTGGAAGGAAGGGGATCCCCCAGTTTTATGGTTCAAGTGGACACTATGAATATTTGGAGCTAAAGACTGTGAATTTTGCTTACAATGGCTCTTTAAGGAACAGCCTCGTTGACCATAAATAGAGGAATCTTCTCTTTTTTCTCTTGATGATAGTAAATCAGATAAGTCCTGGTTTTGAAGATCACAAAAAAATAGCTTTTCCTTTTGTAAACTCAAAGATTTCTGGTCCTCTGGAATTAAAAAAAAAACAAAAATACAATTATACATTCTAGGTGATTTATTATACATTCTAGACACCTTCATTTTAGACTCTGATCTAGGCTAACTGAAGAATCCAGTTCTCCTTGATCTCACTTTTAGGGCAGCTATCACTCTTCAAATGTCTTTCTATATTTCTTCAAAAGGTCTCTGATTTTACTGATGTGGGTTCATTCTCTCTCTTCATGCAGAGTAACCCTTTCACTCTCTGATGGATAGTGTCATTAGTTGCTGAGAATTTCCAGCATTATCATCTGGCAGTGGATCTTCTAGAGCGAAATCTTGAAATTAGCTAGGTGGCTCTTAAAGTCAATTCTATGTCACTAGTATAACACTCAAGGCCTTTTTAGGTTGGTAGAATATGTGCTCAGTTGACCTAACCTTTGTAAGGTCAACCATATACTACAATGAGATACTTTTCAAAGAGGGACTTTAGTCTTCATTAACATAATCAAAAATTACTAGACTGCAGAGACTCAGGGAAATGATAGAGAACAATAAAGTCATAAAAATGTGTGTGTGTGTGTGTGTGTGTGTGTGTGTATATGCTATTAAGAAAACCTGACTCTGTGAATAGAGGTTCTCCCAGAGGACTCAAGGAAGAACAGGAATTAGATTGTATGGTAGGCAGAGTATTCACTGTCTAAAGCAGGGGACAGAGAAGGCATTTAATAAATACTTGTAGAATTGAAGTGTTGAATCCCTGATACATTTTTTTTCAGTCTAACCAACATAAGTCTTTGAGATGAGACAAAGAATTTTGAGAACCATATTCATCTATCATTTTGAAACAGCCTCAAAATGGGTATGGATCTTCAGAGGGGAAATATTAGCTTAAGAAATAAATTCAAGGACTCCCCAAGGAACAATATAGTTGAACTTTTCAAGGTATTCGTATTTTTATAACATAAGTAGGAAAGTGCTTTTCCTAAATTAAGGACATGGAGAGAAGGAAAAATATATAGAAGCAGGGAATGAATAGCCACATCTTCTCCACCTTTCTTAATTTAATCATACCCTAAGGTGACCGCCCATTAGAACTTGCTGTTTCCCTCAATTTCTGACCAGAACACAGGGTTCTGTGTCTTGCTTAATCTTGCAAAAAATATGAACTACTAGGTTTCTATCTCTTCATCTGTAAGGTAACCACGTTTGTTCTAACATTTTGGATTGTTATGAGAATCAAATAATTCCTGTAATAATCACTAGCATAACATAGGCAAAAGTGTTCTGGAAATTATAGAGTTCTTATATTGAGAACTGTTATGATGTGGTAAAATATGAGGTTCTAATCTCGGAAGAGAGCTCATCTACAGATTAAGTGGGAGAAGACAGACCCCAATATCGACAGTGAAGTTGTTTGAGGTCTGTGTCCTCTTCAAGTCAAGAGACACTCGTCTCTTAAGACTCCAAACCACAATTCAGCCCAATATGAGGGGAAGAGTTAAGTTTCAGAACTAGAACGATATCAAAATATATATTCAGTTTCACTGTCCTCATTCTTTCTCACTCACCCCAAAACAGCTGCTCCTCTGTGTTCTTCAAGTCAAGATGCTCAACAGCTCTGGTGCTGACTGTCAGATCTCTTCTCTCCAATTTTTCCAGATCTCTGATGAATGGCTCTTGTCCCTGTTCAATCCAGGTGATCAAGTCTGGCTTGGGAATGGCACAGCCTGCACACAGCCCACAAAGAAGGAATCACATTTACTTAAATTGAATATCCTTAAATTGAGTGTGAAGCAATTTGGGAAAGATTTTTAAAACTAGGTTGCTGAGGTATCTCATCTCAATGCTCTATTGAACCTATTTGAATATCCTGCTTGACTTCTTCTCATGCTCTTAACTTCTTGAAACGTGCTACATGGTACATTTTCTTTTGGTCCCAGATAAAGGATTTCATTGGAATAAGGAAATTACTAGTGTGGAAACTCGCTTCACTGATGCAAATCAATACCTCTTCTGTAACTTAATCTTAGAAGGTTTCCTAGGGCACAGGAGAAAGCCACTTGTCCATGGTCACAGCCAATATATGAAAGATTCAGGATGACTTAAGTTTTTTGACACTAAACTTGATCTTTCATTCCATAGACCATGCTGCCACCTATTGGTATATTGTAGTTTAAAAAGAACATTAAAATTGCTTTTGTAATTCTGGCATCTACATTTTCTCAGTTTCCTGGATTAAAGAGGCATATGTTATTTAATTCCTCCTCTTTTATCCCTGGAACCCAACCAGTCACAGTCTTCTTTAAAAAAAATCAAACTTAAACACCAAACAAAATGATTATTTCCATATACAAAATAGTACAGAAAAAGACAATTATATACGAAACTGTGAATCTCTATTATATATAGATTGCTCTTCCATTTAAGTAGATGATCAATTTAATACATAACTTTTTGCTTGCTTATTCTTCTGACCATTAAAAATTTTGTATTGCTTCTCTTAATTTCTTTTTTTTGGGGGGGAGAGGGAATTCTATTGCTACCTGAACTTTTCAAACCTTCTAACTCTTCATCAAATCTGGGGATCGGGGAAAGAAGAAAAAACATAATCTTTGTAATAAATAAACATAGTTGAAAAAACAAACTCCCACATTGGCCCTAACCAAAAACATATATCCCTTTGAGTCCATCACTTCTTTGTCAGAAGTATTCTTCATTATTAATCTTCTGGAATTGTGACTGGACCTTGCATTGACCAAAAATCTAAAGCCTTTCAAAGTTATAAAAAGAAATCACAAAAATTGTTCTCCTGGTTCTTTTCATTTCACTCTGGATCAGTTCATGTAAAATTTCTGAAGTTCTTAGAAACAGTCCCAGATGGTATTCATAATTCTTTCAGAATGTTTCTTTAATTTCTTTTTCTCTGTATTCTTTTATCACTTCATGCTTCAAGTATAAATTGACTTTGCTTCCTTCAAAGCTCCCTTGAAATCCATTTCTTCTCTCTGAACTCTCCCTGACCAGTTCAGCTCACATTATTATAGATTGTGCTTCCTTATTTGAATTCCTGTAAAACTTTTAATCTCTACCACCAAAATTTAACATTGCATAATTTACTATCTAGTACTGTTTGCCATAGATTTCATATATGTAAGTCTTTTGTAAATTACTCTGGGCAGACTCATACAATGATCATATATGGTAAAGAAAACAACTATGAAAGAGAAGAACTATGGTCAATGCAATGATTAATCATGACTCTAGAAGACTGATGATGTATCATGCATTGCCTCCTTTGGCAAGATCAATGATAGACTAATAGTTGCAGAATAAAAAAGACATTTTCAAATATTGTGAAACAAAAACTAAAAATGAAGAAAATAAGGAAGTCAATGGCTCATCAAAAGAAAATAAACAGAAGAAAGCAAAAGGAAACTCAGAATAGGTCATGGCCAAGAAGGACAATATTGAAACTATCATGTTAAATTTTAAGTAAGCAATAAAAAAACCCTCAAATTGAATGATGAAGTAGAAAAAAAATCAAAACTCTGTAACAGTTCACAGTTCTTATATGATCTTCTTTTTGTTTTTCCTTTGTATATTGAAGTGTTCGGATATTGATGCTTATTAAGATGCTAGTATGAAAGAAAATGAAAAAAATTTAGAAAGATGATAAATTACGTAATGGCAGAGACTTATATTTATAATTCTCTATCTCCTAGCTAGATAGTGGGGCAGTGAATAAATATCTATTGACTTGGCTGAAAGTTCCTCACTTTTGTATTTTTATTCATTATTGTTCTTTTTTTAAATTAAATTTGTTATTTTTTATTTTATTTATATCTATTTTATTTTTGTTTATTGTATCTTGTTTATTCATTATTGTTCCTTTCATTTCAAATATCTGTGTGCTGAAGAGACCAAGATGGGAGAAGAGAGAGAGGGGAATGTCACTATGTAAAATGGCAACAATAACAATAACAACATGTTTTTAGTACCCTGGCACTTCTTAGCAAATCTCTTTTTGGTTCCATTTATACTCTCAAAGTGATATACTATGTTATGTATAATATGCACTATTGGTTATAGATATTATGAATGATATACAAGTAATGTCTGCCTGGGGCAACTAGGAAATGAAGCAGATAGAGTGCCAGGCCTAGAGTCAGAAGACATCTTCCTGAGTTCAAATTCGACCCTGGACACTTATCTATGTGACCCTGAGCAAGTTACTTAACCCAGTTTGCTTCAGTTTCCTCATCTGTAAAATGAGCTGGAGAAGGAAATGATAAGCCACTATAGTAATTTCTGCAAAGAAAACCCCAAATGGGGTCATGAAGTACCAGATACTATTGAAAAGTGACCAAATAACAAAAAAAAGTATGTATCCACTAAAATATAATATATACATAATGTGTATATATGTGTATAAGGGGATATACACATTATATGAATATTATATGTAATGTGTATATGCATACCCAATTAGGTAACAGACATTTTATATAACATTTAACAAATATAATATGTGTCTGTATATATGAGTGGAAAGAAAAATGTTGAACATGGATGATGTATTTATACATACACAAATGAAATGACACCATGTATAATAAGCAAGTAATATGTCTATCCATTTATGTTATATATACATTCGTGATTGGATATACACTTCACACACACACACAGAGTTCCTTGAGAGCAGAAATTGTTTTATTTTGTCTTTGTATCCTATCCCTTAGCACAGTGTCCTGGCCCTTAGAGCTGAATAAATGCTTGGTGAATGATGGAACCCTTGTGAAACGGACATGCCTTTCTTTACATTAGACCAGATGACAACCCTGAGAGTGTTTAGTGAACACAGCTGCCTTGTGGCATGATGGATACCATATTACATATTGGAATACCAATTTCAGTCTCTCAAGTAATGAAGACCCAAGCAAAACTGCAAATATTAATAACCATCTTTCCGACTTTCTTACTGAAAAAGCCAAGCAATGGATGACTGTATCAAAGCTCTTTTCTGCCTCCGATTCCATGAGAGTCACCCATAAAGTTCCTCTCTAAAGCCCCTTACCCAGGAAGATCAAAGTCTCATAATTGGACTTCATTATGTTCTTATAAAGGTCCTTCTGCCAATCCTCCAGATTTCTCCATTCTTGCTCTGAGAAATACATGGCGATGTCATCAAATGTCACAGGTATCTGGAACCACAAATAGGAAACATCACTTTTACTTCTCATCACTACTTCAGCTCAACTCTTTCAACCCCATTCATGTCACTTGCTGTGCTACAAATTGATTCCCACGAGGACTATTGTCAGCATTTTTAAGGTAACCATATAGCTCCGCAAGAGAAAGCCATGTGCATCTTGTCAGGAAGTGGGGCCTCTTTTCCTATTCAGGTATGACATCTGGTGGCCAATGCTCAAGCAAAGCAGATTTCCATTAGGTAAAAACTCGTGGAAGCTCCAGGTCATTCAAGATCTTGTCCTTTTACTAGGACATTCGGACGTTTGGGGTGCTAAGCTGCCCAGAGAAAGGAGGAACAGGCTGGTAACCTGGGAAAGTTGGTAGGTGCTCGGACACTTGGGGATCTGAGAACCCAGCTCGTCTACCTCGGAGGGTCACCGGGGGGACAACATTCACGTGTTACCAAGTGTCTGGCACAGGGGCTCCCTTGTCCTGATGCCCCAAGTCTCAAGGCCACAGTCTGCCGTTCCTACGAGCCCCTAACCCCCCCTCTCCCCCCGCAGCAGTAGCTGCAGCAGCAGCAGCACCGCAAGGCCTCCTCCGGAGACCAATCACTTCGGCTTCGGTCTCTCCATCCCCCGCACCAGCGTGGAACGAGCATGCTGGGGGACGCGGGAGACAAGCCAGACACCGAGGACCTTTGGGTAATCCCGCACAAGGGTTTAAGCCTGAACGATGATTCGGGGGCAGAAGTCACTAGGGCCCCTATAACGCAGTTATGGATGACAGGTAGAGGACAAACTGGACAAACTTTAAATCTCCAGGTAAATGATTTATTGTGGACATGACCCTCGCCCCAACCCCTCGACCCGGCCACCGGCCCAGCTTTCTGGAGACTTGGGTCCCGGGTGGAAGCCGCTCTTACCCGAGCAGGCGCCCCCGGGGCCATGACCTCTCAGAATCCTCAGGCGAGTAGCACCTAGTACTGAGATGGATAACGCGGATTGGGACCTCAGAGATCCGGGCCGCGACCTGCATCCGGGGCACCGTCCCGCCCGCCTAAGGGAGGGTACGTCCCATCTCCCATGCTCCGCCCCCACAGCGCCGCCTGCGGGCGGGAGGGGGAACGCCTTTTTGCTCCGCCCCTCCTAGCCGGGTTTCTCTCGGTCCCGCCCACTTCTGCCTGCTCGTGTTTCTTTAGGCCCCGCCTCGCCCCTCTTGCCCTCCTCTTCTATGCCCCTCCTATCCAGGGGTTGCTCTTAGCCTCGCCCATCCCCTCCTGCTGAGGCTTCTCTAGGCTCCGTCCCACCCTCTTCTGTACTGTCTCTCCTTTTTCCTCTGCTGGGGCGGAGCGGCTCTCCTTCAGAGGCGGCCTGGCTGCAGTTAGTCAGATAAATTTATTTCCACACGCTCCAAAATCGCGACCCTTCTGGTTTTCTTTCAGCTTCCAAGGGACGCCCCCCTCCCCAATTTGCTATGCTCTCTTTGAATTCCTGTGCCACAGTTGGCCCGAACCCAATACTTTTATCTTTTACTTCCTTTCATTCTACACACTTTTGTACCTTAAATTCCATCCAGATTTATTATTCTTTTTTAAATTATTATTTTAAATTTTTATTTAATAATCATTAACCAATTATTAATAATTAACAATAAATTTTAATAAAATTTATTTTATTATTTATTGTTATATTTTATTTATTATTATTATTATGCAGAATGCCCCACTTTGCTCATTTCTCCCAGCTCCGAACTCCCTTCCCGAGGGCAGGCCGTGTCCCTTTACTATGTTGGAAACACTAAGTCACTGAGCTCTGGTCGCGCTCGAGTACTATGTAACTTGTAACGGACTTGACCCAGGGCGGCAGTCCCCTAAACTTGCCTGTGCTAAGCCCTTGAAGAAAGTGAACATTAGACTAGAGGTGGAAGAGATTGCTTCTAGTATTCAGTGGATGGTCAGTGGATAAAGATATGTTATCAGTAAAGAGAATAAATGAGGCTTCTTGAATGGGTCACATCGATTGTAGATTCTTAAACTGTGGTTTGTGAACCCATATGGAGTCTCATAACTGAATATGGGGGTCGTTTCATTTGTATGCATATTTTATGCACCTATATACAGGGTCAAGTAAGAATTTCTTGGGCAAAATGGAAAAAAAAATGTAAGAAGCCCTGACAAATCAGTCTGGACATAAATTAGGAGAAAACAGACAACTATTTTGAAGAAGGGCCCCATACTAGATGGTATGAATCTGTATAGTATAAAAGCAGTTCAGCTGCCTTGGATGGTTTGTGACCAGACAGCTTCATCCCCT